>NW_024423343.1:85913256-85972914 GCF_017311325.1 Ursus maritimus | reverse complement strand
GAATTTAGCTTTATCTTTACACCCAATACTGAGGACTTGTCGATAAGTAGATAACTTGACCGAGTCTATTTTTGTCCTATTCTTTCTTTTTAGGAGAAATCTCTGAGGTGTTAAGGACAGCCAAATAGCCACAGGGTTAGACAGGAGAGGGAGGAGAAAGAGCAAGAGGAACATGTGGAAAAGCAAATTTGGAAACAAAATATTTCCAAATTTTCCTCTCTAGCTAGCCATGTTTTATTTATAAGCAATCCTGTTGACATAATTCTTACACTCTATACTTTGAGAAAATTATGGCATAAATATAAATATTTCCTACTCATCAGAAAATTGAAGGGAATGCAACATGGACAACACTCAAATCACTTAATATGCACTTCTTTCACAAAGTAATCTTACTCAACTATGATATATAAATAAATCTTGGATTTATTCAATCATGTAAGAGCCTGTTGCTATTGGATAGGAAACAGTGGTCACTTCATTCAGCAAATATTTGTTGAAGATCTACTTACATGTCAGCATTGACCTATGAGTTAAGGACACAATGGTAAATAAAACATATGGTCGCTAACTCTGTAGTTTCCTTTCTAGCTGGTAAGCAGCAGTTATTCAAATATTCAACAAACAAATGGAAATCTAAAATAATGACAAGAGCTATAAAATGAAATGGTGCTAAAGTGTTTATTTTAAGAGACTTCAGCCTTGTCAAGGGAGGTCAGGGAAAGCTTCTTCAGAGAAATTAATTTTTGAGTTGAAATCTGGCAAACAGGCAGACAACTGAGATGGGAGACATTTCTAGGAAAGGAATACCTTGTTAAAATACGCTGATAGGGGAAAGAGTCTGACAAGTTGAAAGAAGCAAAGAAGGAAAATATGGCTGGAGTGGATAACTCTGAGTCATACGGCAATTCTTTTTACATAGTAAACTCCACAAGGGAAGGGTCAGTATCTCCCGTTTGCCTTGTTTCTCAGTAACTGGCATTCTGTAGGAACACATTTTTTCCCATTTTCTTCAAGAGGCCCACATACATACAAACCAACACGTGAACCCTTACCACATGTTTCTGACTCTCTTTCTCATTAGTATATCATTGCTACAAAGCAAGTATTAACATAAAAAGTCATCTCTGTGTCATCCACATTGCTTAGCATAACACATTAACATTAGCCACTTAATACATGGATTTGGATTTAAGAAAGAAGGGGTATTGTAGAGATGTTTGTTTTCCCTTCTTTTTCTTTCTTTCTTTCTTTCTTTCTTTCTTTCTTTCTTTCTTTCTTTCTTTCTTTCTTTCCTTCTTTCTAATTTACATGTGGCTACTTCTGAAACATTCTTAAGCACTGTTTCTTTTTCTCTTCCTAGGTTAAAAAGGACACATTATCATGCTTTACATAGTAATCTATATCAAACATGTTAAATTCAGTGTAATAAAGTTATTTGCCCAGCCTCCATTCAGAAAACATGGCTAATTAATACCAGCTAAATTTTGTTCACTTACTGTTTCTGCCTGATAGAGCTTTTACTCGATTTTCTGTAAATATTTATGGAAATTTATGTTTGCATCAACATATACAATTGCTATATTTGCAGGCATATAGATCAGTGGATAAAATATAGGAAAGTTTGTGTTTAAAAATTGTGATGTTCATTTAATGTGCCAACCTGGCCTGGCTATTATCCCCAGTTGTTCAATTAAACACTAATCTAGATTTTGCTATGAAGGTATTTTGTAGATGTGGTTACTATTTGCAGTCAGTTGACTTTAAGTTAAGGATATTATCCTAAAAAATCTAGGTGGGTTTGATCCAGTTAGTTGAAAGGCCAGAAGACTAGAACTAAGGTTTTTATGAGAAAGAAGAAATTGTAGCTAAGGTCTACAGTTGAAGCGGCTGCCTGAGACTTTCCATCCTGCCAGAGGATTTCAGATTTGCCTAGCCAGACCCCACAATCTCATTCCATAAATCCTTGTAATAAATCTCTTTATATATCTAAATCCTTATAACTACACATCTCTTTCTCTCTTGATCTTTCTCCCTCTCTTCCTCTATCTATCTATCTATCTATCTATCTATCTATCTATCTATCTATCCAAACACACTACTGGTTCTGTTTCTCACGAAATCCTGACAGACACACAACTGTCTCACATCTCCTATTGTAGATCGGTTTTCAGAGTCAGCTAGTGAAGAATACATCAGTGTACACAATTCTTCACAAAGGATGCTTTTACTATATTTTAAATGAGTAAAAAGAAAAACCAAAAAGAACCTATGACACAAAGGCTTAATTTTATAGAATAGAAAACCCAAAATACACCTTATTGTCCACATTAACATGGCTTTACTATCCACTGTCTTTAATATCATAACGTACTATTCTAAGAAACTTCTGTCTAGTAAGTTGGGTTGAAGATAATATTACTGCAAATTTCAGGAACTTCCTGGATAGCCCATCAACTCTTCAGCAAAAAAGCAACAAATGACATTTATACATCAAGACTCTTCAACCCACCTTCCCCAAAAATCTATCTGTAGCTACCAATCCAGAATTACATAATGATCTTTACTCAATGATCCCAACTAAGCCTTCAATTGAAATATCTACCCTACACCAGACTTCCAAATTTCAACTACTATTTCAATGTTGCTTTTCCCTCTCTGAGACACTGCTAAAATATTGATGACTTAATGTTCTCCCTCAGTGTGGGAAGTAAGAAACTCAGCTTTGTCTAAACAACAGATTATTTTAGGGATATTTTGAAAAGCCAACATTTAACATAGAGAAGAAATTAATAAACACGCATATATTCACTACCCAGAACTAATCAATATTAACATTTTACTGTTTTAATTTGAATCTTTTTGTGAAATATGAAATAAATTTTACTAATACAGTAAAGTCCCTTTTGATAAAGATGAAATTTCCCTTTTAATGTTATTATTGTTCTTCCCAAAGAGAACTACTATTGTAAAATTTGTGTGCATATTTCCAGTTTACCTTTTTCCATTATTTTATAAATATATTCATCCAGGAGCAACACATATTAATGTTGTATGTTTCATTTTGAACTTACATAAGTGGTATCATAAGTACCATTCTGCTAATTACTTTTCTTACTCAATATTTCTGAGATCTATTAATGTCTTTTTGTATATATATATATATATATATATATAAAAACATATCTGTATTTCAGCACATAAACATGCTGCACTTACTTACTCATTCCTCTTTTGATGAAGATTTAGGTTCTTTCTAAATTTTTTATAATTATAAACAATGACATATTGAATATCCTTGTACTTTAGATTATATATTCTTTTTTTTTAAAGATTTTATTTATTTATTTTACAGAGAGAGAGACAGCTAGTGAGAGAAGGAACACAAGCAGGGGGAGTGGGAGCACAAGCAGGGGGAGTGGGAGAGGAAGAAGCAGGCTCCCAGCAGAGGAGCCTGATGTGGGGCTCGATCTCAGAATGCCGGGATCACGCCCTGAGCTGAAGGCAGACGCTTAACCACTGAGCCACACAGGTGCCCCTATATTATATATTCTTTAGAGTATATAAGTGTGGAGTTGCTGGAACATAAGATATTGCATATGTGCCTTTAATTCTAAAAATAGCTCCAAAAGGTAGACATTACTATCTCCATCTTATAGATAATAAAACAGCCTTTGAAAAGTAAGGAAGAATGTTTAAAATCACTGAGTTAATAAGTATCAAAGCAGGGATTCAAATCCCTATTTGTTTGGTTCCTAAAACAACTTTTTCCTCAACCATATTGTCTCTCAAACACACCAAAAGGAATGTTTTGTGTGAATGTGAAAATCATTAAGTTGTCCTTAGTTTCCAAGTTCCTGAAGTTCATTCTTCCTCTTGTATCTTAAACCTTGAACAATTTAATTCACTTAATCCGGAGTGGGCAGTTATTTAAGATGGCGAATGTTAACAGTTATGTTAATGACCTACCAACATAGAAATATTGCTCATTATAGGGAAGTGAGGAAGAACAGAGGCAGGAGATAACTTCACCTGCTCACTTGCTTCCTCTGTACATCAAAAATAAAGATATCTATGGGCAGATATCTGTGTGGCAGAATATACTGGGGTGAGGATTTGCCACTGAACATCCAGATATTCAAAAACATAAAAAGGGAAAATGATTTGTTACATTTAAGTATGGACAACACAGTCTCTCATTTAGCATTGTGGACACCATCAATTTTAATACCCGATTAACATGACTAGTTAGCTAAAGTTGAAAGTTACATGAAGAACTTGTAGGTAACACCTTTTTGTAGAGAACTACAAGAAGAGGAGGGCCCAGCTGTCTTTTTGCTCCAGGGCCTGTGTTGGGAAGCTCTGAGAGTAGAAACCAGCTACTTCAAACTTGTTTACCTTTTAGCATTAGCAGCAAAACAATATAGAGTTAAATCCTCACATTTGCATAAAATTTTGTTCATCTCAGAGGCCTACTTGGTACACATATTTCTCTGCAAGATTTCTAAGGATTCTATTGTATGTTTATTCTTCACTGAACTCATTTATACTACCAATACTACAGACAATCAAAACATTCACATTCCAGTCTATTGGACCCAATGTACCTTGTATTATTACTCCTGACAGGTTCTATTATTAAAGGCCAGATGTTTCCTTAATAAATTTTCCTCATTCAATCCTCATGGGAACTTAATAAAATAGACATTTTGTCTTGATTTTACAGTTGAGGAAAGCAAGTACTACCAAGCTAACACTAATTTGCTGAAGGTCATTGAGTTAAATTTACTTAATGGAATCTAAAATGATTTAGGTTCTTGTGTCCCTTAAGGAAAAGGGCAGTGTCAAATTTTTATCAATAGGCCTAGTACAAAATCTGATACTCCATAAAAATCTGCTTATTGAATGAATGAATGACTTGCAAGCCATACTCATTAATTCTGATTTAAGGCATAGTTTGCAATGAGGTTCTGGGTTATTTTGGTTAAAATGGTATATCTTACACAAATTAAAATTTAAAAAAGTATCATCTTGAACTGATTTTAAAGTGATTTCCAAATATAACAAAAATTGACATGCTGTAGACATCTAATATTTGTTATTGAATATTGAGTCCTTATTCATACATAGCTAAAAATATCACTTGGTGCATAAGACCTTGAGGGCCCAACTACAAAGTGTAAATAGTAATACCATTTTTCTTATAAACATTTTTTATATAAGCTGTTAGATTTTTTAAATTTATTTTGAGTAGGAGAATGGATATTTAGTATTAACAAAGATAAGGTTTTCCCATTATAGAAACAAGCATTTAAATGAACATTTTGGTGTAACCTGTGGCTACCACATTACAGTATAAGGACTTTATTTGTTCATACTACTTTCATCATATTCACTTTTCCATATTAAATATTCTGAACAATTCTAGATAAGCACCAACTGAATTGCTTGAGTCCAAATTAAGTCTTCTGTATGGGTCCTAATCTTGTAAAGGCCCTTGCTTCTTTTGTCCTATCACTTTCCACACAGAAGTATTAGCATTTCAATTTGCTTTTAATTTCTAACACTACCTTGAATTCCAATTGTGTATCAAATCTTAGAACAGACAGTCCAAAGAAAAGAGTTGTTAATATTGTCATTTTTTATCAGAGGATTATTCTATAGACTACATGAAAATAATTATTTATTGCAAATCTTGGTGATACTACACCTTCACTGAATCATCACTAGTAAAAATGAGCTACTACAAATAAGGATACTATCACATTTCTAAAACTAAGAATAATTGCTGAAAAGCTTTATGGTGAATTGATTTTATGCCCAGAATTAAAAATATACTGTGTTTGGGGTGCCTGGGTGGCTCAGTCGGTTGGGTATCTGCCTTTGGCTCAGGTCATGATCCCAGGGTGCTGGAATCGAGCCCCGCGTTGGGCTCCCAGCTTGGCGGGGAGCCTGCTTCTCCCTCTACCTCTGCCTCTTTGTGCTCTCTCTGTCTCTCTCCCTCTCTCTCAAATGAATAAATAAAATATTTTTTAAAAATATACTATGTTCAATTCAAAGCAAAATTATGATTTTCTTTGTATATTCCCTCATTTGCATTTAATATGATATCAAAATATAGGTTCATTATTGGATTTTTTAAAAAAAGATACTTGAGATGACAAATAGGCAGTGTGATAACTCCTGTTTCTTAAAGAAATTTAAGAAAATATGAGGAAAGAGTGATTAGGATTTGAAAAAAAAATATATAGATAATAATGTAAAGATATCTGTACAACATATTAACTTCTAAAAGAATCTTTGTAGTTAAAATTTTAAAAGATGTTTTATGTATATATATCAGAGCTTTCTTTCAGCACCATGGAGTTTTATCTAATGATTATAATGGTTAGCCACAGTAGAATAACAAACCAAATAAACCTACTGCATAGTGAATAAAAACTGCTAAAAACTAAATACTTAAATCATTATAACTATTAATAATGACACAACAATGATGATCAGGGGAAGTCTTAGTAAATTATATTGCCACTGCAGCAATGTATCAGGTATTTACTACTGAAAGTAATTTCTTAATTACACCAAGTTTTAAGTGACTTCACTACTAAAGATACTATAAAAGTTCTCATATCAAAGGAATTTATCTTCCTTTCTTCCTCTCCCACTCCCCCTGCTTGTGTTCCCTCTCTCGCTGGCTGTCTCTCTCTCTGTCAAATAAATAAATAAAATCTTTAAAAAAAAAAAAAGAATTTATCTTCTTATCCACAAAAAGAATGTTTCCTCCTTACCCAACATAGACCCAATGGATTCAATGAGATTGATGAATTTCTGATTGAATCTGTAACATTTTCTTTTAGGTTCTAGCTCAAAGATACATTGTATAGGTTTGCCATATTAAAAACTGCAGAGTTTATTAAAAAAGAAAAAAAAAAAACTTACCAACTGGTTCCTTTTGATTCTGAAAGAGAATCTTGCTATTACTGCCATCCATGTTTGCCATGTTAATTGTATTTCCATCTGTCCAGTAGAGTTTCCTTAATTTATGAGATATGGATTAAAAATATTAAAGATAGACCTACTTGTTAACTAGAAACATACACTGAGGAATAAAACAATGTCAAAGTAAATTCACGGTTTAGGATTTTTTTTTTTTTTTTTTTTTTTTTTTTAGGAAGGGCCCAAATTGTTCAGCCACTTTCCAATGGTAATGTGCATGTTTGTCTGGGAAGAAACTCTTCCTTGTTCCTGTCACTGAAGGACAATCATCTCACTTCCATTTTCCTCCTACATTCACAACTGAAATATTTCCTGTGACTATAGTAAATTATTTCCATTAAGAGTAATTCATCCAGATTGAATCCTCTCGGTTTGATACCAAAGAAGAAAACAGTCATTTCAGCCATTCCCTTTGAAAGCACTGGGGAGAAAGTATTTTAACCCTACACAAGCTCTCTACATGGGTACCTAATGATCAGCCAGAAGATGGGAGAATCTGATTTATTAGCAGTGACAGTTAACATCAGCACACAGTAAATATGTTATTAACAACCAGTGTTTGAAATAAAATCAGTGACTTTTCCCTGCATCTCCTTTTTTTCTTCTTTTTAATTCTGAACTGTTACTCCTTAGCAACATAAATTAATAAAATCTTGCAATAATGTATAAAAATCTGGTTTTATGCAGACAACAGAAATCTCTAACCAGGGATCTCTTTTACAATTTCCATATTCTCTTTTTTTGACTGGTATGGCTAATATGTTAATTCCTCTGAATTAAACAAAGTTTTCATATAAAATCAGGGCAAAAATGTGTGAAATTTTTGAAAAACTTTACAAAAAAATAATCATACTTTACCCCCTGACTGGGTGAGCTGCAAGACACTGTGGCTTATCGATTCCGTGGATAATTGAGGTTTTCAAAGAGCCATCTAGTCGTGCCACATTAATTTGTGTTTCATCAAATTCGGAGCTAACCCAATATAAATTACGTGAGACCCAATCCACTGCAAGCCCTCTGATACTCTGAATATCTGCAAAACAGGAAAGAGAAAATTAAAAGTGAATGAAGTTTCTCATTCTTTTTGACTTTCCAAGTAAGTTATTTTCTGTCTCAGGGAAAATTTAATTTACACTTTAATTTGTTAGCTAAAATTGTACAAGATTGTAATCTCATTCCCTTATCAGCCCTTCTTAAGGCATGAATAATCATTAATGTCTTACTGCTGAGCCATTTGAAAACCTGAAGCAACAATTAGCATTGAAATTCCACTAACACTCAAGGATTCACTAGTAAACACTTAGGAGCAGACACAGGCAGCAGTCTTATGGGCCAAGGTGACCAAAATTCAAATTAGAGTAATAGCTTCTCTAGTTGGTAGCACATCTTTCTAGTTAGGAAAAAGTACTTGTGGGCCGTCAGCAAATGGGCTATTTTGTGTTTTAAAGTGCCAATTTGTTCCTGAAATGAAATAAAACAATTCAACTTTCCTAAAAATTCACCAGAGTTGAACATCTTTCAAAATAGATAATTAACAGAGATTGACTGAGATATGAGCAAAGAAACAAAGTCTTTTTAATATTCCTCCAACATGGATTCTACAGAAATTACTAAAATCTAATTAAGTTTCGATTCATTACAGCCAATATGAATATTGGGGTTGTTATTCCTTGATTATTTAATTAGGCATCTATAAAAAATGATAGAATTTAGGCTTAAATGAAATTGTACGTTTTAATTAAAGAAACAAATTAAAATCAAGTATTTAAAATGATGGATCCCATAAAATCTTTTTTAACATATTTACCAGAAAATCTTTTTAATGTATTAACCTATAAAGTAGGCCAGTTTAGTCCCCAATCTGTGGCACTTGAATAGTCAAATTTCGTTTTGTCTTTATTTTACAAAGTTTTGTTATTTGCAAGCATACTGAATCTCTAGAGCTCTTTAGACCAGTGTTACTCAAACTTAGAAGATATCTGAAGATTGTTAAAAGGAAGTCTGATTCAGTCATTCTGAGGAGCGGCCTGACATTCTGCAAGTTCTAACTAGCTTCCAGGCACTGCTCCAAAGCAGTGGTTCCAATTCACATGCCTCCAGAATCGGAGAGCAGCTGTTGCTTAGTTCTTCAAATTGCTATGTCTTCCATTTTTATCATTTTATCATCACGGCACAAAGCTAGATTGTCAAGTGCCAGTGAAAACACCAGATTTGTAAAATTTGCTAATTATTTCAAAATTTAAAAGATGAAAATAAGACATAGAGCCCTGGCAGTTCTGGATCAGTTGTAACAGGAATGTTGGCATGGCAGGATCCACCACACCTTTATGTACTCCAATCTTGGCAGACCCTACTGTGTGCTCAAAAATCCTCTTACTATTTCTAAATAGCTTTTAGTCACAGTGCCCTTAGGGGATATTCTCCATGTTTCAATTCTCTTATCAACATCCTCTCCTCTTCAATTTACCTTCTACCATTAATTTACAGGTAAGTTGGTGAATCTTAAACGTGAACTTTATTTCTCAACTCAATACTCAAAATTTCTTTTTATTTTCAGTTATCCTCATCCAGACCCCTTTTCTTGAGAAAAAGTATTACAACACCTCTGTAAAGCTAAACTTGCCGTGTCTGAGACTTATTTATTTGTCTCACCCACGATATTTACTCCTTCTGTTCCTTCACCCTCTGGACTAATTGTTGCTGCGAGACAGTCTTGCATGTGTAATGAGAAGATGTGGCTTCATGTTCTAGGTTGGGTGCCTATTTTTTGTCTTTAATCAAGTCACTTAAATTTCAGTCTCCATACTGATCAGGAAACTGAGGATCATTACAGATAATACATAGGATCGCTGTGAATATTACATTAGATGATGTGTATTTAAGCAGTTTAATGCAAGGTTGAGAGGTATTTTGCCAATCCAAGGACTTAATACTTTCTGCATATTTACCCTGGATTGCTTGGTATTGGCAAAAATAACACAATGTGTTTTTATTTCCTCTAAAATACATGTTATTCAAAGGTTTTGGTTTTTATTTTTGGCTGTTTCTGCTGCTCAAAATCCTTTTACTTATTTCTGATTGACTCCTAATCACATGGTCTAGAGAATACATTGCACTCCTAAATCGGAAAGCATAGCCAAATGTAAGCTATTAATACCTATTTAGTCCTCGTCAATTCTATGGTTCATGCTCTTTCAAATTTATTTCTGCCTTTAACATTGCAATAGCATCCAGTCTTTTTCTTCATCCAACCAAATGATTTAGCTGCTGCCACATTATTTTTCTGACTAGAGATCTCCTCATCACGACCTTTGTTTGTCCCAAAGATATTCAATAGCTTCCAACCACTCAGAAAATGATGTCTAAATTCCTTAGTCTGGGTTTCTATATAATCTGAATATAACTACCTTTCCAACTTTATTTCTCACTATTTTTAACCAATTACCTCACGCTTCAGTCATACCGACATTTTCAGATTTCCAGACTTGTCCTGACCTTTCCAACCTATATGGAATTACCTGTACCTCATACCTTATCACATTTCCACTTACCTGAATCTCACACAAAAATAAGCAAGCTGATTGGCAACATTACCATCAACCACAAAAACCTAATCAATTCTCTTATATATTCCAGCCAGAAAGTTTGTCTCTATCTACCTAACACAATAGGACTGTATCTGGTCAATTCTTTTGTACTTAATGTGATAGTTATTTGCTGACATATTACTACTCTCACACATACTTCTTGAGGGTAGTCTCCTTGCTAATATATATTTATAGTGCCCTTCTGCAAATGCATACAACACTGCTTTCAACATAAATATTTTTAATGAATTGATGAATAAATTCATGACATGCACAATCTATAATTGGGATATCTGAGCTGAGTTAGAAACATCAGATAAGGTCCTGCGTTCATTCTCAAGAGTAAATACATATCTAAATACATACTCACCCAATATTAATTCTCATGCTTTTATCCTTACTTTTTTTCCTACCCATTGGATTAGAGTTTCTAATTATCAACTTAAAGTCTAAAATAAAACTTTTGTCTTTTTGACCATTCCTAATACTTACATCGGTTGTTTTTGTTTTTTCTTGTTGTTGTTGCTGTTTTGTTTTGTTTGTTTTTCTTAGACTGACCTGGTATATTCACCATAAGGGTGGAGAGGGATAAAAACTGTCATATGTTTAGTAAAATTTTTCTTTCCTTAATGAAAATGTTGAAATAATAAACTCTGACTCAACACCTGTTTTTCAAGTAAGTCAAAGACTTCTCAGCAAATTTCTCAAAGGGTTCAATTTTCTATATTGAGGGACCCTTACCTCTTAAACTAAAACAGATTAGATATTTTGAAAAGCTCTTCATTGCAAGAATATTCTCTGAAAAATGATAAATTTTAACTTCTACATGATTTATCAAGATCACAAGACAGGAAAGTCTCTATGTGCTAACACAGACTTATTTGTTAGCTAAAACCATAAAGGAAGTCAAATGGGAATACAGAGGTTGGTGCAGCCATAGGAACAAAGCCTGAGAAATCAAATCAAGTGATAATCTGGAGATTCATGGATTATTAGTTGCTTAGTGCAAGTGGGCTCAGTGTTAAATGCACAAAGACTAGGAGAGCTAAACAAGAACAATACCAGGTATATTAGAAGGGTATACATCATCACTGACAGGTGAACAGGAAAAAACAATCTCCCTGTCTGCTTAAAAAAGAGAATAATTTAAAAATAAAAACAAAATGTATTTTCTCTGTTCTTCCTTTGGATACAGAAAACAAAACACAACAAAACCAAACGAAGCCCAAATCAAACATACACACAAACAAAAACTTTAAGCACAGGTTTATACTAGAGCAATAGATAACTAGTTTATAAACAAGATATCTACTGGTTGGGTAGTGGATAATGAAATTCCAGTTTACAGTGACTCCTCTTCCCCCTAACAGAAGCAAATTCAAATCCTCTATGGAAGAAAAAAAAAATTCCTCAAACCAGGCCTTCACATTTTCCCTAGATTGAGTTCATTCTCACAATAGATCAGAACAAAGAAATAAAACACAGAAAGAAATAAAACATAAGGGCAAGAATTAAGAGAAAAATTAACAACAGATTTAAACATCCAAAGCCTACATATTTTTACATTATTGTGCAAGATGACAACAAGTGAGTGGAATATTTTAAAGGAAAAAATATGCTTTGAAATAATAAGCAAAGCCAGTAATTTATTTATTTATTTTTAAAGACTTATTTATTTATTTTAAAGAAAGAGTGTGTTTGTGGGGGTGGGGGGAGGGGCAGAAGGAGAGAGAGAATCTCAAGCAGACTCCCTACTGAGTGCGGAGCCTGATGCAGGGCTTGATCCCATGCCCATGAGATCACAACCTGAGCAGAAATCAAGAGTCAGACACCCAACCAACTGAACCACCCAGGTGCCCCGCCAATAATTTATTTTAAAAAATACTTAGAATACATAAATGAGAACCAAAAATGACTTGTAAATATTTTTAAACACTATTTAAAAAGAAGCAATTTATTAAATGGATTAACAAGCAGCTTAGACACAATTCAGCCAGTTAACCACAAGACAAATTGAAGGAGTTAGCCAGGGCCAACACAGAGAAGCAAGAAGGTTAAATGAGTTGGAGAATGAATAGTCTAGCAAATCTAGTAAAAGCTTCCAAAGGAGGAAATACACTAGGTTAGAAAAAATGATCAGAGATATTTGAGGGTTTTTTCCTCCCTGGGCTAATGCAAGAAATGATCCCACAGGACGCACAACAGACTCTAGGTAGCTAAATAAAAATGTCATCAGGAAGACAAAGAAAAAGTGTTAAAAGCATCTAGTTAGATAAACACGGAGATTCTTAATAGCAATAAAGAATACAAAAAATGGTAGAATAGTATCTGCAAAGGGTTGAGATAAAATAACTCACCTTGAAATTTGTACTCAACAAAATTATCTTTACATCTATATCTCAACAAGAACAAAAATATTTTTACTTAAAAATTGGGCAAAGGAATGGAATAGACATTTCTCCAAAGCCGATGTAGAAATGGAAAACAAGAACGTGAAAGGATGTTCAACATCACTAATCAGGGGAACTGCAAAACAAAATCACAAGTAGAGACCACCTCACACCCAGCAGGATGGCTACTGTAAAAACAACAAGTACCACCACGATCACAACAAAACCCAAGTGTTGATAAGGATGTGGAGAAATTGGAACCTTTCTAAGTACTGTTGGTAGGACTGTGAAATGGTGCAGCCTCTGTGGGAAACTGCATGGCAGTTTCTCAAAAAATTAAAAATAGAATTGCCATATGATTCAGCAATTTGGGTATATACCAAAAAGAATTAAAAGCAGCGTTTTAAAGATAAACTTATGTTCATGGCATAATTATTCACTATAGCCAAAGGTACAAACAACCCAAATGTGCATTGATGGATGAGTGTATAAAGAGTGAGATACATACATACAGTGGGATATTATTCAGCCTTAAAAAAAAATTTGGATACTTCCTACAATATGGATGAATCTTGAAGATATCATGCTGTGTTAAATAAGCCCTTCACAAATAGGCAAATACTGTGTGATTCCACTTATAAGAGGCACCTAGAGTACTTAAATAAATCATAGACAAAGGAAGTAAAATGGTGGACACTTGGGGAGTAGAATTACCAGGAGCTGGGAGGAGGGGATATGGGGAGCTGTTGTTTAATGGTTATAAAGTTTCAGTTTCATAGGATGAAGAGTTCTGGAGATTGGTTCACAGTGTGAATGTACTTAAAACTACTCAACTGTACACTTAAAAAGGGTCAAGATGATAAATTTTATGTGTATTTTACCATGATTAGAAAAACCTATCAAAAACAAAAGCTAAATAAATATATTTTCAGATAACAGATTATTACTAACAGATTATCAATAAACTAAAGGAACAGTTAAAGACATAAGTCAGAGAGAAGAAAAATGATCACAGTAGAAAGGCCTTAGATGAAAGAGGAATGGGGTAAGCACATAAATTGGTTGACAGGTAGATAAATCTAAATGGAACACACACACACACACACACACACACACACACACACACACACACTGGTTGTCAATTCTCTGCATGTGAAATTTCTTCCTTCCTTCCTTCCTTCCTTCCTTCCTTCCTCCCTTCCTCTTTCTTTCTTTCTTTCTTTCTTTCTTTCTTTCTTTCTTTCTTTCTTTCTTTCTTTCTTTCTTTCTTTCTTTCTTTCTTTCTTTCTTTCTTTCTTTCTTTCTTTCTTTCTTTCTTTCTTTCTTTCTTTCTTTCTTTCTTTCTTTCTTCCGTCTGTCTTTTTCCCCCTATGCAGTGGACCTGCTGACACCAGCATCTTGGAGGTGGGCATAAAGGCTTTTGTCCAAAATCAGATATGCCTTCAAAGAAGGAGGGGATCCCAAGTGTCATAATTTTCTGAGGGCAGATATGGCTTTATCCATCAAAACTCATTTGAAGTGGGTTTCTGGGCAATTATTTATCCATTTTAAGGGCAAAGTTAAAAAAAAAAAAAACAATTGGTAACATTTTTGCCAAGCTTTTTCAAGGGAACTTTGTAAATATTAAATATTCCATTTATTGAAACTATGAAAAACTGTATACACACACACATTACTATATATGACACATGGTATACAAGTCAACAAAACATCCATAAACACAATCCAGCCTAAGAAATAGAATATTGCAAATACTTTAGGGGCCTTCTATGTATGCCCTCACTAATTTTATGCTTCTTCAACTCTGAACAATTTACTGTTTATCATTGTCTTGGTTTTGTCAGTTTTAACACATATATATGTATACCAAACCTATGTTTTTATTTTTTCCTAGAGAATATGAAGCAGAATTACAACTTTTTCACTAATCATATCTCTTAATCTCCTAAACTTATAAATATTGATATTTTAGAGGAATAATTCACTGCTGATTCAGGAAAATGTCCTAAGCAAGGTTGTCTCTTTTATTTTCATCTGGACTAATGTCTCCAACACCTCTCCAGTGATCTGGTTAACTTCACCTCTCTCCCAGCCATCAGGTTTGATTATTTCTATATCTATCATACCTTGATGTCTGCCACCTTCTTATACCTCTCATTGTTCTACCCTAATTTTTGCTCTAGATTTAGAACATTTCTTAACCTTCTAGCTGTATCCTTATCTATAATTTCTTAGTTTTCAGTCTTTCAGATTTCCACCTAATTTATCTTCAAAAGAGTTTGAATCACCTATAACCGGCTGTAAATGGGTTTGCCTTTAGAAAAAAAAAATACAAAAATACAAAAACAGCTCTTCTTCCTGATGTAAAACTCTTTGTACTCTGTCTCATTAACCTTATAATTTATTCTTCTCGAAGTCTAGCTACTGCTCACTACTTTCTCCTCCCTTCATATAGTGTCCAGAGCTTTGTAACTACTGATATCTCAACCTGGATTGATCTGCTACCATTTCCCCCCAAGGTCTAATTTGACTACTACTGCCTAAGTGAGCACATCGGTGATCCCATATAATAACTTAGTATTCCTTGTGCTAATTTTCCAAGTAGCTTACACCCTTATTAAACTCCATATTTCATGTAGCCTTATATTTTAGTTAGTTGTTTATATCTCATTCTTTTACCGGATATGAAGCTGCCAGAGGTTATAGACTGTCTTAGCTAAATATAACCATCTCCCCACCCATCTAATCTATCACATATAGAACCCACATATAGAATTTCCCTATGGGGAAAAAATAAAATAGAATTCTGTCCTTCTAACTAGAAGATAAAGAATAAACATAGGAAGTATGGCTCATTTAGCACGCATTGCTATAGATACGTAGTTCTCAATGAAATGGCATTTATAGGTGTGGTTTTGCCTTTCTTTCTTTCTTTCTTTCTTTCTTTCTTTCTTTCTTTCTTTCTCTCTCTTTTTTTTAAATCACAGATGTTGACATTCTTCCACTGAAAGTTTTCCTGGGTGATAATGAAAATTGAAAATCCTATTCAGAAATAGGCAAAACAACAGATGTTCCCTATCCAAACTTTCTACTTGAATTCAAGGCCTGGTTCCAAAATCTAGATCTCACTGTTATTACTGACCTGTTTTTATTTCCTTCATTCTCTCTGAACGAATTTTCACAATCGTTTTTTTTTTTTTTTCTAAGCATTTTTATTACTGGGAACAATTAAATATGGTGTCTTGCAAAATAGAGGCAATGAATGAATCTTTAGTACTCACTTACAAAATAATTGTTGGCAGAAGTGGATAACAATTTCAAATAATAATGGAAATCTACTTTGAAATAGGTCCAGTTAGATTCAAAGTATTATTGAGAATTAAATTTTATATATTAGCAATGTGATCAAAAGGTCTGCATTTAAAGAGGTTTATATTTTTGTAGTTAAAAAAGCATATGATTATATGATAATTCCCTACCACATAAATGAGTGTTCTTTACAAACATAACTTCTAATTGTATTAATCTTCCTTTTGTTCATTTTTAGCATCTGCTTAGGTCAACGTAATAGTCCAGTTCTTTCAGATAGTAGATGACTCTAGAACTAAAACAATACTTTGTTCAATCAATGGTACTTGCTGAAAGTTGAGTCCTTAATTTTCCAAAGGCAAACGATTCACTTTGCATTAGAATAATCAGATACATCAGGAGTTTTTTCCAATAAAAGTGAATTTTTATTGATAGTAACCTGGAACCTCATAAAGCTGCCAACATATCTCTAAAAGCTTTTTCTTATATATCAGAATAACCAGTCAAACTGCTGGCAGTGGGATGGAATAAACCCTACACTTCACCCAGGTGCTACTAGGTGAACTCAGCAGAGTACGCTGAGTGTATATTAAGTGAACATTGGAAATAAATATTTGTAGAAACCATGTGGTTATAATAAAGTTTTTGCTCTCTAGTTGCCAAAGTTCCTTATTTATAAAAGAAAGGGATGCTCAAGGGGGGGAAACAGCATAGCTTTAGAGTCAATTCAAACTTGGATGTAGCAAAGCTCTGCTACTTCTTAGCAAGGCAAACCTGAATTAAATGTCTCCTCAATTTTAAGAACAGAAAGTAACATTTACTTCAAAGCACTGTACGAGGAATAAATGATAGATAAAAGAAGAATAGATGGAAATGTGAAAACTCAACTATGTAACTCCCAGTTATGTAAGGAACTTTAAGGCCTATTAATGTCTTCTTTTTTTCTTACTATATTAATTGCAAGTTAATTTCTTGCTATGTTAATTTAGAGATTGCAGGGGACAATCTTTTATCTAGTAATGTATAATGGTGGGCAGCATACAGGTACTCAGGAAAGCCAACTGAGCGTAAAAGGACAACACCCAGCCACTGGGGAAGAGGTCCCAAATTCTCTCATTGGAGGGTAATGAGGATGACAGGAGCTTTAAACATACAGTCCTGAGTGTGAATGTGTCTCCATTGTTTCCTCACTTCGTTTCTGAGACAAGGGTTTCAGCTTTCACAAGCTTAAGCTTTCTCATCTGCAGAATGAAGGTAATTCTCAATAAGAGATTTGTAAAGATTACATGAGATTATGGTGCTTGCCACATTAACGACAGCTAGTATTATTCATCACATCAGAAAAATAAACCTGAAAGCATCAATAATTGAAAAATATATGGACCAAGCAGTGACTCAAGGATAAGAATTAATTACCACCAGAGAGTCAGACTGCAGACCACTAGCAAGAATATTTGCTATGAATTGTTACAGTATTTTTTCTTAGATTTAAAATTACTTTTGTTTTTTGTGAAAGAGGCAAATGCACATGTGTTAATAAATATTTAATTTATACAAAGAATGCATCTATCATCATGTGTTAGTATTTATGCTTATAATGAAATGTGCTTTGTACATTTATGTACTACCTACATTAGCTATTTGTTAGAGAAGTAACTCTAACAAATAGCTAATGTAGGTAGTTCATAAATTAAGAACAGCTTAGTATTTTAAGATATGGAGAATGGCAAAGCAGGCAAACTATTTCTAGACCCATTCACGAAGGCTCAGTGTTTTCTTAGGAAATGGTCTGCTTGGGGCAATGGAGAAATGTAGAGCCTGATTTTCGAAGCAAGTTTCACATTAGACTTAAGCTAAGGAAGATAAGGAAAGAAAGAAACTCTCAAGAAAAAGTCCAGTAGAGGAAGGACAGCGAAGTGAGAAAATACAGAGGCCAACATATAAGAAATAAGGGAAAGGTCAGACAGACATTTTCAGGGAATCCAAAAGATGAAAGGAAAAAATAAAGTACAATTACTGGCAGGATTTGAGATACTTTGATGAGCTCACAAGCTGAACTGTCAAAAGTTCATCTCAAGCTTTCTATTAATGGAAAGATAAATCAGTCCTTAACAAGGTTTCACCCTGGAAGAAAGGAAAATGCAACATCATTCAACTTGTAGGGTAGCTAGAAATGAAGGACTTATCTTTGACAATGCCTATTCCTCAACCTTCATAACCAATTAATTAAGTTCCTTTATATATTCACTCTTTTATATTTCTATAATTCTCCCTCATTTCTCTATGTCTATTGTTTCCTTTCTAGCCCAGGTTTCTATCACATCTTACTAAAACCACTATATGAGCCAACAACCTAGTCTCCCAGAGTCCTTGGCTCACCTCCCCCCTATCTCAGACTTCTTCAACTCTCTACTAAACCTAAAAGCTAGAACTGATATTTTCCAAAGGCAAACCTAACCATATAGCTGCTCCCTCCTTAAAACACTTCCTTGGTTCTCATTATTTTCAGTACTAATATAAAAATCAACAACTCATAAAGTCTAGATTCAGTTTCTATTTATTTCTTTAGCTCCATCAACTTGTATAGTGTGTCCCTTTTGTTCAGTGTTCCATACTATTCAGCCAATGCTGATTCTCCTTCAATTTCTTATCATATATAAAACATTCCAATATTTGTCAAATGATTGCATTAATGATTATTGATCCTAATGTGTGTGTGTGTGTGTGTGTGTGTGTGTGTGTGTGTAATGTTAGAAAATATCATTGCTCAATTTTTGGTTAATAATTATAAATAGAGTCCTCTAAATGAATATAAGTCTGTGATTTTCTCAAAGACAAATTCATCAAATTACTACTAGCTACCAATCTATAATTATAGACAGAAAATTGTTCTCACATTTTTCTGAGGTATAACATCTTTTGCTTCCTACAATTCACAAAGCCTTTTGGTAAGGATTTCACATTCACGATAAAGTGCTTAAACAACTTTCTGTTAGACTTTGATGACTTTCTTATGAGAAGATCACCTGACTCTCAGTCTTAGAAGGCACCTAGTGTCCTTTAACTGATCTTTCAAGGTGTTTAGTGACCTCCACCTAGTCTAACAATGATTATCCAACCATTTTTCCATCCTCTCTGTAAAAAATCCTGTACAAATAAAAAATCTTTGCATTAGCCTTTTTATAAAGGTTCTTCTCTTATGGCAAGTTTGAAATAAATATTTGAACAAGCTTATAACCAATTCACTCAAGTTGCTTTAATAGTACTAAACTTAGATGACTAAAGAGCTGGCATAAATAAAAGAGCACTTTACTGGTCAAACACTCTCAGATCTGCTAGTGATACTCAAGCCAGCTTTGTAAGTATGATATGTGGAAACTCTTGAAAACCTGTGAATTTAAAACCTGTGCTTCTTATTGCTTTCATTAGGAGATTGATCTTTCCTCATATAAGGCCTGATTTTAAATTTTTAGCATGTTTCAAAGCATGAGAGTTTGATATATCTATATGGATTACTGATCACCCTTTCCTCTATCCTCTTCCAAATCACTCTCTAATGCTTATGGAACATAAAATTGAACAGAAACTGTCTTGTTTGGTTTTGCAGTCATGGAAAAGAGCAGATACTCAATGAAGATACACTAAGCTACTAAAAATAACAATAACAACAACAAGAACAATAAGAACTGATCCTGAAATCACAATACACCAAGATTCAAACAAAGACTAGGATAATTCAATTCTAAATACTTAGACTTCAACCACTAGATTTGCATGTATGTCTAACTTTACTTCAACTATATTTTCTACTTTGGGGAAAGTTACTTTTTTTTTTAATGGTTAATTTAACAACATTTATCAATAACCTATGATTTAACCTGCTAGGTCAGGAGATGGACAGAAATAAGTTCCCTGTCTTATTTTTGTAGTCTAGTTCTGTAGAAATTTATTCAAAAAGAAGTTGATAATAAGCTTGACTCAGAGGGGGAAACCAGTCCTTCCCAATATCCTATATTTTCTGTATGCACAAATTGCTATTCCCCCATCAGCAAAAAGGAGTCTTCAAATATGTTTGTTTAGAAATCTGTAAATTTTAAGGAGATCCCTTTTGAATTTTTTTCTTCTTTTGAAACTAATTTTCTAGTTATCAGACTATTATGCACAACATAATTATAGCATTCTACAATTGTAAAGACATACCATATTATTAAATCTCTGAATAATCAATTCCAACTTTCAATTAACAACATAGAATTGGATAATAAAAAAAGAATACAAAAGAGACTTGTGATTATTATAAATTGAATGACATTTTTTTAAGTTGTAATGTGCAAAATACTTACCTCTTGAAATAACAGTTTCCAATCCAGTTCCATTAATAAAGGCCCGTTTAATGGTTTGTGTTTTAATATCTGTCCAGTATAAACGTTCTTCAGATGCATCAAAGTCTATCACAGTAACATCATCAATATCAGGGACTGTAAATGCCGTGATAAAGTTAAAATATGGATTATCAATATCCACTCCTCTGATTTCAGAACGTCTTGCATATAGAAGAAATTTTTTCATTTCTAGAAAAGAAATAGAAATAAATGTTTTTCTCTTATAAGCTAGGCAGGTTTGAAGCAATCTAAAAATTCTAAAATATTACTTGATGATTTAAGGGAATTTTAACACCAGAAAATCATAATCAAGATTTGATGGGCATAAGTGATCTATCTATTATTTAAGTTAAAGTACTTAAGAAACAAATATAAAACAAGTTCTAATTCTTAAGTCATTGTTTTTCTTTAGTTAGAAATACCAAGAAATTCTCAGTGATTTGATCTTAGAATTTTAAACAATTGCTAAAACACATGAATTCTGCAAATGTCAAACAACCATATTTGTTCTTTGTACCTAATTGTAACAAGATTAAATGATTTTTGAAGGCCTAAGAATATTTGTTATACTATCTCTGAATAAAATTAAACATGGATTTAAAAAATCATGTTCAGGCTTTTCTTATCAAAATTGGAGCTCAAAGGATGTGAAAGCATGCTTTATTACACATTTTTAAAATCTGTAGTAAGTAATATTTTGAGGCATTGCATCAATTTTTTCCCCACAGGCACCTTTCTTAACTGAGTTTGTAAAATAAGAGATCAAATAGAAATGGAAGTCACAGATATTCTATTATTTCATTGATTTCTTTGGAATTTTTGTTGTTGTGATATGTTAAGATTATATGTCATTAATTAAATCAACATGTGCCTACATTCCTGAGTTAAGACTTTGTGAGTACACTCTTTTCTGACCTTAAAAGTAATTGCTCTGCAAATAAACAAAAATTACTCAAAATTAAAACAAATCAAAACAGAAAAAAAAACCCACAGTCTGATTTCAGTCACAAACTTCATTATCATTTTTTTCTAGTTTAAATGTGCTGTTTAAATAGTTTTAAGAAATATTTCAAAGTTACATATTTTACTTCATTTTTTTTCCCTTCAAATTGATAATTCCCTATAAAATGATGTGAAAATAACTTTAGAAGAGCAGGAGGAGATTAAAGCTGTTAAGTACCTCTTTGTTACATGAGTTACCTACATCATCACTTTCTGAAAATACACTTTCACTTACAAATCTCCCTGTTTTGTAGAGATAAATTCTGCTAACACACCAAATAAGAAAGTGGCAAGAAAAAAATGAAAAAGGTAATAAATAGAAAAGTGCAGCATATCACATATTTAAAGAATTTGTCAGTCTTCCCAAAAGTGGACGAATCACCAATAGAGTCTGGAAATAGCACTACCTCAATGTTTTTAAGGACATTAAAAGCCTCTTCTGCTTCGCTTTGAGGAAAATCTTAATGCTAATACAATTTGAGAGAATTCAATTCGAATTTTAGATCAGAACTTCAAGAAATTTACCATAGCAGGTCTTCTTGTCTGAGGAAAGCTTCATCAAGTGGGGGCACGCACAAGCAGCACTCCTATTATGATTGATCAGACACATGTGAGAGCAGGGGCCTTTGCCATCATTAGCTGCACAGGGATTGGGAGCTGTAATTACACAGTGAAATATTAACAGTGAAAAAGAAAAAAAATATATTAGGGAACCTCTGAGGTTGACAAGGGTTATTCACTTAATGATTCAAAGTGAAGTTCCCTATATAGCACCCATTACAGGGATTATTAATATGATAATAATAGACAATCATACATAGCAATTACATTAATAAAAACATTTTCCTCCTCAAAGATAACAACTAAGTTAACTCCCTTAATTTTCTCTAAGTTGAAATATATGCATCCATTTGCCTTAAAGGCAAAGATTTTTTAAGGGATTTTGTCTGAGAAAGAAACAGGAATAATTATCAAATTTAGTTTATAATAAGCTCAACTAAATCATAATCCAGGAATTGAGTGTCTCAATTGGGTAGATGTTGTTACCTTCCTAACCTACCATATAGACTCCCTTCTTGCCTTGGCACACCACTCTTAGTGTTTCCCTAGGAAACTGCTGTTGTTCCATATATATCCCTCCTTCAGATCATATGCTCTTTATCAAATCAGAGGCCTAAGTAAAGAAATGTTTAACATCCTTCATTATTAAGACATCTACTTTTTCATTTTTTTTTTCTCTACTAACTGGCTAAAGTTTTTTCTACTTACACAGACTTGCTAGACTATATCACATAGCTAAGTTATAATATATTCAAATTTAGAATGGAATATTAAATTTTGCAGCTCAATGTCATTCTCTTATTGTTTTGTGTTTAGTGTTCTGTCATTATGCCTTTTGGATAAGATTTTAATCTTAGCTGATCAATAACTATTCTCTTAAATCTTATTATATAATCTTTCTAGTAGAATAAGGATACTAAATTAAAGGCAGAAAAGTGTTACGACTTCTGATCCCACCAGCAATATTTTAGTTTTCAACCTATTTTAACTTCCTAACAAGTGGACCTATTGTTCAGAGTAGTTAATGTCAGTCCTGTGGAGTTTTAAGGCACAAAGACTAAAAATCAATGAGTTATAATAAAATTGTAGAGGATATAAGAAATTAACTGTACTTGATAATCAATGTGGTTTTTGCCAGTATTTAGCATCCTCCCCGCCAAGGTAATAAAAATAATCAATGTCTTTGCATTTGCTTAAAAATCAATCAATCAATCAATCAATCAAAGGAAATGAAAGACTCAGAAACATGTTTCTAAGAAAATCAATTAAGGAGAGATTTTAAGATGGTGGCATAAAAGAATCCTGAACTCACCTCCTTCCATGAACACAACAAATCTACAACCATATATATAGAGCAATTCCCTATGAAAGGGACCTGAAAGCTAGCTAAACACCACCTCCACAGCAAAGGATAAAAGGGCCACACTGAGACATGTAGGAGAGGCAGAGACATGGTTTCAGATGAAATCCTCCTCAACCATTACTGCTAGCTCCAGTCAGAGCACCCTGACCCCACACACCATAGCCACAGCCTGCCCAGCTCTAGCTGGCCAGCCAAGCACCCCACCTTCATGCACCAGAGCCACTGCCTGTCTCACCACAGCTGGCAGGGATGTACAGCCCTCACGGGGGACACTTCTTGAGCATCTAGATCTCTTGGCTAGGGGGGATTACATTTCTGGGCCCCATGGGTCTAAAACATTTGGAGAAACAGACCTTGGCAGGCTACAACCCCCAGGGCACTGCATAAAAAGTAGACTGAAACACTCCCCCAGTATTTGTGTGAAAATGCCTATTTTCTTGTTCTGGAGCTTAAGCCTGAGGACATCCAGAGGTCAGAGGTGCCTCTGGAAACCTAAGTAAAGAATCACCATATTAGTGCCCTCTATTATCTTTGCTGATATCTCCCAGAAGAGGGAGGTACATATGTCTAAAGCCATAATTTTTAAAACTGTTGTCCAGATCTCTCGGGTTTGAAAATCTGCATGGTTTACAATTATGAACCGATAAGACTCTATTTATACAACTTAAAAGCTATTGCCTGAAGAATCTGGCTCACAATTAGACTAAAACTATGCACTGTCTAAAATCCCTCCTTTTGGAACACTGACAGATTTTGGCACACCTGCAACAGGTTACTTACACAATCACAAAGGTCTGAGAAACACACACAAGCTAAAACAGTTTGAAAGATAAAGTTAGCTGCTACACAAGTCCACTGCTTCAAGACTGAGAGAGGTAGCTGTTTCACCTGATGCATAAAAATAAAAACAGAGAGTCAAGCAAAATGAAGAGACAGAGGAATATATTTCAAATGAAAGAATAAGACAAAGCTCAGAAAAAGGACGTTAACAATGCAGAAGTAAGTAATCTACCAGATAAGAGTTCAAGGTCATATTCATAAAGATGTTCACCAAACTCTGGAGAAGAATGAATGAACACAGTGAGAACTTCAACAAAGGGACAGAAAACATAAGAAAGTACCAAAAAGAGGTTGAAAGACTACAATACAATATATTACAATAGCTGAAATGAAAAACACAATAGAGGGGTTCAACAGCAAACTAGACTAAGTAGAAGAATGGATCAGCAATGTGGAAGACGAGGCAGTGGAAATCATCCAATCAGTGGAGCAAAAAGAAGAAAATAATAATAATAATAATAATAATAATAATAATAATAATAAAAGTGAAGGTAGATTAAGGAAACTGTTGGACAATATCAGACAGAATAACATATGCATGATAGGGGTCCCAGATATAGAAGAAAGAGAGAAGGGTGGTAGATAATTTATTTAAAGAAATAATGACTGATCAAGACAGTATGGTACTGGCATAAAAACAGATACATAGATAAATGGAACAGAATAGAAAACCCAGAAATGGACACACAACTATTTTGTCAACTAATCTTTGACAAAGCAGGAAAGAATATCCAATGGGAAAAAGTCTCTTCAACAAATGGTGTTGGGAAAACTGCAGAGCAAAATGCAAAAGAATGAAACTGGACCACTTTCTTATACCATACACAAAAATAAATGCAAAATGGATGAAAGACCTAAATGTGAGAAAGGAAACCATCAAAATCCTAGAGGAGAACACAAGGAGTAACCTCTTTGACATCGACCATAGCAACTTCTTGACATATTTCCAGAGGCAAGTGAAATAAAAGCGAAAATAAACTATTGGACTTCATTAAAATAAAAAAGCTTCTGCATAGTGAAGAAAACAATCAACAAAACTAAAAGGCAACCTTCTGAATGGGAGAAGATATTTGTAAATGATATATCTGACAAAGGGTTAATATCCAAAATATATAAAGAACTTATAAAACTCAACATCCAAAAAAACAAATAATCCAGTTAAAAAATGGGCAGAAGATATGAACAGACATTTTTCCAAAGGAGACATACAGGTGGTTAACAGACACATGAAAAGATGCTCAACATCACTGATCATCAGGGAAATACAGATCAAAACTACAATGAGATACCACCTCACACCTGTGTCAGAATGGCTAAAATCAACAATACAAGGAACAGCCAACAGGTGTTGGCAAGGATGTGGAGAAAGGGGTACTCACTTACACTTGGTGAGAATGCAAACTGTTGCAGCCACTTTGGAAAACAGTATGGAGTTTCCTCAGAAAGTTAAACATAGACCTACTCTACAATCCAGCAACTGCACTACTAGGTATTTACACAAAGGATATAATAATATTGATTTGAAGGGACACATGTACCCCGATGCTTTTAGCAGCATTATCAACAATAGCCAAATTATGGAAAGAGCCCAAATGCCTATTGACTGATGAATGGATAAAGAAGATGTGGCATATACATACAATGGACTATAACTCAGCCATAAAAAGAGTGAAATCTTGCCACTTGCAATGACGTGGATGGAGCTAGAGAGTATTAGGCTAAGCAAGAGAAGTCAGTCAGAGAAAGACAAATACCATATGATTTCACTCATATGTGGAATTTAAGAAACAAAACAGATGAATACGGAGGCAAAAAAGGAGGCAAACCAGAAAACAGACTCTCAGCTATAGAGAATAAACTGAGGGTTCCTGGGGGTGGGAGGTGGGCAGTGGGATAGGGGAGGTATTAAGGACGGCACTTGTGATAATCACAGGATATTGTAAGTAAGCAATGGATAGCTAGATTTTACACCTGAAATTAATACACACTGTATGTTAAATAACTGGAATTTAAATAAAAACTTAAAAAAAAAGAAAGAATGGTTGAAAACTTCCAAAATGTAGGGGAAAAAATTAGGGATTAGGCATCCTGTTCCAGGAAGCACAGAGAGTTCCACATAAATTAAATACAAAGGGATCCAAACCAAGATACATTATAATTAAAATGTCAATAGTTAAAAATGAAGAGAGAATATTAATAGCAGCAAGAGAAAAACAAATTCTTGCATACAGGGGAACATTAAGGCTATCAGCAGATTTATCAGCAGAAAGTTTATAGGCCACATGGGAGTGGGATGACATGTTCGGAGTGCTGAAAGGAAAAACAAAACAACAAAATACAAACCAAAGCAAAACTTCCATTGAAAAATACTTTACCCAGCAAGGTTATTATTTGGAATTGAAAGAGAAATGGAGTTTTCCAGATAAGCAAAATGCAAAGAATTCATTACCACTAAATGGCCTTAAAAACATGTTAAGGAGAATTCTTTAAGGTAAAAAGAAAAGGGAATAACTAGTAACAAGCACACATATGAAAGTTAAAAAACTCATTAATAAATGTAAATATATCATAAAAGTAATGGAGTAATCATTTATAAAGCTAATATGAAGGCTAAAAGACAAAAGTACTAAAATTAATTATAGCTATAGTAATTAGTTAAGGGATACCTAAAATAAAAAGATGTAAAATGTGACATCAAGAATAGAACACATGGTAGGGGAGGGTAATGAAGATGTAGTTTTTAGAATGTGTTCAGACTTAAGCTGCTATCAACAAAATAGATAGTATGTGTGTGTGTATCTCTATCCATCTATCTCTATATATATGGTGTTATATGCGGACCTCATGGTAACCACAAATCAACAATCTATAGTAGATAAACCAAAGACAGTAAGAAAGGAATCTAAACATAACACTAGAGAAAAACACAAAACCACAAGGGAAGAGAGTAAAAGAAAAAAGGAACACAGGCAAACTACAAAAACGTCCAGAAAACAATAAAAAAAAAAATGTCAATAAGTACATACCTATCAATAATTCTTTAAATGTAAATGGAGTAAATCTCTAATCAAAAGACAAAGAGTGGCTGAATGTGAAAAAAATAAATAAAACAAAACAAACAAACAAACAACAAAACTCAAGATCCATCCACATATCGCCTGAAAGAGACTCACTTAAGATCTAAGGACACACACAGACTAAAAGTGAAGGGATAAAAAAAAAGATATTCTATGCAAATGGAAAGTAAAGAGAAAAAAAAAAGTCTGGTGTAGTTTATACTTATATCAGACAAAATAAACTTCAAAACAAACTATACAAAAGACAAAGGCATTACATAATGGTCAATCCAACAAGAAGATTTCTTCTTCTTCTTTTCTTTTTTTTAATTTATTTTTTTTAATTTAATTTATTTTTTTTAATTTATTTTTTAATTTATTTGGCAGAGAGAGAAACAGCCAGCGAGAGAGGAAACAGAAGCGGGGGAGTGGGAGACGAAGAAGCAGGCTCCCAGCAGAGCAGGGAGCCCGACGCGGGGCTCGATCCCAGGACTCCGGGATCATGTCCTGAGCTGAAGGCAGACGCTCAACTACTGAGCCACCCAGGCACCCTTGAGCCACCCAGGTGCCCCCAACAAGAAGATTTCTAAGAACATTTCTAAGTATTTATGTAGGTATTTATATACACAATGAAGGAGTACCTAAACACAAAAGCAAATATTAATAGACTGAAAGAGAGAAATCAACAACAGTACAATAATAGTGACTTGCATGTGCCACTTATATCAATGGATGGATGTCCAGACAGAAAATCAATAAGGAAATATTGGCCTTAAATGACACATTAAACCAGCTGGACTCAGATATCTACAGAACATTCCATCCAAAAGCAGCAGAATAGATGTTCTTCTCAAATACACATGAAACATTCCCCAAGATAGATCATATGTTAGGCCACAAAACAAGTCTCAATAAATTCACAAAAAATGAAATCATATCAAGCATCTTTTCTGACCCCAACAGTACAAAACTAGAAATCAAGTACAGGAAGAAAAGTGTAAAAATTACAATTATGTAGAGCTTAAACAACATGCTACCAAACGGGTAGCATGGATCAATGATAAAATCCAAAAAGAAAAAAAAAATACCTAGAAACAAATCAAAATTGAAATACAAAAGGCCAAAATCTGTGAGATGCAGCAAAAGCTATTTTACGAGGGAAGTCTATAGCATTTACAGGCAACCTGAAGAAATACGAAAAATCTCAAATCAACAATCTAACTCTATACCTAAAGGAAGTAAAAAAAGAACAAATAATGCCCAAAGTTAGTAGAATGAAGGGAATAATAAAGATCAGAGTAGAAATATATTAAATAAGAGACTAAGAAAACAAAAGAAATGTTCAAGGAACCTAAAAGCTGGTTCTTTGAAAAAATAAATAAAATAAAAAATGAAAGAGATGCTACATCTGATACTAGAGAAATACAAAGGATTATTAAAAAAACTACTATGAACAATTAAATACCACAAAACTAGATAATCTAGAAGAAATGGATAAATTCTTAAAAACATACAACCTTCCAAGACTGAATTATGAAGAAACAGAAAATATGAATAGATTGATTATAAGCAAGGAGATTGAATCAATAATCAAAAACCTCCCAACAAATTAAAATCCAGGACCAGATGGCTTCACTGGTAAATTCTACCAGACACTCAAAGAAGATTAATACCTACGTTTCTCAAACTTTTTCAAAAAATTAAAGAGAAGCAAACGTTTCCAATTAAGAGACCAGCATCACCCTGCTGCCAAAACTAGAAAAAAAACCACAAAATAAATAAAATTACAGGCTGATATCTCTGATGAACATCCGTGTAGAAATCCTCAACAAAATATTAGCAAATAGAATTCAACAATGCATTAAAAGATTACATAGCATGATAAAGTGGTAGCTATCCTCAGGGGTACAACAGTGGTTCAACATTCCCAATCCAATCTAACTGATATACAACTTTAACAAAATGAAGAATAAAAATCACATGGTCAACTCAATAGATGCAGAAAAACACATTTGACAAAATTCAACATCTATTCATGATAAAAACTCAACTAAGTGGGTATGAAGGGAATGTACCTCAGTATAACAAAGGCCATACATGACAAATCTACAGCTAACATAATACTTAACATGGGAAAGCTAAATGTTTTTCCCCTAAGATCAGGGACAATAAACTCTAACCACTTTTATTAAACACAGTATTGGAACTTCTAGTCATAGCAATTAGGTAAAAAAAAGAAATAAAAGGCATTTGACTTAAAAAAAAGAAGTAAAACTGTCACTATTTGCAGATGACATCACACCATATATAGAAAACCCTAAATACTACACACACACACACACACACACACGCTGTTAAAACTTATAAATGAATTCAGTAAAATTGCAGGATACGAAATCAATACACCGAAATCTGTTGCATTTCTATACACTAATAATGAACTGTCAGCAAGAGAAATTAAGAAAACAATCCCATTTACAATTACATCAAAAAATACCTAGAAATAAATTTAAGGAGATGAGTTCTACACTGAAAACTACAAGACACACTGATACAAGAAACTGAAGACACAAATATGTGGAAAGATATATCATTCTTCTGGATTGGAAGAATAATATTGTTAAAATGTCCATAATATCCAAAGCAATCTACAGATTCAGTGAAACCCCTATGCAAGTCCTAAGGGCATTTTTCACAAAACTAGGACAAATAATGATAAAATTTGTATAGAACACAAAAGACTCTGAATAGCCAAAGCAATCTGGAGAAAGAACAAATCTGGAGGTATCATGCTCTCTGATTTCAAATTATATTAATCGAAATGGTACAGGATTAAAAAGAAACAAATATATCAAAGGAATAGAGTACAGGGCCCCCAAATAAACCCACACATATACCCTCAATCATTTTATGATAAAGAAGTAAAAAATATACAATAGGGAAAGGACAGTCTTTTCAATAAATGGAATTGGGAAAATTGTATAACCACATGTGAAAGAATGAAACTGGATTGCTATCTTACACCAAAGATTAACTCAAAATTGATAAAAGATTTGAATGTAAGGCCTGAAACCATAAAATTCCAAAAGAAAACTTAAGTGGTAAGTTCCTGGACATTAGTCTTAGTAATTCTTTTTTTGGTCTAATTTTAGAGGCAATGGAAACAAAAGCAAAAATAAACAAATGGGACTACCTCGAACCTAAAAACTTCTACGCAGCAAAGGACATCATCAACAATACACAAAGCAAGGTGCTAAATGGAGGAAGATACGTGCACATCATATATAGGGGCTAATATCCAAAGTACATAAAGAACATGCAATTCAACAACAACAACAAAAGAAACAACCTCATTAAAAAATGGACAGAGGATCTAAATAGACATTTTTTCAGGGAAGACATAGAGATGGCTGACAGGCACATGAAAAGATGTTCACCATTAATTATCAGGGAAAGGCAAATCAAAGCCATAATGAGATTATCATCTCACACCTGTTAAAATGGCTTTTGTCAAAGAGACAAGAAGTAATGTCTGTTAGGATGTGAAGAAAAGGGAACACTCACACACGGTTGGTGGCAATGTAAACTGGTAAAGCTGCTATGGAAACCTATTTGGATATACCTCAAAAAACTAAAAACAGAACTAACACAATTCAGCAATTCCACTTCTGAGTATTTACCCAGAAAACAAAAATACCAATTCAAAGAGAAATATGTAAACTGTGTTCACTGCAGCATTATTTATGATTACCAAGATATGGAAACAATCTAAGTGTCAATCAATGGATGAATCAATCAAAAGATGTGGCATATAGATATAGGTGTATCTCTATAAATATAGATACAATGAAATGTTACACAGCCATAAAAAAGGAAATCACTATTTGTGACAACATGGATGGACCTTTAGTGAATCACACTAAGTGAAATAAGTCAGATAGAGAAAGACAAATACCATATGATTTCACTTATATATCTAAAAACAAAACAAACAAACAAAAGAAAACAAAAATGAAGTCAGAGAATATTACTGATTATCAGAAGGGAAAGAAGTTGAGAGGTTAGGCAAAATGGGTGATAGGTCTCAATTGTATGGTGATGGATGGTAACTAGACTTAATGGTAGTAATTGCTTTGTAGTGTACAAAGTTGAATTATAACATACAGCTGAAACTCATATATTAAATACTAATTTTTATCTCAATTAAAAAAAGAATCAGTTAAGAATGAAACCATTAGAGAAGAACGGAAGCCTAAGTCTAGAGATTCCTTGGGAATCCAAGTCCCTCTATCACATGGAGTAAGTGCCATATATTTTATTTTCTTCTTTTTTATATTTGTGTGTTACAATTAGATTCCTCAAAGAATTGCAGGTGAGACAAGCAAGAGAGCAGATGTAAAAGTTATTAAGGAAAGATGTTGGAGGAGAGGAGGCAGAAGCAAGGGGCACTGCTTGAGAACATTAAATACCTAGAGTCAGGGAGACCTAGCTGTAGTGGTAAAAGTACAAATTTCAACACTTGAGACAAGGAACAGAGGGTGAGGAAAAAGAAGAAAAACAGAAAGAAAAAAAAATAGAGGAGTAAACGGTGGAAGAGGAAGGAGGAGGAGAAATTTGTTTAAAAATATTGACATAGGAAATGCTATTCCTCTCAAGGAAATTAAAAGCATAATCCAAGACAGCTCAATGATAGGTACTTGGATTTCACTTTGAACATCACTATTTTTGGCCCAGAATCATATTAGCTCTTCTCAACATCCTATAATTGTGATAAAATATTTTTAAAAGCAAAAATAAAATATTTACTTTCTGTATGCACAAGTAAGAAATTACATTGCTTTGTAGCCTATCTGTATTAATGATAACACTATCACTTAGTATTCACAATATTTTGTGCTTTCAGTGTGCAAAATCCAAGACTTTTTACTTCCAATATTTATCTTTTCTCACTTTGAAATAATGCTGTTAAATATTTTTAGTTTCTTTCTAATCATGCAATTGAACAGACACCAAATTACCAAATTCAGGAATTTGATTCACAAACTCACATTTTAATATAAAGCAGGTATTAGCAAATGGTGAACCCAGAGCCAAATATAATCCACTGCTTGCATTTGTAAATAAAGTTTTATTATAAGATAGCCATGGCTCATTAGTTTACACGTCGTTAATGGCTGTTTCACACAACAACAGCAGAGTTGAGGAGTTTCAGTAGAGATCATGTGGCTCACCAAGCCCTAAAATACTTACTATCTGGCTCTTTACAGAAAAGGTTTGCCAACACTTGATATAAAACAATTAACTATTTTATAAGAAATACTATTGCAGAATCCAGTATCAACACAGAGGTTATAAATTCCTACATGATTAAGGCTATCCCCTTTATTTGTATCCAGGAGATGGGAAAAGCTGACCAGTCAATGAAATGCTAGAGGCAATCTTAACGGATGAAATGCAAACAGAACTGTGCAGACTGAGTGTACTGATAGTTCATATTATCTAAACTCAAGTTGGCCAAACAAAGAACCTTACAGATATATGTAATATATATAGTTATGCATTGAATAAATATTTATGAAGTACCTAGTTATTCTGCCTACTTTTAAAAAGCTTGAATTTAATAGTAGATAAGACATAGTTCTTACACCAAGGGGTTTAAGAATCTGTACTCTAATTGTACACCATTCCCAGCAATTCTATGGTCATTGGCTCAATTTAGGTTCTCTCCATTTCTCTCTTAGATTGCTACACTAAGTTTCTAAGTAATCTCTTGATTTCTAGTTTTTCCCCATTGCATACAGTTAGCCTTCTAAAACACAGACTTAATCATATAGCTGCCTTGCTGAAAAATTCTGGATGGCTTCCCACTGTCTACCTCACAAAGTCACAATCTTACCTCCTACCATTGCCCCCCATGATTCTTTGGCATTGGCCAGACTTGTTTATTTTATGTACTTTAACCTCCAGGTGTTTTTTGTGTGTTTTGTTTGTTTTATCCTGATTCACTCTATTTGTTTTTGTTAAAGATGTTCTCAACCTTTCAAACTCACAAAATTTAAATTTCAGAGCATTTTTTTCACTTCTTTTTCACTACCATATTTAATCAAGTATTATCAAGTTATCAAGTATTATCTGTTTTTCCCTAATATGTGTTTCCTCCTTTCCATTTTTACTTTTCCTCTTCCAACATAAAGTTTTATTTCGTCACCTTTGAACGACTTCTATGGCCGTGTAACCGGTAATCTGTGGTACTGCTCAGAACATACCAATCACTCTTTCTAAGATACCACCCTAACTTCCAGCCTCTATGCCTGCTTTTCTTCTGCATACACATTATGCACATGCTCAAATCAACTCCTCATTGTTCTCTGAATATCTATAGCTTGTCCTTTTCCACTTCCACATGGTACACTTCTCCCACAGAATTTCATCACCAACATGTTAACCTTTCTTCATGAATCACCTTAAGTCATTTTTCTTCCACAGAACAGTTTCTAATGAAGGTAGCAAAGGTTGATCTCTTTCACTACTAAATGTTAGTTTTAATTATTGACTATACAAGGCATTAAACAATTTATTGTTTACTGTCTTGTTTTCTAATTATCTGTGACTTATATTCATACATTTTATGTCTGTATATACAGATAAATCAAAGATTGGCCATTTTCTTTTTTTTTTTTTCTGTAAAAGTCCAGATAGTAAATATTTTCACCTTTGCAGGCCTTATGCCCTTCATAGTAACTATTCTACTTTTCTGTTGTAGCAGAAAGTCAACCATAAAACAGTATGTGAATCAAAAGGTTTGGCTATGTTCAAATAAAACTTTATTTACAAAAGAGGCAGGAAGCTGAACTTAGTCTGAGGGCCTTAATTTGTCAATATCTGAGTTTGAGTATCGGTGTCTTGTTGGCAGGAACTGACTTATGTACATAACATATTGTTTTTCCTAAAATTTCTCTGGTGTGTATTACTGTGTTAGACTTAAGACATTTGGCTTCATATGCATGCTCATCAATGTATGTGGGGTATGTTCTAAAGTGTCAGGAATCTAAATATTTGGAAAGTGAGTTAATCTTCTAAAGCACATCATAGCTGTAGGTAAAGAGACTAAATAATGTATAATTACAATGCTTTATAAGACAACCAAATGTTAATTATGCAATCACATAAGACTGATGTGTGCTCTGTGAAAAAAACAATATCATTGAAGATAATTTCATATTTCATGCAAACTATGTTTAATTGTAGTTTCTCACCAGCAAAAATAAACCCTTTAAACCGAAAAAATTATTTTATCCATTAAATTCAAATAAAATGTATGCAAATATTGATGCAATATAAAATATGTATGATATTTATTTACATAATAAAATTCTGCTCAAAGCAGAATTCCAGGATCCAATTTGTTAGATAAGTGGAAGATTTTTCTTTCTCCCATGCAGTCATTTTTTATAGTAATGAATATTCGTCCTGTTAATAAACTTTATTGGTACAAAATAATTATTAATATAATAAAATAATTTATCTATATTTTCCTTTTAGAAAATAATTTAATATTTTTAAAGAAATGCATTTTCAGAAGGATCTTACAATTACACACTAATCCCAAATTCTATTTTACTTTTGACCAATACCTTCAAATTGTAATTTTAACATTCGATGTTGAAGAACTAGAATGAATTTCTTATTCAAAACACACACATATAACAAAATACGTGCATGTGAAAGATGTTCTTATTGCTTTAGTTTCACCAGACCCCAGCAATACTAGGAGCTACTTTCATCAAATTATAACATATTTCATGGATTAATTTTATACTGTACTCTATTTTTATGGGGTAGAAGACAAAATGTCTAAAAATTCTTATCTGATCTTCCGTAAAATATCTGTATTTCAATGAAAAAAATTCTAAGAGCCACAAATACTGTTTCCATTTATTTATGCACAGTTCTTTGTAAAAGGATAAAAACAAACATTTAATATGTTATATTTAGTGATGATATGTATCTTAAAATACCAATGAACTTTCAGTTATTCTAAGGAAGTGACTTTAGGTGTCTTTCTGATATCTTAATTTGCTTGCTATTTATTGCACTTGCTGTATGATTTGAATGAATAAGCATCAAAGTTTCTATCTTTATGATAATTTTATAATCACATAAAAACTTTCTTATCTAAAACAGTGGTTTTCAACCAGTGGTGAAGATGCTGGTAGGGATTCTCCCCCTCCCCCAGGGAACTTTTGGGAATGTATGGAGACATTTTTGGCTGACTGGAGATAGTACTGGCATAGTAGTGGCCAGGGATGCCAATAAACTTCCTGCAAAGCAAAGGAAAGCCCTCCCTCTCCCCCCAACTAGGAATTATCTGGTGGAAAATGTGAACAATGTAGAGGCTGAAAAGTCCTCACCTTGGAGTAGAACCATGGATTCAGCATTTAGTTGATTTGAATGAATGCAGGGCTCTAAATCACTTAGGTTTGCATGACTTAGGCAAGTACATCAAACAGCATACCAAAGAAGAAAGAATTTTGATGATTCTTTTTTTACTAATCTTTTCTACTGCTCCAAGGTAGATTGCATATTTAAAAAAATAGCAATTTATAATGCAGCTAAACTTACTACCTGCATATAAATTCTTTTGCAGGTTAGCTGTTTGATATTTCTATTATGTTTTGCCAAAGAAATAATGATAAAAATGGTAATTAACTTTTTCAGATGAACCAACAAAACCCATTAATTTATAATATGGTTTTAAGATAGCACAGAAGGATTCATTAAGAAACTAAATTGGGTGCTAGTTTATATAACTGGTACTGGGAACAGAGGACTATGTGTTACAGGAAAAAAAATTGTAAGAGGAGAAAGTGAGTTCCACTCTGTCTTTTTATATCAATAGCTGGAATGAGGTAGCAACATGTCTTTGGCATGTTTCAACTCTCATTTTTCTTCTTCATTGTTCATTTCCTGTCTCTCTTCTACCAGGCTCTCAGTACTGCATGAAGTTCTAAGCACCTCATTATGGAAGACTCACAGGTTTACTCAAATCTCAAAAATTCCTCCCTTGCTTTGATATCACCTGCCTTTCACTTCACCTCAGTCAGAATCCTCATCTCTTCAAAGTTGCTGATATCAACTACAAGTAAAGGTGAAAGCATTTTGATTTAACTATTTCACACCAGCTTACCCTTCTTAGAAATATTAGCATTTTAAAATAGAATTCCTGCAAAATAAAATAAATCCCCTTTGATAGTATATAAATATTTGAAATAAAGTGACACTACTAAATAGTCAGAGGATGGGGTGCCTGGGTGGCTCAGTCGGTTAAGCACCTTACTCTTAATTTTGGCTCAGGTCATGATCTCAGGGTTGTGAGGTCGAGCCCCACATTGAGCACCATGCTGGGCATGGAGCTTGAAAAGATTCTCTCTCTCTGCCCCTTCACCCCACTCCCTCAAAAAACATGCCAAACCAAACCGACCAAACCAAAAGAAAAGAGGGGAAACAATGTATTTTTAACACCATTAATAATATGTAGGATGGAGGGTGCACATATGCTATATACAGACACAGATATATGTATATATACATCTACATCTATGCAAACATATAAATATATGGAGGGAGAGAGAAATTTAGTTTTTATGACAGGTAGTTAGATCCTCATATAGTAAATTGTGGAACTAGACAATTTAAGCACTTTGCAAATATTTGAGATTCACCCCCACCACATTGAAAAATGGGTTCAAGGGTATTTCTTTTTTTTTTCTTAAAAGTTCCTATTAATTTGATAAATATCACCTATGATTAAATATATTTACAACCCCAAATGATATCCCTCCTTCTTCAAGTTTTATAAGTGACATTTTGTCCCCTAAAGGGGCAATGATATTACTAGTATTCTTAGAATCTAGAATCTTGTCTTTAAAAATAATATCAGCTAATTTTCTTATAAATGTTGCCAATACAAGTTTCATTTTCTACAGAAATATTTTCCTGAAGCAACTGTAGGCACATATATCATTTCAATGTTAAAACTACTCTTCAAGAAACAGCCCACAATTCTCCTTATATTGTCATAACATAATAGGCAAGTGAGATAAAAATTGATGGAAAGAGTAAAGGTTCCAAATGGAATAATTTATTTTTATAAATAAATTATAATAAAATAAAATAATTTATTTTTTCACAATATGCTAGAAAATGGGCTAAGTGCTTCGTAAGCATTATTTCCTTTATTCTTCTTACTAGTCAGTTTTGTTTAAACAAACCCCCATTTTTATTTTTTTGTTTATTAAAAAAACCCATTTTATAGAAAAGTAAACTTAATTTTCAAAAGGGTAAAAAAAGACTTACAATCACATAACTATTAAGAGGGAAATAGGTTTCAGATTCTAGAGTATGAGCCTCTAACCATTATACATACTACCCCTCTAAATGAACCAATTCCCTTAGACTCATTCATTCTCGTAATGATTCATGGATGCTTTACAAAGCAGGGATGTGGAATGGATACTGCCTTGGAGTATAATTTTCTTAAAATCTAATTAATCTAATTCTTGTAACTGTGAATAAACTCCTCATGTCTCATTCATTTTGTCTCTGGGTTTTGAATTTGCCAAGGGATATTGTCATTAATGTGTTATATAAAATAGTTTGCACATTTGCCAGTCATTGTGAGTTTCAAGAACAAAATTGAAAGGGATGATTGAGTCAGAAGCCTGTCTTTGAAAGTAAAATAAAATGGTTCCTGGAAAACAGCACTGTTTATACCAACAAATATTTATTAGGTCCCCACTGAACTAAGTTCTTTTCAGAAAGAGAAAAGTTTCTTCAAAAAGGGAAAACATCTTGTAATTGGTGAAAGTCTAATAGATAAAGTATTTGCAACACTCTGTATTTAAAGTGACAATCACATTCTTGAATTATTTCAGGAACAGATTCCAATCATGGCACCTAAAGAAATACAGAAGAAAACTGAAAACAACAACAACAGGGAAATCTTTCTGGATTCATGAAAAAACTGAACTCCACTTGGTATTAAATCGCAACTGAAGTTGTGATTAAGAAAACATCTTTGAGCTGAAAGAGGACACAGAGGAAGGCCAACCTGCTGGATGGGAGAAGGTTTGCAAACAAAAGAAGAAAGTTGTACTTTCCCATGTTTACAAACAACTCCTCTTATAAGGGGAAGAGAGGGATACTGATGCGTAAAACAAAGTAACTAAGGAAATTGTGTCTATGTCTGTCTATCTGTCCATCTATCTATGCATCTACCATTTACTTAATAACATTTATATAGTGCTTAGTATTTGTCAGCTATCTTCTAAGCGCTTTAAAAAGAAACTACGTGTTTACCATTTTGCAATGATTCTATATTCCGGATTAAAGAAAACAGGATAGATAATGGTTATGCAGTCAAGATAGGACAAAGTTAAAATGTGAGCCCAAAAGTCTGGTTCTAGAGTGTTCCTCCTGATTATGACATTGAACAAGCTAATTATTATGAAGGTTGTCTTTTTTGCATTTACATTGTGTTACTTAACAGCATTGTTCTTTTGTTTAATAAATTATATTTTTTTAGTAAAAAGACTTGAAAATTCATAATAATACCTAACCTCAGACATACTTATGATCACTAGGACATCTAAAAACAACTCCACTGAAATCGTTCTAAATAAAATTATGGCTGACCAACCTCCAAGTTGCCAAATCCAATGAATATACTTATGTCTTTGTCTTCCTTAATTTCTCCAGGAGAATTAACTGTGTTGGTCACTGTCATCTTGAAACTTTCTTTAGTTTTTTTTTGTTTTTTGAGTGTTTTGTTTTGCATTGTTTTGTTTTGTTTATTTATTTGTTTGACCGTGCTCTCTTTGGTTCTGAAATCCCTTGGTCACCTCCTCAGCATTCTGCCTTCCCTTCCTCTTTAGTGTTCATTTTCTTCAAAGCTCTGTCCTTGCCCTCTTCTCTTTTCTGTAATAATCTTGGGAATCTCATCTGTCTTCTTGTCTTCAACCTAAAATTGAATGACTACCAAAGCTCTACTTATAGTTCAAACTCTCCTTGCCTTTACAGCCCTGAATATTCAATCATGTCCCAGAGGTACCTCAAATTAAGTGCGTCAAAAGTTGACTTTTTGTTTATCCTTTAAACTAGGTATCAGTAGACCTTGGCCTGCAGGCTAATACGGTAGCTTAGAAAACAAATAAAGAATAATATCCGGGGTGCCTGGGTAGTGCAGTCGGTTTAGCATCTGACTCTTGGTTTCAGCTCAGGTCGTGATCTCGGGATCCTGGGATCGACCCCATGTGAGACTCCTATCTGCAGTGCTGTCTTTCCACAAGCCATCCCTCGCACAGATGGTGTCAAGTTTCTAGCACCCAAATCTGCTATTTTCACTCCTTTGGCCAAATATTTAAAACTTATTTTCTCCCTCACTTAGGACTGTGGTTCTTTAGGCAACATCAGCATCCCCTGGGAACTTGTTAAAAATGCAAGTCTCAAGCCATACCCCAGACCTACTGAAGCAAAATCTCCTGAGTATAGCCCAGAAATCTGTGTTTTAGTGATCCCTGCATGTAATTAGGATGCACATTCAAGTGTGAAATCATTAGAACCATCTATCCTAGAGGACAAAAAATAAAATTCTTTGAAAGGACCATTTAAATCCCACCATGGTCTGATCCTTGCCCAACCTCACCCTACTACCTTTTAAATTATATTTACTATACTTTTACATTCAAAATCCATCCGTAATTACAGTTATTTTATTGATCTTCGTTGTTAAGTTAGTCTGTTCCCCTTCTAGACTATAAGCTCCAAGAAGGTAAAAATTAGTCTGTCCCTTGTAAATATCAACAAAACTTGACTCTATACTGCCATCTGGTGACATGAAATAACAATTCCAAGGAGAATCTCAAACATGAACTCATGACTTCTTCCTATAGAGCTTGGAGGTTAAGGCAAGAGTTCTGAGGTCACTTTCCTCCATGTCAGATAATTGAACAAACATCCTCTGGCTATTAGACCTTGAGAAAATTACTTAGTGTTTAACTTTCTTAGATCCCTTATCTATAAAACTATGTTGCTAAAACCTTCCTCACAGAATTGCAATGAAAATTAACAAGTGTCAGAAGCTAATATTGTTATGATTATTAATATTATTATAAAGGATTTAGCTATGCAGTTGACATAAATAAATAAGTGACATTCCCTTACTCAAATATTTTATAATGTAGTTGGGTAAATAAAACAGTGTTAGGAAAATATTAAATAATCATACAAGCTCTAAGTGCTAAGGAAGTTCCTATGGTGTTAAGCATGAACATGAAGGAGGTGAAATCTGAATTGTGTGAAGATTTATAATTGGTATCTGGATTTGAAGTGAGAAAGCCTCTCAGAAGGAGAATTTTTTCCCGTAAATCTTTGTGCAGATTGAAAGTAATACCTGTAAAGGATTAATAAAAACACAATATAAGTGCATACCTTTCTTATTATCACAAAGTCAGGATGATGATATAATTTTAATTTAATGCTTAATCATACAAGCCCAGATCTCATTATCCAAACAAAACTAAAACACTTCTCAAAAATGGTTTATTATAAATTTGGTTATTGTTGCTATTGTTTTTTAATGCACTCAAAATTTATTCAATTAATAGCTGTGTTTCACTGATAAAGATGTATTTAAATTAGATGGTTTCATAAATGTTAATTATTCATTTTCACCTTAAAGGGAAATCTATGATTTTGGTGTTCTTGCTTATTATAAAAGTGACAAATATAATGATGTATACAACTTCTCTCTATGCTAAAGAAACAACATCCTCCCAAGTGTTTATCCAGTAGGTGGACGTAAGTATCAACTACATGCTATAAATTGTCAATACACAGCAGATATAGAAAATAGAGAATTTAGGTTAAAGTGTCCAGTTATCAACCTAATCAGTGGAATATTTTATATTCAAATTTTTGTCCTCAGTCCCTACAGTAACTGTCAACATACAACCACTAGTTTCTATCCCTACTTTATTCTAAACTTTCTTTTTTGCTTTTTTGGCACAGGAGAGGTTATATGCACCCCCGTGTTCACTGCAGTGCTGTTTACAATAGCAAAGACACGGAAACAATCTAAGTGTCCATCAATAGATGAATGGATAAAGAAAATTTGGTATATATATGTATGTGTGTGTATATATATATACTATATATATTGATATAGTATATATATATAAATAGTATATATATATTTAATATATATATTATAGTATATAGTATATATATATATTTAGTATATATATTTAGTGTTTATATATTTATATATATAATATTTAGTCATAAAAGGGGAAGGAAATCTTGTCATTTGCAACAACATGTGTGGACCTTGAGGGCATTACACTAAGAGAAATAAGTGAAACAAAAAAATACAAATGCCGTATGATCTCACTTATACATGGAAACTTACAAACAAAGCAAAACAACAACAACAAAACACTGAACTTACAGATACAGAAAACAAATTGCTGGTTGCCTGAGGGAAGAGGTGGGGTTTGGTTGAAATGAAAGGGGTCAAAAGACAGAAACTTCTAGCTATAAAATAAATAAGCTAGGGGAATGTAATGTACAGTATAGGTGATTATAGCTATTAACACTCTATTGCATATTTGAAAGTTGCCAAGAGAGTAGATTTTTTAAAATAAATAAATAAATAATAAAACCATACAAGAAAGACTATAACTTAATTTTCATTAGGGTTTAGTGATACTTTGCTTCTTGGAAGGGCTTATGTTCATCTATTTGTTTCTGGCAACTAAAGATCATGACTTTCTAACAACAACAACAACAAAACCCAAAATTGTTAAATACATATAAATATTTATATATAGAAATATGTATTAAAATTATTTATGATAGGATAGAAATGAACTAAAATCAAACTATCCAATAATAGATGAATCATTGAGGACATTTTGATAGTCACATGTGCTGTGAAATACATAGTTACTAAGAAGAGATTTATAAGGCATCAATGATAACAGGGGAGAATGCTATATGTAAAAAGGAAGATGAAAAATTTAAAAAATGAAATGTGACATTAAATTTGAAGAGATACAAAGCTTTCTGGGGGCACCTGCATGGCTCAGTTGGTTAAGTGTCAGACTCTTGGTCTCAGCTTGGGTCTTGGTCTCAGGGTCCTGAGTTCAAGCCCCACACTGGGTTCCACGCTGGGCGTGGAGCCTACTTAAAAGAAAGAAAAAGGTTTCTTAATTTAGAAAACAATGAAGCATGGACTGGGGGGTTGGTCATGATCATTGGGACCCTGGTGTTGCCTTTGATGAAATTTATTACTCTGAGCCAGCTTATTACCCTGAGCTTCAGTTTCCTTATAGAAAATAAAAATAACTATCTTGTTAGATGATTCTAATGATTAGGGGAAAAAAGTGACAATGAAATGGCACATAGTAGTTCAATAAACAGTGATGGTTTTATTCATTACTGTGATATTCAACATCCCTGTTGAAACAGCTACAAGAAAAAATGTCAGGATGTTTGTTGTTCTGGGAGCTGGGAAAATGGGTGTACATTTGAGAGTATTTTTTTTAATAATAATTTTTTATTATGTTATGTTAGTCACCATACAGTATATCCTTAGTTTTTGATGTAATGTTCCATGATTCATTATTTGCATATAACACCCAGTGCACCATGCAATACGTGCTCTCCTTAATACCCATCACCAGCCTATCCCAATCTCCCCACCCCCCTCCCCTCTGAAGCCCTCAGTTTGTTTCCGAGTCCACAGTTGAGAGTATGTTTGATAGTCTCGTTGTCTGACAACGTCTGAATTCTGTTGATGGATCAACCATATTGTTCTTCTTTAGATCTATGATTCACATTTTTATTGGCATTTTTCTTTAAATAAATTGCTATGATATAGAGAAGTGTGAGGTTAAGCCCAGTATAAGTTATTTAAATATGAGACAATATGTATTCAAAAAGGACTAAAAAAAAATAATGAAACCCAAATTTCAACAAAAGGAGGTTAGGAAAATGATATGATTTCAACAGCTATTACTTTAAAAAAAAAAAGATTTATTTATTTGAGAGAGAGAGAGACAGAGACAGAGAATAGGGTGAGAGACAGAAAGAGAAGGAGAAAAAGAATATCAAGCAGACTCCCCACTAGCATTGATCCCAACGTGGGCTTGATCTTACAACCCCTAGCTCATGACCTAAGCTGAAATCAAGAGTCAGGCACTTAACTGACTGAACCACCCTGGAACCCCAACAACTATTACTTTTTAAAATTTGATTTACTTAAGCATAGAAACACATAACACTGATTATATGTGAGACACTATTCCAAGACCTTTTCATGTATTCATGCATGTTTAATATATTTGCATTAAATGACTATTAAACTCTTCTACTAGATCCTATGATACAGACCCTATAATTTTCTTTAGTTTGCAGATGGAGAAACCAAGGCCTAAGGAAGTTAAGTAACTTGCCCAACATCATACAACTAGTAAGTCATAGGGTTGGGGTTTGAACACAAGCAGTCATGCTCCCAAGGCCATGCCATTAACTCTAAGCTCAGCTTCCTCATACCATTAAAAAAAAAAAAAAAAAAAAAAAGATTTAAAATACCCACAATTGCTCCTTTATAGTGCATATGTTTAAGCTTTGATTTGTTTCTTGTTAACCCTATAAAACAACATTAGGAACCAAAGGATCTAAAATGCATTTTCTTTTTTTTAAAGTTTTGCTTAAGTGTTCAATAACTAACCTGGAAATTTATGTACAAGATGAATGTATGATAATTGGTGTTAAAACAATCATTGATTTCCTACTTGGAGGATTAGATAATTTCAAATAATATTTCTAAACTTTATTTATTTAATTTTTTAAAGACATATTTTAATTTTACAACATTGAATGACATGTCTTTTTAAAATTAATTATTTTTTTGTGAACTTCACATTATTAGTCACCAGAAAACAGGAGGCTATGATTATTTTACTTATATTAACACTGAACCTTTGTCACCATTTTTACTGTAATTCTAGCCTGGTAATAAAACAGTCAATACATTCCTGCATCTTTTTAACATTTTTTCCCCTAGCAGTGGAAGTGTTACTTCACTGAAGCAGATAAACAGGATGGATAATGATTGTTATATGTTCAGTGATCCTTATAATGGTGAAAAGTAGAATGTTCTCTGATCATTCTCGAAATTGGAAACTGACTGAATTTCATTTAGGAAATAACAAGGTCTTACTACAGGTGACATTCTCTAAAGGTATATAAAGACTAGAATATCTGCCCTGAATCCTGTATGTTAAATCAGATCCATAGAGTAAAAACTTCCTTATTTTATGCAGATTGGAGGAGTCTCATATAAATCATCTTTCAAGTTAAATAAAGATGTCAAGAAAATCTCCCCAGCACCAAATGAATTACAGTAATCTCCCCTGATCTGGGAAGGAGACATCCCAAGTAAATGCCTAAAACCATGGATAGTACCAAACCCTATATATACCATGTGTTTTCCTATACACACACACCTATGATACGTATCTACGATAAAGTCAAATTTATCAATTAGGCACAGTAATAGATTCACAATAATAATTAGTAATAAAATAGAACAACTATAATAGTATACTACCATAAAATATATGTGAATGTGGTAACTTTCTCTCTGTCTCAAAATATCTTATCATACTATACTCACCCTTGCACTTGTGATGATGTGAGATGATAAAATGTCTATGTGATAAGATGAAGTGAGGTGAACGACATAGGCATTGTAATACAGTGTTAGGTTACCACTGACTTTCTAATGATAGTTCAGAAGGAGGATCTTCTGCTTCTGGACCATGGGTGATCACAGAGAGTGAAAGCATGGAGGAGGGGTCTACTGTACATTGAATGTCTTACTTCCTTTCTATATATATATGAAAATGTCAGAAGAGTTTGAAAGTGTCATTTTCATTTCCATTCTGTTACTTTGCTAGGGCTCATGTCAACGTGGGCACATCAGACAGTTAGGAAATGAAAATACATTGATCCTGTTTTGAGGAGGGAAATGTTGTAATACATAAACGCAGCCATTTTTCAGGGTCCAGTTCATTCAGATTTCTCTAATACAAAAATTACAGTTCCTAAAAAATACCAGTCTGGGGCACAAAAATATGTAAGTACATATTTTTGCATTTATAAAAATTAAAACCAATCCTGTGTTTGTCATCAACATACAGTGTTTATGAGTAGATACTCTCCCATGCTGAAGAAAGTTTTAGAAAAGAACATCTTTTTCTTATTGTACTAGTGGCCCATTGTTGGTCAGAATCATGATTTCCTCCTTTATTTCAATTTACTCAAATCCAATATATTTACTGAATGCCTATTAAGCACAAAAGTGACTAAGCTGTATCTTCTCCCCTTAATGTCCTCATGTTGTACAGATTTGTAGGATGAAAAGAGCAAAAAACTTATGGGTGATAAAAAAGGATTAACATGATTGCTCACATAGTACACGGTGTATAGAAACTCCCACATGACAGAGAAGGATCTCTTATATAAGAAAATTGAAAGTGAGAAATTGAAGTATCTGGGAAGGAAACTAGATTCAATCAGACTCTGTCAGAGAGAAGGCACAGAAAATTCTACAGATGAGGAAATTTTGGTACAAGAAATAGTATCGATAGAGAATGAAGGTCAAGTATTGAAGAAAGAAAAAGGATAGCAGTGGAATTTAAGGACCACAGAGGTGAGCATTTTAGTCATGTCTAGGTGTAAAGAATATAACACAAATTTAAATTTAAAATAAGGCTTGGAGTGAGGTCCATAAGACCAGAAGTGCAAATGCATTTCTGAAAGTGGAAGATCTGTCTACTCTACACTGAAAGAGGGAGAAAAAAAGATACCCTCTAGGGAACAGGTGTCATCTTGGCATCAGATGTCTCAAGTAAAAATATGTTAATGATAAAGAAACATTATTTACATTGGAATGAGATTCTCGTAGGTTATGGTGCACATTATAAAGGGGAATGCTCCATCGAAAGGTACAAAAAGATGAGCTGATGTTACACCAAATGGCCACACTATACAGGGGAAAAAAGAAATAAGAAAAAGAAATGTAAGATTTAGAATTAAGAATGTCTGGCAAGGATTGAGTAGAAGAAATGAAATCACAAAGCCAGGATGGAGATTACTATTGAAGCAAAATGTGGAATACATGGGGAGAGGTGGCATACATACTCATGTAAACTCAATTCTCTTAAAAGAGAAAAGCTCGAGGAGATGTNGGGTCCTTGGTGTTCTCATCTAATTTTCTGATCATAATCAGGTGATAGATTCCAAATCTGAAGACCTTCTACAACTTCCCACAGTATCCTTTATTGACACAAGCAGTGACTAACAACATGTGGACTTTGTATAAACCCCTTAATTTTTAAGATTTCTTTATTGCTAGGTGAAAGAAATGACAAAGGAGAGAAAAAATATTCTGAACTAATTAAAATAAAGGCTGAAACCACTTCTACAACACAATACATAAAATATTAATAACTTATAGAAGTTATTTTACAGTTCAAATATTATATGATTAAGGTGAAAATACTTTCTGGTGGTTAATTCACCACCAGCACTTACCCTGGGGTTGACGGCTGGGGTGGTATATTTGAAGGTCAAATGGCTGTGCACTCGTCTTCTGAATCACACTGACATTCTGCCCTGTCCACTTATTGGCTTTTGACAATGTGTTGGTCCTCCAGTCCGTCCAATAGACCTCACTCCCATATAAAGACACGGCAAAAGGATGGGAAAGGTATTCATGACCTCGGATGATTTCTATCATGGCTGTTCCATCATAGAGGGCTGAATAAATAGCATCTGACCTGCAGAAAGGTAAATATATCAAGTTTATCAGAACTTATTCAAATAGTCAGTGGTGTTATATTACTTAGATAAATGCCAGAGGAAATATTTTATAAAAAATATTTCATGGGTCTGTATTTGATATGCAGAAAGGGGGCGGGGAAAGCCCACCATAACAAAAATAAACAAAAATCACCACCATCATAATGAAAACAAAGATCACCACCAATTTCAATGTGTGTATACATGATACATGCATGTTAGGGTACCTTTTGAGTTTATAAATACTATCCAAGAAAGGCAACAGAAAATACAGAAGAAAAAGATCATTTTTTAAACCTGGCATCTGTCCAAACTATCCTTTTTTCAAAGTGGTCCACAGTTAGTCCATTAGGCCAAGCTCCAGTTTTCATGTCTTTGTAGATGGTTTTTCTTCCAGCCCCACTCATGGAGGCAGATTCAATGCGAGGAAAATTGGCATCCCAATCTGTCCAGAAAAGAATTCTGAAGAGAAATAAATAATGCTATTGTTTCAGCCATTCAGTTCACAAATATTTATTGAGTGCCTACTATATGCTAGACACTGGCAGGCAAACAGTCTCAAAAGAAACAGATATATTGTCTACCCACTTGGGGCTTAGAGTCCAGTGGAGAAGACAGAATAAATAACCACATGCATATATAATTGCAGCTTCTAAAATATGCCAAAGAAAACTTTCATTATGGGAGAGGATAGCAGGTAAGTGATCTACTTAGAGAAGGTGATGAGGAAAAACAAAAAAGGACTTTGAGGAGGCTGTATTTACACTGAATCTAAAAGATAAGGAGAACAGTATAAAGAACATGACAAGCAAAATAAACAGCAGATATGAAAGCCCTAACAGGGGAAAAAAAAAAAAAAGTGGGTGATTTGAGGAACAGAAATAAAACCAATGGGGTGAGTAAGGAGGAAAAAGGAAGAAGATGGATTTGAAGAATGCAACCTAATGGGTTTTGTAGGCTAAGGCAATTATTTGGGTTTTATTCCAAGGGAATAAGAAGCACATTTAAGCAGGGGTGAAATGTGGTATCATATATAAGTGGATGATAGTGAGGCGAGAATATGGCATATCAGGTGGTTATTTTAAAGGAACAGCCAAGGATGACAGTGGTTTGGAATATGGTAGTGGCAGGGAAGAAGAGTGAATGATTCAAATTCAAGTGAATGGAAGGTAAATTTGGAGGTAGAACTGCCAGGACTATCTGATGACTGTAATATAGGGAAATGAGGTAGAGAATGAATCATAGGTGCCTGTGTTTCTTGTTTCAGTAAAGTCAGAGTCAGGGCAAGGGGGAGGGTGTGCAGGGAATCCATAAGTGAAATGGGGAAAATGGAAGAGAAACAGATTCTAAGACCTGGGAATTGAGTGTGGATGGGTGTGCAGAGCAATCAAAAGTTTACTTTCAAAAAAAATTTTTTTTTAATCTCAAGTTTTCAAGACATCCAAAAGGAGGTATTCAGGAAGCTGTGTGGTATGCCAGGGTGAAGTTCGGAGAAGAAGGCAGGGCTGGAGACATGAATTTAGAAGTCATCAGTATGGAGATTACGTTGAGATTCACAGCAATGAAATAGGTCATATGAGAGAGGATACAGAGGGAAAACAGAGGAAATCATTATACTTTGGTATATACAGAAACATGCAATTGTTAAAATGTCATTTTTCATATGTTTAAGATTATTACTTTTTTTTTAATTTTTTAATTACTTTTTTTTTAATATTATTTGAGACTTTACAAATTTGTGGTGCACAGACAGTTCCACACAATGGGCATTTAGTGGCTCATATCCTGCATTTGATTTTTAAGGCTATTAGGCAATGGATGTTTTATGTTCAATTGACAGTGGTTTAAACTGCTGATGCATGTTTCTATAGTATATTTAATACAGTTACACAATAACTCCACAATCATAACTGGCTATAATTTTTTAAGTGCTTACTAAATGTTAAATACTATTTTCAGTGCTTTATAGATTATCTCATTTAATCAATCATGAGACTATGGCTAAAGTTATCTATGTTTTAGAGATGGGAGAACAAGCTTAGAGAAGTTAAATTACTTGGGTTACACAGCTAGCAAGTGGCAGAGGGAGATGGGAAACCGGGCAGCCTAACTTTTGCTCTGATGCTTTTAACATCGAATTCTTTAATGTCATGTCACTAAATAAAATAACAAAGGGAAAACATCTGGCAGAGGAGTAGGAGCATGTCTGCTAATCAATAAATGGTCGTTGCCTTCTCTACTTTCATAGCAGAACCCAATGAGTAACATGGATATTTGGGAAGGGAGAACTCATAGGACTGGAGAGATAGTGACAGTCCAGGAAATTTTCCTATTATCAGCTCTGACAACATTTTGGTGAGAACTGGTAAAGTTACTGGTAAAAATACCTTTGTTCTTCATTATAATTAAATATCATTTGGCTATTTTTCAGTCTTCTATATTTTAAATGATCCTTAAGTATATGAATGTGGTAGATTACCTTGGAAAATGAAATAATCCCCTGGAGCAAAATTCAAGATACAATTCAAGCTATCTTCTTTTTTTAAAAATATTATATTTATGTAAGGACATATGGAGCAGTATAAACTAAGTATTCGTCATGATTTGAATTTTTGAGAAGTATATAGTCTGTTTTAGGACAGAGGAATTCAAAATATGAAATGAATAAAAGACAACTCAATACATTATATAATAAATCTAGTAAGTATGTGTCTTAAAAGACTATGGTGAAGAGAGAATGAAGATGTAGATATTCTTGACGAGAGTGGCAACTCATAGACAAGTCTGAAGCACTGGGCAGCCTCAAAATGTTGTTAAATAATTATACCAATATATGTTTCTGTGTCAGACAAACTTGGGATCAAGACTGATATCTGTCACTTACTCCAGTAAATTTAATCTCTGACTCCATTTTCTCATCTGTAAGTAAAAACTCTAACTGTACACAGTTATCAGGAGCATTCAATGAAGTAATGGACATACACAATTTAGAACAAGGGATGGTAGCACACAGAAAAGATTTATGCTTGCACAAGCATGCCACACACACATAGTCATAGAAATGATTTTTTAAATGCAAAATTTCAAAGTATTTCCAAAGCGTTAAAGAAATGGAGACAGAGAATTAATACAATGTCAATGTTTAAATGTCACACCAGCATGTTATGTGAAGGTAGACTGGTTTTATAAGTCAAAGCCACAAGAAAAGGATTCAGAGGAGTAGGTTGTAGGATTGGGTTTATCTCAGAGAATGTCTCTCAAAATCTGAGTTTATGTTTCATGGGCAGCTTTAGGAGTTTCCTGGCCCTGGTATGGGATCATATCCACAAAAACAGTATCTGAAGTATGCATTGTTTAATCACCAGTATTTGAATAAATTAAGTAAACTGCTGAGAAAGGATAAAACTAAGTAATGTATCAGGGATAATGTGTTGATAATTGTTGAAGCTGGGTGATGAATATGAGGAAGTTTATTATAAAATTCATCCTATTTTATGTATTTAAAAATTTCTATAAAAAAAGTTTAAAAATGTAAATAACTCAAAATTAATATAATAGGTAAATTTTTAAGAATGTTAAAAATACCAAAGGACATTTATAAAATTTTATCGCTAGAAATCTTTTTTTCTGAAAAGACTAATTTTTAAAGATTAAATTGTTTTATATAAGAGAAAAGCCTATCGGGAAATATCAACATGTATATTACATAACACATATTACTTATAAGTTACCTAATATACACTATGTTGCCATAAAGGGCAAATGGAAAAAAGATTAATTAATATAAAGCTGGTAGGCTATTCAGTTAAGTAGTTAAATGTCTTTAAACGATGAATGAAAGAATTATGTGTCTCACTACCAATATAATTTTGGATGCACACATCTTTTCACTGACAGCGGTTGTTGTCAGCTTCCCTTTATACTTAGGATTTAAAAAATAAGATTTAAAATAGAAACAAGACCAACACAGCATCAATCAAATTTATGTGGTATCTTGACAGACAAGGTAGAGTAGAGAGATTTGCAAGTTTAAAAAAGATTAGGAAAAATAATCACTGAAAACAAACAATGAATTTGAGAATGATAGCTAGTCTATCCGTGGATAAGCCACCATGAGATCTGGGCAAGGCTGTAATTCACACTCTGGATTGATGACCCAAAGACTTCTGAGCATTGTCTTTTGCCTGAGTAACAACTGGAAAACTGGTGTGTCTCTTGTAACTTTCTACCGAGTTCTGCCTTACGTGGCTGTGGAAATTCCAACACACATATCAGTAACGCTACAATTCTGCATTCTCTCTATACTGTAGGTTTACCAGAAGTAGGCACTGTGGACTTTCAAGTATGTGTTTCCAGTGGACCATAAAAGCATGGCTTGGGATAATTTGAGAAATTCTAAAATGAGTGACTCCTTCATTTCTTCACTAAATATAGCAGCATTAAGCTGTTTCTTCTGTAGTGCTCACAATGGTCCTAATCTTTCATCAATTCAAGTGGGGAAATTTCCAATACTTTTTATAAAATAACATGTTCTAGAATAAGTTCCCCTAAAAGTATTCTTAACTTCACCATAAGTCAGTTTACAATCAATTTAAAAAGTTGATTTCAAGGATCATTGTTTCATAAAATTCTAGGCACTCTTTTGTATACTTTATAATGTGGTATTTTAAAAGAATCATTTTCCCCCTATTACTTTCTTTTTATGGGTAAAATGTATTAGCATTTCAATGATTGCATTATTTCTTGAAATACACAAGGACTGAATATCTCTTCTTACAGGACGTATGGAAATATTCAGCCACAATTGCTTTTAAAAAAGAGACTACAGTCTACCGATTCTACAGTTCCTGCATTCATGGGTTAGTCTGTATCAGGATTAAATTGGGTCAATGGACCATGAACAACTTGTATCATTACAGGCATGAAAGGGCCATTATCATCTATCAGGTCAAGCTGCAGAAGGTGAAAATAAATGATCTTGGCAAAAAAAAGAGGATACTTATCTATAATCTTTAGGTTCTAAAAGCAACAACGTCTTTATTAGTTTCATTTAGGAACATTCCCAGATAAAATTAAAATTTTATTTAGATGTTTCACTAATCTTCACAATTACTATATCTGCTTTCACAAATTGCAATTGCTATAGCAGAGTCCAGTTATTATGACAAATGAAATCTAAACACCCGCAACGGAGCAGGAGGACACCATTCAGCTGCACAAGTACAGAGGCAATGAAATTTCAAGAACTGAAGTGAGTGCCCTGTAGATTCTGAACTTCCTGGTGCTTCTTACTCCCTAATACTAAGCTTGAGGTTCAGAGGAGATTCATGGACTTGTTCAGGTCACCTTAGCAATAAGTGTATCCCTTTAAAATGCAATGAGAGAAAAATGGCTCCTCCCTAAGACTCCCATTTACTGTCTTGGAATAACCTGTCACTTGGGATACTGGGTCAAAACCCAGAATACTAAAGGGACGTGGCATGATGGCAACTATGTTTTATAATGTAAAATTAAGACCTGTGGATTTTATGCCAGGGAAGCAAAGTAGTTGATTAAAAATATTTGTTTTTTGGCATCTGTTAAAAAAGGTCACAAAGGACCTTCATAGCTGAAGGAAACTCACATGATTTAAACATGTTTTATTAGTCTAATGTTACAGCTCGTTTCTTGGGTGTGTGTGTGTGTGTGTGTGTGTGTGTGTGTGTGTGTTTGGTATTGTTGTTTTTGTTTTTCCTCAGCTATGCTGATGGAGCAAAGTGGCTGGTTGCAAACTTGTTCTATCACTTGTTATTGTAAACAAAGTTTACAGTATTACCCATTAGCTGTCTTTTACTCTATACTTCACTTTTTCAGCTTTCTCCTTGAGCTTTGTAAGTTACATGTTAACAAAAAGTCTATGCATATGCATTAATTTATTTAACAAACATTTATTCAGCACAATTATATATACCAAGAGCAGGGGAAGATTTCATAGATATGGAAGCATGTCTTGCCATTAGACTTTGCTTGCCATTAGAGAACTTATGATGTAGTAGGAAAGATAGCACTATTTACAGAGACCATAATTCTCAAAAAAATATCTGGTAGATTTATCCCAAAATGCCTGTTTTTAAAAGAAAAAGTTCAAGTGTCTTTGGAGCTCCTATCAATTTTGATTCACAGCTTCTTTATGTATTTCAAGAATTATTTGAGAAACAGGGAGAAATTTTACGCTTCTGTTTGAATAGGTAGCACTAAGGCAGTAAGCGGAGTTTAAATCAAATTAAATTATTTTTCAATGTTGCTTTTCTTGTGCTTCGCTTTGCAGTTCACTGTGTGTGTGTTTGCATGCTCGCACATATTTTTACTATGCTCTCAGCCTACCTTATAAAAGGTCCAATGTTTAAAAATAATTACGGACTTTTTACTAAAATATCCCAAACCTGAAAATATTTTCGTATTTGCACTGCGTTTTTAAATTTAATTGCCACAGCTGGGCTTTACAGGTGTTTATATGAACTTCATATCTTAATTGTATCAATCCACTATAGGAAAATTTTTAGAGATAAAAATCCTATCATATCATGACACCCAAACTTGTCAACCTTTCAATTTCTCCCTAGAGTTGAATGAATTAGTAGTGCCTTCTGAACTTTGATTATTTATACCAAAAATGATTTCATAAGTATATTTATTTACTCATTTTTCAAGAAAAAAATTATTACCACAGTAATTATTTTAATCAGCTGTACAATTTCACAGCAGCAATTAGTAATGGAAGGCATCGACTTTCTCAGAAGCATTATCTGGTTTTTCTACTCAGAGGCTAGCTTTTATCCTAACTTTCAACTCTTAGAAGATGTATTACTTCTGAAGATCTTATATCACTGGACTAGCATCTGATATTTTCACTTAAATAGTATTTGTGGGTGGTGCGTTGTGTCTTCTCACTCTCCTTTTTTTTTTTTTTTCTCCTCTCAGGTTGGATACTCTGCAAACTAAGTGAGACAAATAATTTTATCTTAAGCATTGTCAGTTCAAAGCTATAGAAAATAAAGTTTCAACTCCCAGATCTACTGCTTTGTTTGGTCAGACTATTTTCAAAGCTTTCATGTGTCTGTTTTCTCCTCTTTGTTGCGTCTTATTTTTCTCTCTGTGTGGCATCTGTAATTTGAGAGCATTCACAGATTTTCTACCATGTTGGTGTACAAGCTAAAACCGCAACTTTCTCTAAAATATCACTTTCCCTTATACAGAAAGTTTCTTCTGTGTATGAGGTGCTGGTACAACTTAGATAGGTCTAGTAGGTGAAAATTTCACACTGATATTTGTTATATTGAGGGTAAAACCCCTGTTGATGATGAACTTTTATGGGATGTAAAGGGTCAAGATCTGCAGGTTACTTGTAATCTCAGGAATCATCTCTTTTAAAAAAGAAATTTCTCATTAAACGTAACATATCTTTTCCCAGTGAACTGTTATTATAGGAATTAATGAATGAAATGGGCAAACTGTAAACTGTATAAATGACAGAACCCATCTCTAAACTAAAAGATACAGCTACTGCTTTGTTCCTTGCTGCCAGATCTCTGTTTTTTTCAAAAGCAGCCAGAAATCCAGGACTGTATACAAAATGTCTCAATATTTTAAGTTTGGGCAAGTAATTCAAATAAATTTAAAACACTGTGGAGGTAAAGCAAACATATTAATGAGAGCTGCCAGTTTGGAATCCTGTTCTGGGCAACCTGCTTTGGCCCTTTAATTTCTGGGTGTGAATTGAGGAAAAGAACAAACAACTTCCCAATCTACTGATTTCTGAGCTGCGGTATAAGCCAGAGCACCAGCCAGAAAATGTGATCAGGAAGCTGACTTAAACACAGGCTCCCTTTTCTCTCTTCTGCGTTTCATTAAACTCCCTCCTGGCTGATTTCCCTTCCTCACTGGTGCTCCCTGGACTTTGTGTAACTTGAAGGTACAGAGACAAAAAAATGAATAAAAATAAATTTTAAAAAATTCTGATCTACTAACCTTTAACCTTGACGATGGTTTTGGATTTACAAAGTAGTTACCAAGGAAATAAATAACTCATCTATATCATCTATATCATTATCTTCCACATATTTACCATCTCCTCAAAAACAACCAATGATAAAGATATTATTTCTGATTTACAAAAGAAAAAAACTAAAATTTAAGGGAAGATAATAGAGTTGAGTAGATTCTCCAGAGAATAAATGACTGAACAGAACTTGGAACCCTCTTTTTCAGTGTCTCTCTTCTGCTCTTTTGCAGAGGAACACACAGGGAACACTAGGGACAATAAGCTGAGTTACTCAACATTTGACCTTGTTTTCAAGAATCATGTGCTTTGTCTTTCCAACACCCCAATAGTCAGTGTCTCATCACTGGACTCTTTCAAGCTTATACTAATTTTCTTTTAAACTGACTCCATGTACCTACAAAATACATAAGAGGTGGTGCGGTTAATATCTGTGACTGTTTGGACCAAAGACTGGCCCTGTGGATTGCAACCATTAGAAACAATTACAGCATCTCTTTGGCATGTCAAAGAGAAATTCATTAAATCACTACTTCAAAATTGAGTTGCAATAGCTTCCAATAGGGCCTAATGCCCATATTTAGAAAAAAAGATATTTCTGTCTTCTAAAAGTACCCTTGTAAGCAATCTTATAACCAAATTTATGCTAATAAATTAAACTGGTAGATTTATATATATATATACATATATATGTGTATATATATATAAAATTATATATACACAGACATACATATACATAATTATATATATATACACACATATACATACATGTACAAAATAAGCAATCTGACTCATAATTTATGAAATAACTGAATTCAATATTCGTTTAAAAGATTATTTTTTATGCCAAAGTGAATCTGTAAAAGGCAAACTTCTTTACCCATATCTTGGGTCCAAAGCGATGGCCCTGGGGTGTTCCATGGCTCCGGCTATTAGTGTAGTTCTTAAGGAACCATCTAGTTTGGCCACTTCAATTTGGTCCAGATTGCTATCTATCCAGTATATGTTGCCTGCTATCCAGTCGACTGTCAGTCCTTCTGGGGTAGCCAGGCCATGCTCCACAACCACTTCTACTGCACTAACTCCTGCAAGAAAAAAAAGGAAACCAACACTTATACCCATTCAAGGAACATGTTACATACACACACACACACACACACACACATAAAGGCCTACTTAACAGCAGTACAGAGTTTTTAAGCATTATATTGAGTTTTAAAGATATAGTGCAAATGTGTTACCTGGCACGATGGAAACTAAGAAGACTCCAAACTTAGAATTACTGATATTTCCTACCAGAAATTTTTAATTTCTTAAGCCCTTTCAGTGACAGTGAAATAGAATTTTTAAATAACTCTGAGGCTAACAACAATGTTTAGATTTCAAAAAGTTATTTCTTGTTTCTGCTTTTGAAATAGAACACAGGATTTGGGGAAAAAGAATGATGTGCTAGTTAAAATTAGTGCAATTTAGTATCAACATTGGTCTTCGGGGGTAGAATAAAGAGAAAATGTCCTCGTGGGGCAACATGCATTATAACTCATCAGCAGCCATCCTTTTTTGAAGCATGATAGATAAGATAACTTTCCTGCACTTTCCCTTAGTAAAGATAAACCCCAAATCACACTCCCTGCCCCTTCCTGTGCCATAAGACTTACACGATTTAACATGATTACAAATAAGAGAGGAAGGCATTAGTTTGGTCTAAATAAAAATAAGCAATTTGGTAACATCCACCAATGATCTTATTTATCCACTTCTTAATTTCTTTTGTAATTAAAGGAATAATTTAATTTTTTTCTAATAGTATAACTCTTCATAGTTTATGACATTGCCAGTGTTTTTGTCAGACATTTTAACAGTTCTTTTTTTTTTTTTTTTTTTTTTTTAGAGCCTTAACTGTCCAAGCCCAAGGATCGAAATCCATCACTTGAAATCAGTCTCTTGCAATATGCCACAGGACACAAATTCACATGTGATAATTACATCGTGTTTATTATCATTTTTCCAAAGCTGCAAAGGTGACTTATGGAGAAATTCAGATTTTGATATAAACACCTGGACTTTGGAATGCTACACAGATCCAACATTTCCAAAGGATTATTACATATATTTATCTCACAGCCTTGCTACTTAAGAAAAGTGTAAAATAGACAAAAGAGATAAGTCAAATTATGATAAAAACATTTAGTTCATGTTAGTGGTCTTTGTAACAATTCATTATTTGTTTAAATTTGCAGAAAGATGGCAACCAAATAAAAACATTTTAACTCACAAACATACGTCTACTAGTATGTGGAAGGCAGTAGTTATTTCTTATAAATATTTTTCTTCACCAAATGTCCACGGAAAAGCTCACAATTTGCAAATGGTATGCATAGCACAGGCTTTCACAATTCATTCCCCTCCCTCAATATATCTTCACACATACACTTGACATCCCTGATTTTACACATATGAGGGAGAAGATAAAGAACAAAAGTGCAAAGCTTAATCTAAATCCCATCTGATTACAGCATACTTCTCTAGAATTTTCAGTTAAAAATTACCTCCGCTTTCAGAAAGTTTGCCCCGGTATATTCGGTCCTCTACAACATCTGTCCAATAAAGTAAACTTTGATTGAAGTGGAAATCAAGTGCTATTGTGTTTCTCAACCCAGGAACGAGTAGACTGTAGTCTCTTTTATGAAGATCAATCCTTCTGATCTCATGGCGAATAGAAAAGATGATGAATGCTTCAAAAGGATCTGAAAATAAATTTATTTTTAATAGGCTTATAAAAATATTTATGTTTTCATAAGTAGAATAAAACACTTGAGGTCAAGTCCAATTATTTACAAGCATAATTTATTATATAATTCTCTGTTTAATCGAACATTTAAAAGAAACTTGAAAATTTTAGGTTTATATATCTTCATTAAAACAAGGTATAAAGATGTTTTTATTCCTTGGATTTTTCTACACCTGATTCTGATTAAAGAATACAAGAACTATTGGAATTCCAAGACAAGTTGGGGTTTTTCTATCTTAGTGGAGCTTCAGCTGACAATCCAAACCTCAGAAACATCAACATAGAAATTGCTAAGAATTGACTAAAACTAGTTCTGCTACTCTTAACCCATCACACGCTTACAGCTCCACAAAGGAAAGAGATCCAATAAAAGAGATTTTCTGTGAAGAGAGTTACAGCCTTATAGTTAGAGTATACTACCCATAAGTGGGTAGATGATGGCTTTCTCCACAGTCTGAAATTTACTAAAATTACATTATCATTTTGCAAATGTGTCAAGTCCTGTGCCAATTACTGTTGGACATACTAAGATGAGTTAGACATGAATTTTGCTTGAGGAGTACACATTTTGAGCAAGGGGACCCAGGCTTACAGAGATTTACCCACATTTCCATGTGAGTACCATTCCTTTGGGCTTTCCCGTAGGGAAATTCGTTTTTCTATTTTAAGTCCAGACACATCCTCTGAATGTGAGCTGCCATAATCATCTCTTCCCATGGCTCAAGAGGTGGATGTAAGATCTAAATCAGGTTAATAGGTCTATAAACTTTCAGAGACTATTTCAAGCTGAGGGTAAAGAATCTCTTTTCTTCTAAGGTCATAAATCTCTAAGCCTAGTAATGCCAGTGTTCATGCCCTTCTAGTTTGTATAAGTCTACTTATGTCATTGTAGTAGAAGAAAAAAAAAAAAAAAAAAAACAGAGAAGGAAGCAGCAATGACCTGGGGATGTTCAAGTCTATAAGCTAAGGATGTTCAAGTCCACAGTCACAATTATCCCTAAGTCTAGTTCCTTCCTTCATATTCCCTATACATTTCCCACACTTCAGATATGTAAGCCAGTGAACTTAATTCCAACTCAGTTTGAACTGTTTTTTTGTCATTTGCAACCAGGTTTACTGTTCTTATTAATCTCCATCCTTCAGAGAGGTCTTTCCTGGGCAGTTTCCTTATAAAGGCCATTTTATTATTTTATATCTCCAAAACCTATTTATTCTCTTTGAAGTATATTTTAGAATTGCTATTTGTTTGTCATCTACCTTCCTCACTTGTTTATATCCTTTATTAAAACAGGGATCTTGTTTCCCTTGCTCATTATCATGGCCCTAATACCAAGGACCAGGGAGGACGTATTACATACCAGGTCTTAGATTTAGAACGGTGCTAACGTAAGCTGCCTGCCATTGGTGTAGGGAA
>NW_024423343.1:85583406-85913251 GCF_017311325.1 Ursus maritimus | reverse complement strand
TGGCCATTTTTTTTCACTGAACACGAATCTATTTCAGTAAGCGCTTCCTAAAACATTAAGTAAATGTGTTTTGAATGAACAAATGTGAAACTGATTCCATCTTAAGAAACTACCTTTAGCTAGCATGGGACAGAGCCCTGCAATGATCAGCAGAGCCACCTATTTCACCTGCAGGTGAATGGATAGTATAAGCAACCCCAACCAAGACCACAGGAACTAGTCCAAAGGCCTGAGAACTTGTGAACAATAATTATGAATATTGTTGCTATCTTATACGTATTGTGGTTATTTATTGCACAGTCTTGTGTTTATTGCACACATTACTATGACAGTAGCTAACTGATATAAAATACCAAACATGTACTAGTGTCAAACGGCTCCCGATAGAACAAATACCCATAAAATTTTACACCCAGAATTTAGCATTTTTGAAGTAAAGAAAATGGTTCTATTGGGTGTAAAGTTATTTAAAAGGGAGAATACTGAATTTTGGATCAGGATCCCTTGTGCCAACCTACTCTATGAAACAACTGCTTGCCTTAGAAAATTTCTTTACTTTTTCAGAAAAGGTCTTTACCTGTAAAATGGAGTTAATGATAACCTCCTTTCAATGTAACTTAAATTGTTGTTATCAGAATCCAATTAAATAATGCATATACATTTGTTTTATAAGCTCAGTCATCACAGCGAGTACACATATAGAGGTAACTGTGAGGTAGTCAAAAAGTAGTAGATTTGAAGTCACAAAATGAGGATTTAAAACAGCCTTTCTATTAACTAGCTGTGTACATTTGAGAAGTTTACTTAAACTTCCTGATCCTCAATACTTTTTTTATTTATAAAATATATAACATACTGAGTTATCAGGATAATTGATAATTAAAAATGTGGATACTTAATATCTTACTAAATGTTTATTATTATAAGTCTTAAATTTCAAAGACTTCTCAGAGGAACAAGCAAAAGAGATACTGCATAAGAGAAAAAGACTGGAATGATAATACACCAAAAGGAGGTTGGATATTTCTTAGCATGCGCCAAAGCTACTGACATTTCAGCTCTGAAGAACTTCCCCATCCTTTGGCTTATAGTTTGCCCTTAGTCAAGTAGTAAATTAGAGGTGCAGCAGCTACTTGATAGAGAAATTTACATTTAATAGCTATTAAGGGACATAAAATTTCAAAATTGCAAAGCAATGATATGCTTCTTCTTTCTTAGAAAAATCACACAAGAAAAAGAAAAAAAATTAAAAAAAAAGAAACAAAGAAAGAAAGAAAGAAAGAAAGAAAAGAAAAGAAAAGAAAGAAGAAAAGAAAAGAAAGAAATGCCAAGTTCCACTTTTACTAACACTGGAAGACATCTGTTACCAAAACACCACAGCATTAGAGAAGGGCTGATGAATGCATTCAAAGTATGTACAGTTTCTGAGAGAGGATGCCTGTAGCTGTAAATATTAAAAAAAAAAAAAATGCTGGCAGAGCACAATGCTCAAAGGAGGTAGCATAACTAAGGGGCAAATCCCATAATCACTTTTTGGAAAAAGGGGTTGGGAATAACAGCTTGGTCTCAGAAACTTCTCTGGGTCCATTGGCACCATAAAGACTCATGAGGAGAATCTGAATGAGAAATAAATAGGCATGCAATACATTAAGTGAAAGAAGCCAGGTTCAAAACTCTACAGAGGTGGGATTCCTGGGTGGCTCAGTTGATTAAGTGTCTGCCTTCGTCTCAGATCAAGATCCCAGAGTCCCGGGATCGAGTTCCGCATCTGACTCCTTGCTCAGCAGGGAGCCTGCTTCTCCCTCTGCCTGCTGTTCTCTCTCTCTCTCTCACTCTCTCTCTCTCTGACAAATAAATAAAATCTTAAAAAAAAAGTCTACGGATGATATGATTCCATTTCTATGACATTTTGGAAAAGGCAAAACAATAGACAGAAAACAGAACAGTGGATGCCAGAGGCAAGGGGTAGGAAACAGCTTGATTACAGATTTTTTGACAAAAATCGCTAACCTTCCTACAAACAACCACCAACTAAGAAGACAAAATGGAAACAGAACAAGCAAAATGGAAAAAGAACAAATGCACACTAGCAACAACAATGAAAAAAGATAAGGAATCTGGGAATGAAATTATTAAGAAATACACAAAGATAAATGAAGAAATTTTAAAACACTAATGAGAGGAATAAAGACTTCAATAAATGGAAAGGCATATAATATTATTAGATAGAAACAAAATGAAAAAAATAATGTCCCAAAGAACTTGTTTCTGCCTGAATTAATTTATAAATTTCCTGTGATGGAAAAAATGACAAATACCTTTTCTTAAAAATAATACTAGATAACTCTAAAGATTACATTAAAAAAGTATAACTCACCAGGAAATTTCTAAGGAAAATATATAATGACTAACCAACAGATATTAAGATATATTATTGTATCAATAAAAAAGAATAATTTTGAAAAAAATATTTTAGTGACACCTGGTTGGCTCACTTGGTTGAATAACCAACTCTTGATTTCAACTCAGGTCATAATCTCAGAGTTGTGGGGATCCAGCTCCACATCAGGCTCTGTGCTCAGCACAGAGTCTACTTGAAATTCTCCCTCTCCCTCTGCTCCTCCCCTACTCATGTTCTAAATAAATCAATTAATTAATAAATAATAAATAAAATCTTTTAAAAAATATCTTGGTACTGACCTATAAGGTAAGAAACATGATAGTTTTATGGTACCTGGAGAGGAAATTAAATTAGGAAATTTCCTGACTCGATACAAAAAATAATTTCTAGATAGCTTAATAATTTTGATGTAATAAATGACACTGTGAAAGTCTTGGAAATAAACATAGAATAATTATTTTCAGAACTCTAGAATGAAAGAGGCCTTTGTCCATTTGACACAAAGCACAGAAGACCCAAAGAAAAGAATGATTTTTAATATACATTAAAAAATTGTATGAGAAAAAGACAAATGACAACTGCATAGAACATTTGCAATATAATAAATGACTAAATTCTTTAATACATATGAGCTCCTATAAATTGACAAAATACTCAAATAAGTAATAGGCAAATGGTATTAAAGAGAAAATTCAAAGACAGGAAAATATAAACAACTTTTAAATTTTAAAAAGTGTGTAATTTCTCTCATAAAATGATAAATGCATTTTAAAACATGAAAATGTTTGATAAGACACTATATTGATTAAAACGTAGGCAAAAGACACTGTGATATATTAATAATGTAAGTATAAGCTGTTATAGCCTATATAGAGAGCCAATGCGCAATATCCATCATACATACACACACACACACACACCTTGACCAACTAAGTTCATTTGTAAGGAATTACTCTAAATATATAGTTTTACATATGAAAAATGGCAGATGAGTAAGAAAATGCTTTCCAATATTATTTGTAGTATCAAAAGATTAGAAACAACGGAAGTGTTTATCAACAAACACTAGCTGGCTAAATAACTTATGGTACTATGCAGTACAAGGTTATGGGGCCACAAAAATTAATGTGATTGATACAGGTGTACCAATATTGAATAATTAGTAATATTTTGTAAGTTGAAAAAAGCAAGATATAAACAGTGTATAATCTATGATACCATTTATATAAAAAAAAACCAAACTATTTTTTTAGACCTAGATGAAGGTGAAGCATAGAATACTTATTGAAGGCTTAATGAGGGAATGTTGTTACTCCTGCCATGTGAAGTGGTGACAGGGGTTCTGAAGTGGGGAGAAAACTTTCACTTTATTTTCCACTGATACAATTTTTTATCACTAACATACATTTTTCTACTAAGATTAACAATTTTTAAGAATAAAAATTCAAACTTGTAATAGAAGGAATTATCATTTCCTGCTGCTTAGAAACACTCCTAAAAATTAAAAATTGTTTGGTCATGACATATATGCTGAGCAAGGTAATTCAGTATGACAAATACTGTAAAACACGTTTCCCCCCCATCAGGAGAACTCAGATTTCTACTACAGCAATATTTAAGAGATCATTTACTGCTCTTACTTTCATGCTCTGTTTGAGAAATTATACTCTCCTAAACCCAAAATTACTGACTTGTTTGTTACAACTGAATGTAGAAAGGAAGTCTACAATATAATACCTGGAGTCAACTCTTGCCTCTGCCACAAATTAAGAAAAGTCACTAAAACTATATAGGTCTTGTTGTCTTGATTTTTTAAATAAAATACTTTTGGTGCTACATGATCTGAAGTTTCATGTGTGAAGAGTCGTGAATTATTAATTGTATTGTTAATGAAGCAATATTAATATTATCCAAAATAAACTTTAAGGCAACTAGCTTTTGTAGAAATAGAGATTTCTCTATTATATGGTAAGACAACAGATAAAAACATAAGACTCTTAAAATGGTGTGTGCCTTCATGATATAGGCTGAAAATATATAAGGCAAAATCTGACAGAATTAAATGGAGAAATTGATAAATCCATAATCATATTCTGAGATATTTAAGTACAACTCCCACACAAACTGATAAAAAATTGTAATAACAAGATGATTAAATAACTAAACAAAATGCTCAGTCCACCAGAAATCTGTACATCAAAATAGAAGACATGCTCTCTTTAAGCACACACGGAATGTGTAATAAAACGGCCATGTTCTAGTCCACAAAGTAAGACTCAAGAGAGGGCAAATAATCAACCTAATAATGGACACCTGTTCTGAGCACAATGGAATTAAATTAAAAATCAGTTATAAAGATTGTTAAGCCCCTCATATGCTTTAACCCTAAAAATAATTGCTAAGCATTTTCTTGACCAATAGGACCTCAATCAGGAATTCAGAAATAAAGAAAGATATTATGGCAACAAATGTATAGATTAAGAAGCATGAACAATTCAAATTAATGAAACAGAGAATCAGTTCCTAAATGGTGAAATAAGGATCCAAAAAGCCTCTCCTTCATAAGAACAGTGAAAACTCTGGCAAAATGGTGGAAATCACCTTTTTCTGAACTCTAGAAATTCAACAAAGTCTAATAACAATTCAACGAATGTTTATTCAAGAAAAACTGCTGGATATCAGTATTATGTTGTGTTTCAATATGTACCAAACCCATTCCCCTGTCCTTAGCTTCACCATAGATATAAAAACAAATGGTCCACAAGTCTCCAGAGGGGGCAGATGGGTTTGGAGTTCCCCCAATACCCCAAACTCCAGAGAACTGTTTAACGAGAGAAGAATGGTCTTTTCAAGAAGATGTGCTGGAGGAACTGGATTTCCACATTCCAAAGAATGAAGTTGAAACCTCACACCATATATAAAAATTAATTCGAAATGTATCATAGACCTAAATATAAGAGCCAAAATTACGCAACTATTGGACGAACACTTGTGACCCTAGGTTAGGCCAAGACTCTGAATAGTCATTTCACCAAAGAGCCTATAAAAATGACCAACGAGCAAATGAGAAGATGCTCAACATCATTAGTCATCAGGGAAACACAAATCAAGCACAAGATACCACTTCACACCCCCCAGAATTACTATAATAAAAAAAGATGGACAATGTCAACTGATGGCTTGTGTAGAAATTGGAGCCCTCATGCACTGCTGGCAGAATTTTAAAATGACGCAGCCACTTTGGAAAAACACTTTGGCAGTTCCTCAAAATGTTAAACATTGACTTACCATACAAGCCAGGAATTCCACTCTTATTTGTACAAACAGGAGAAATGAAAATGCATGTCCACACAAAAGCTTGTACATGAATATTCATATCATAATTCATATAATCAAAAATAAAAATTCAAATGCTCATCAAATAATGAATGGATAAACAAAATGGTATATCAATACAATAAATATATTATTCAGGAATAAAAATAAATTAAATACTGATATATGGTAAAACATGAATGAATCCTGAAAACATGCCACATGAAAGAATCAGTCACAAAAGACCACATACTGTATTATTCCATTGTTATGAAATATCCAGACTAGGCAAATCTGGAGGAACAGAAAACAGACTAGAGGTTGCCAGCGATGAAGTAAGGTTTGATAGGGAGTGATTTTAAATACATATGGAGTTTGTTTGGGGGAGGGATTAAAATGTTCTAAAATTAGATAGTTATAATGGTTGACTACTCTGTGAATATACTACCAACCACAGAACTGTGCACTTTAAAAGAATGAATTTTATGGTATATACATTATATCTCAATTCATCTGTTTTAGAAAAAGGAAATATGGTAAAGAGTGTGGAAATTTATAGAGAATAAAGAACTGTACAGACACAACTTTTAATTCACTTTTACCTAAAAATCATGATTTTTACCTCAATCCGATTAATCTGTATAACTATACTCAGCTCTTTAGCTCTGAAAACTATTTCATCTATACAAGGAAAAAATAGAGCATACTGATATTTTAATGTTTTTTTTCTTCCCTGCGTATTTTTGGTAGTTGAATAAACTGGAGAATTAATATTTTAAAAATTAAAAAAGATAATATATAAATTCGAGAATCTGGAAAAAATAACTCCAGTAATTTAGGAAGAATAAAATAAATATAATTACAGAAATTGATAAAATAGAGAAAAAGATTATCAAGAAAATTGAAAGCCACTCGTTTGAAAGATGAATAAAATATAGATAAATCTATGGAAGGATGAATACATATACAAATGCATGCACATATATATGTACAAATGAATAAGAATGAAAATAGGAAAGTAATTATGAAATATATTCATATTATTCAGTATCTTTCATAATTACTTTCCTATTTGTCTATTCGATATAAAATTTTAAAAATAAGAGTGACATATGCCTTTTAATAATGAATTTGAAAATAGGTAAAATAAGCCATTTTCTAGAGAAATATGTTACCAAAATTGACTTGAAAAGAAATAGAAAATCTGAACAGATCTATAATCTATAATAAAAAGTGAGTGGTAAAATTATGCCCTCTAACCACATATAGAAAAGAAAAAAAAAACCCACAAATAATGGGATAATTGCAGAAATCGAGAGTACTAAAAAAATTTTATACCAATTAAAACAACAAGACCATAACCATCACCTTGGGCAACTATTTATAAGTCCAAACATTACTAAAATAGCAAACACAGAGTGCTTCATATATAGAATTATTCTTAAATATTTCATAGATTCCCATTTATGCAATCCTCACAAAGTCCTATGCAGTGGGTGATATTATCCTCCCCATTTTGCACAGGAAGAAAGAGAGGCACAGAGAAGTTATGTAATTAATATGTCAGAGTCACACAGTTAGTAAGTGGAGGAGCATGGATTTGACCTGTTACTCTGTCTAATGTTAGCAATGATTTGGAGACTCAGGACCTCTAATAACAGTTGATGGTAGTGTATATACATAATTGGCAATGATAGAAATGACATGTGCACTTTCCCACAAGTAGACATCATAAGAGCTTTCACTACACAATAATTTGATGTAGCAAAACACTGGAAATGATGTCAATGACCATGAACTGGAGAAGATTAACAAAACTATAATCTTTATATACAGTAGAATGGCATAGAGCATTTAAAAGGAATAAACAGAACTATATAGAATACTATGGATATATTTCAAAATCATATTTGTGACTAAAAAATCCAACTAACTCCAGCTGATTATAAAATGTATATGACTCTGTAAATTTAGGAACACAAAAATTATATTACATGTCATTTAAGAACAGAAACTAATACAGAACAGATACCCCAATTTCACAAAAGTAGCTACCTCTGGTAATGGAAGAATGGATGAGCAGAGGCCACAAAGTTATCTAGAGCGTCATCGCTTTCAGAAAATGACTTATACCATGAGTAGCATGAATAAATTTGCAATATATTAAAATATTATCTGTGAATACATTATTCTCCAATATGTTTGAAAGATTTCATAAAATGGAAGGTGATTGGAAACCTATCTTTTTTTTTTTTAAGATTTTATTTTTAAGTAATCTCTACACCCAATGTGAGGCTCAAACTCACAATCCCAAGATCAAGAGCTGCATGTTTCACTGACTGAGATAGCCAGATACCCTGAAAACATATCTTGTTTACTCTGAATGGTGACTGCTACTTTGACTCTTTTATTAAAACTGCCCAAAGGCTTTTCAAGTTCTTATATTTACTATAGTCATTTTCTGTTGAGAATATAGTTGATAAATGTTTACTTGATTACACATGACTATAATAAATTTGAAAACCAAAATAAAAAATTAAAGTGTAAATATTGAAATTATTTCTATTTGGACTCTGGATCTTGATAACTTCTCTAAGTGCTTCTACTTTTAAGATTTCTGTTAGTTTACTAAATTATTATTTCTTTTTTGAGAAAATAAAAAAAGTTGTAATGAGTAATCCAATATGTAATTTCATAAACTACTGGGAAATCATGAACACTGGATTTCAAAATTGCAAGTCCCTACAATGCTTTTTTTTTTCCTTTAATGATAATAATAACAATAATACAAACCTCTGTATAAAATATTTTGTGATAAAACACAATGAAGCATTTTCTCATGTGTTTCAATTTTGATATAAGTATATTAACTTCTTTTGGGGCAAATTCAATTTGGAATGAATATTAGCAAAATATGAAGTAGTCATTCATTTTTGCAGTCTACTGACTGTTTTTTTCAGTGTGCTAGCTCGTAGTCATTTATTCCGTTACCTAAAAGAGTGAATTTTACAGCTCAAACCAGCAAATAAGACTCTTAATATAGATGAAGCTTGAAGTTCTACTTTACCATGAGAAGACATATGTATAAAAAAAGAAGGTTACATTTACATTTTTCAAAGTGATGAATTTCATTTTTGTAAATGTAGCACATCACAAATAGCTTTTAAAAAAACACTCAAAGGTCTTCTGTCTGCAATTCTTTTTTCTTTTATTTTTTTTTAATCCTGCTACAGATTTGCATAATGATTGTTACAAGGCAGTATATGAAAGCAGTAGAAGACTTGTCTAAGAAAGAGTTCCTCTATAGTCCTCTCAGGGTAATTGTTATTATGACTCTACAACCAGCAATTCTATATGAATAACTTCTGCTTCTTTATCATACATATAATGTCCTCAAACAGGAAGTGATATTGAGGTTACAATGTTTTCTCTCCTGCAATTTCAGTTTTTACTTTCTTTTTTGTTCTCATATTTAATAATTTACTTGAATTTCTCTGTCCACAGCATCAGATAAATTTCCTCAACAGAGTGGCAACTTATGAAGTGGTAAATGGTCTATTGTTTACTCTGGTTCAATACATAGCATTACTTCCTTTTCTCCATTCCTTCCGCTATGCCTATGTTGGGAATGAATGATAGCAAAATATTACTGAAGTCTGATATACATAAGGGCAGAGGATATAGAATCTGTGAAATGAAAGGTAGGACAGATTTCAACTATTATTCAAACTGATAAATCTGTAAGATTATATCACCAATTGTCCATCAATATTCTTGAGAGCTATTTTTTAATTTGTTTCATTTTGTTTTTCTCCATTTAAAAAAAAAAAAAATTATTTATTTATTTGACAGAGAGAGAGAGAGACAGCCGGTGAGAGAGGGAACACAAGCAGGGGGAGTGGGAGAGGAAGAAGCAGGCTCCCAGTGGAGAAGCCTGATGTGGTGCTTGATCCCAGAATACTGGGATCACGCCCTGAGCTGAAGGCAGACGCTTAATGACCATGCCACCCAGGCGCCCCTGTTTTTCTCCCTTTAATTACTTGCCTGAAAAATTCCTGGATTTTTTTTCTCAATAGGTCTGCTTTATATTTCAGGTTTCTTAAAAACTTGTCTATGCTTTCCATTAATAAGTGGTAGGAATCTGCATTTGGGGTATGTGTGTGTATGAGAGAGAGAGAGAGAGAGAGAGAGAGCTCATTGAGGGGTAAGGGATTGAGCAACAATCTTTGCATTTCTAAGATACTGCCCAGTGCTTTTTGCTAGGTTGTATTTAATATATAACTGCAATTACATAAGTGAATAAATGATTAATTATAAGAATCAATGAATAAATAGCCCAAGAAACATTAAACAAGAGGAGATAAAAATGATTATGGGAGGACGAAAATAAGAAAAAAGAATGAAGTAAAGAAAGGAGTGAGGAAGCAGAAAGATAAAGAGGAATTGTTCCTTAAAAGTCAATGTGAATGAAACACTTAGAGGGGTAAAACAAATGCAGAAGATAATTGACATGACGACAGTTTCGTACATGTAACTAATTCCTACAAATCAGTAAGAAAAAGGCACAACAGCTAAATTGTGGAAGGAGTCGAGATGCCCTTCAACAGATGACTGGATTAAGATGATGTGGTCCATATATACAATGGAATATTACTCAGCCAGCAAAAAGAATGATTTCACAACGTTTGCAGCAACATGGACAGGACTGGAGGAGATAATGCCAAATGAAATAAGTCAAGCAGAGAAAGACAATTATCATATGGTTTCACTCATTTATGGAACATAAGAAATAGGAAGATCAGTAGGAGAAGGAAGGGAAGAATGAAGGGGGGGTAAACAGAAGGGGGAATGAACCATGAGAGACTCTGGACTCTGGGAAACAAACTGAGGGCTTCAGAGGGGGGAGGATGGGGGATTGGGATAGGCCAGTGATGGGTATTAAGGAGGGCACATATTGCATGGTGCACTGGGTGTTATACGCAAATAATGAATCATGGAACATTGCATCAAAAACTGGGGATGTACTATATGGTGACTAACATAATATAATAAAAAATTATTATTAAAGAAAGAAAGAAAGAAAGAAAAAGGCAGTGATCTTAATAGGAAAATGACCAAAGGGAATGAAGAGATGTAAAAGGTTAACAAGAATATAGAAAAATGCTCAAACTCACTATAAGAAAAATACAACTAAAGCACTGAAATATCACTTTACTACAATATATTGGATGAAAAACTAGAAAGTTGTACAATTTTAAAAGCTGGCAAAGATATGGGGATTTTGGAAGGGCACTGTTGGTGAAGATGGAGACTGTTGAACCACTCTGAAAAGACACTGGTTCTACTTTCTCATAGTAAGTATAAGCATACCCTATGAGTCAGTAATTTTGGTCCCAAATAATTTTCATGCAGGTTTATAAGAATAGGTAAATGTGTATCTATGGCAGCATTATTTGTGCAGAGATTTGGGGTGATTTGAACATACTTACACTGTAGAGTAGATGAACAAAAACAGGTGGATATATGCCATATTATACTACATAGTGGTTAGAAACAATAGATTAGTTGTACACATAGCACAGATCATAAAGCTATTAAAAACTTGTTACTATTTTAGGTAATAGAGGAAGCTTGTACATTTAACAAGCATTTGCTACAAAGTGTATTTTTTATGCATTTCAAAAGAGGTATAAAATAATTTGATGCAGTTTCAGCTTTTAAGCAAGTTTAGGTCTAAGTGGTGACAGAAGTAAACCCATAAAACGTACACTATTCAAAGGCATCACAAGACTTTGAGGGCACACAGCACAGGGAGATGGCCTGGATCTTTGTAGTAGCCTGTAAAAGCCCTTGCTTTGGAGTCAGGTGGAATGAAGTTCAAAAGCTTTGCTCTAACATATCTTTGCCACAGGCCCTGGGTAAATGAAGTGACCTTTCTGGGTCTCAGTTTCCAAAGGTATAAAATCAGAGTATTAATACTATCTATTGGTTTCTTGAAAGTTATAAATGAATTGCCCATCACATTGTAGATGCTTGCTAAATGGTAGCAATTAGTAATATTATAATAATTAACTTGAAGAAAAATTCATAGAGGAGAGGGTTTCAAATAGATTATAGGATTTCCAGAATGTAGAAGATATTGTCACCCTGAAAGGTCACAGATGATAATGAGCAGAGTACATGAAGGAGATGGTTCAATTAAGTGATATATGTGAAAGTACTTTATATATTCTGGGCCACTATTTATTTACTACAATTACTAATTATGGAAACAGTAATAATGTGCCTGGAATGGAAATACACAGGGAGGATAATGAAAGATCAGGTTGGAGAGATAAAATAAGCAAAAATGAAGAAGGCCCTGAATAGCTGACTGAAGAATTTGATGTTCTTTCCATAAATAATTGAGAGTTACTTTAAAATCACAAATAGACACTGATATATAAAACTGTCATTTACTAAAATAAACAAGTGGATCACCAAATTATACCCTCCCACAAAGCTTCATTCCCCTGATCTCTTCACCTTTATTTACCGTTATTCCCCAAGGTAGACCATCTGCTTATCATTACTTTGTCCTCCTTTCTTTTATTTTTTCTTCTTTACTATTCTTCTGACCTCTTTCCATTAATTCTCATCCTCCAGATTTGGATTCCCTCTCTCATTTAAAAAAAAAAAGAAAATACTACATCCCTTCAAGTTTCAATGTATTCTTACAAACTAAAGAAATAAGAGGATGACAATAAAGAGGCCAGAGAAAGGACTGCCATCATCATTACAACATCTGTAACTCCTGGCTGAGACTGTGGTACAGATGCTACCAACTGGAGAAGGAGGACTGAGTCCAAGAGACATTGTGGAAAATAAATTTAAGATATGGAGAGAGGAGGCAGCAAAGAACTGAGGAAGTCAAAGATAAGTTCAGGCTGTGGGCCTTGAAGACCAGAAGAAAACTGGAGCCGCTGACAGGGCTATGGATAATTGAGAGAAGAGAGAGAGTACATTTAGGCCAACTAATTTTGAGGTGACTCAATGATAACCAATTAAAGAGAACTGGATAGTAGGAAAGACAGTATAGCTGGAAATATAAATGGCACAGTAACTTGATTTTGAGGTGATAAGGGAAGGACTCCAAGAGAACACATATATGGGCATATGAGAATTAAGGTTTGAGTAATGGGTACAGTTTACCCATAGGAGATCACTACATTTATGCAGTTTTGTTTTTATAAAATGATGGATCACATCCATAATCTCTTTTCTAAAAAATGACGTAAACTGAATTGAAGAATAAATATAATTTTTTTCTAAAGTACTCACAATATTTTATTCTGGCATCTAATATAATTTCTACAAAATATTTTGTGGTTTAGTTAATAAAAAATGGACAAGAAAAGACGTATTTATTGAACATTTCCTTTGTTCTTAGAAATTTAAGGGAAATATATAGTACATATAAAAAATCAATCCTATCCTGAAGAGCTTGTAATTTGGTGGATGAGAGAAGACAGGTATATCAAAAAAAAAAAAAATTAACTATATTCAAGGCAATATATATTCCAAAAAAGTATTTTCCTTATTTTTGTTCAATACTTGATAACCTTTTCTCTAAAATACATATTTGATCTGTTTTCCTTCTTAATGGAGGTCACCAATTATCTTTTGCCTGAACAACGTCCTTTTAACTGGTCCCTGCCTTAAATATAATTTTTGAAATCTAAAAGTGGAAATAGAAGAGAATAAGATCCAGAAAAACATTGGTGGGAAAATCTAACCTAATTCAGGCGAAGAGGAAATAAGAAGAAATGCTATAATATTCTTTCTAATGAAGTAAAAATGTGCTACATATTTGCAAGTAAGTTGTCTACTAAACAGAAAAGAAACTAGAGATAATGCAATCAACAGCAATATTTTGGGTGTTCATAGTATAAAGAAATGAACACTTCATGAGAAAAGTGATTAATGCATTACATATTAAGGAGGAAACATGTAAAGAACTGATAAAATATTGAAATATCCAAGAAAATGAGACTTACAGTATATTAAATAAAAACTGAAGATCATAAAAATATTATTTATGGACATCTTTTTTTTTTTAAGATTTTATTTATTTATTTGACAGAGAGAGAGACAGCCAGCAAGAGAGGGAACACAAGCAGGGGGAGTGGGAGAGGAAGAAGCAGGCTCCCAGAGGAGGAGCCTGATGCGAGGCTCGATCCCAGAAGTCCCAGAACGCTGGGATCATGCCCTGAGCCGCAGGCAGACGCTTAACGACTGAGCCACCCAAGTGCCCCTGGAAATCTTTATATTTAACTAACAAGATGTTAGGAGTGAACTTATAGAAAACAGAATCAGTTCAGCAATTCAGCAAAAGCCAGACTGTAAAGAATTTAGGAAGAAAGGAGCTGAGACAAATAAGAAAATATGAAAGAACTACAGAAGAAGATTCAAGAGGAAAAAAAGTGGGGGAGTCATGGTTCTAATTTGAAGCATAAAGAGTACTATTATTCTTTACTTTTAAAATGTCAAGAAGAATAAGCACAGGTATTGCATTCAGTAGAAAGCGGAGACTCAACTTAAAAATGATGGAAAAAAGTAACAAAAGAAGAGCAAAAAAAAAAAAGAAATTTTATTTTCAAAGTCCAGTAGTTAATGGTTAATTCATTTTTATTGAACTCTGAATCCACTACAGGTTTTTAAAAAGGAAAGAAGTGAATAAAATATAGAATAAATCCTTTTTATATATAAAAATTGGTTTAAATAAAAAAATAATCTTCAACAGCTAACAAGACCTATATTCTCTGTAATAATATAAACCCTGACAATGGTTTTGGTATATTGTATGTTTCAGGAAGGGATAAATTACTAGCAGGTTAAATTCTCCATGCAAGAAAGCTCCACATTAACTTTAAAAGGTAAAATATACCTTTGCTTCCCTCTTAAATTATAAACAAAGCAGGTGTGAAATATAGCAATCTTAACAGTGAGAACTGATACGGTACTATTAGAGTTTCTTTCTGAGCTTAGAATGGAAGGAGCCAGTTACATTAGGAGGATTATCTTTGCATCTGGTCACTTATATTCAAAGGTTGAATTATTTTAATACTGAACATGAATTGTTATTGATTTCATAGAACACAAAAGCATTATAATAAGTCAATAATTTTGTCATCTGTATAAAAAACCAGTTATGGAGCCAATTCTCATGTAAAATATAATTATATTTTGATCTACTGTTTCCCTAATCCAAACATATCCATAAATAAAATGACTATTATCATTATAACAAATTGTTATTTTTTTTCAGCCTCCCATGCCAATTACTTTGTACAAGATTCTTGGAGAAGAAAGAGGCAAATAAATGTCCGGTATACTTATGGTTCTAGGACTCAAATTTTAAAAGCCAGGAGAAATAACCACAAAACAACATCTGAAATAAAAGAATAAAATAACTTAATATTCTCCAAAAAAATATAATACTCTTGATTGCATATTATTTTTCTATGACTGGACTGAATATTATGTAAAACATAAGAGAAAAATCTATTACTTGAGTTTTGACTTCAAGATGCTTATTTCATCAGAGAGAAAAGGAATATAGAAAGCACATAGATGAAAATATAAAACAGCAAGTTAAAAATGTAGACACGTATTTTCATGAACAATATATTCTAGACATAGAAAGGCGAAATAAATAAAGAACAATAATATTTGAAAGAATATTTCCTTAAAGAAGAAAGATTTGAACTCATAGGTCTTAAAGAATATCCAGGATTTTTAGAGATAAAGCGGGGAAGTACAATCTAAGTAGAAGAAACAAAATGAGAAATTTTATCATGTATAGGTTCTTAGCAGTTTGATGAACCCTGTGTACCACTTACCAGAAAGTTTTAAAAAGTGCAAAAACAGTAAGAAAAAAGTAAAAAAAAAAAAATTTCATAGACAAAGGAATCAAATACTGTATATTAAAATGTAGTTACCAACACTGAACCAAAAAAAAAAAAAAACCCACTTTTGGATGTAGTAATATGCGTGCTTTTTTATTGTATTTTATAACAGATTATAACCCATAATTAAAGTAATAATAATGTAATAATGTAAATATAAATATAATATAATTACTATATAATACTATATAATATTATACTATATACTATATAATACTATATATACTATATATATAATTACTATAATATAATATAATATAATTTAATATAATATAGTAAATATAATAAAGTAATAATGGTTTCTAAAGCCTGAACATATATGATATTTTGAGATACCAGAACAACTTCAACATGATATGAAGGTCTATTACTTCAATTGGAGACACACAGTTGCTGCTAATCATTAGTGTTTACTTTCAGTGAGACATTAAAAAGAAATAAAGGTAATATTTTCCCCAACAACATTCAGGGACCCCTTCAATTCTATCCATAGACTCTAAGTGTCCCACAGACTTAGTTAAGTCTCTGGAGAAGATACTGGAAAGCTATCATTCATTAAGCATCTAATGGATATGGGGCACAGTAGCAAGTTATCCAAGTTAGTGTTGGAAAATGCTATAAGACAGACATTGTTAAAATGGGCATGATATTTGAAAGATAAGAAAACTGAGGCTCAAGCAGTTTTATAAAGCCTGACTAAGGTCACGTACATAATGAATACTAGCTGCAAGACTGAAGTTCAAAGGCAGATTCCATAGTCTCTGTTGTTCCCACTATGGAATCTGACCTAGAGAATCATCAGAACGTTTTAAATGGGCAGGTAGAAGATGAACACGGCCAGATCAAAGAGTTTATTTCAAGAGTAGAAGACATACAGTTTGAAGTGTGGGCCAGCACCAGACTTTGGAGGGTTCTGAAAGCTTGCAAAGAAAAATAAAAGTAAATGCTTTCGAGAGTACAAAAATAAACCTTTAGGGAGGATAATTATGAAAGTAGCATTTCAAAAAGGAAAAAAATAATCTGATGGACTGTGATTATAACGATTATTGTAACATGCTCTGTCCAGGAAATTTTGGAGTAGATCTAAAATGACGCATTAGGGACGCCTGGGTGGCTCAGTTGGTTAAGCGTCTGCCTTTGGCTCAGGTCATGATCTCAGGGTCCTGGGATGGGGTCCCGAGTCAGGCTCCCTCTCAATGGGGAGTCTGCTGCTCCCTCTGTGTCTGCACTCCTCCCACCCCCCATCCATTCATGTTCTCTCTTAAATAAACAAAATCTTTAAAAAAATTAAAAAATAAAATGGTAGATTATATTTAAATGCCTTATTTAAACTTAGTTGAATACTTTCATTAATTCTTCAAAGGTGTTTTTGGATTATTTTCTCAAGATCTATTCTCAAATATAACAAGACACACACAGAGAAAAAACAAAAAAACAAAACAGAAAGGCACTTGCTATTCTTCAATACAGCAAAACACACACCTACTTACCAACACTTGTGCAACTTTCCCCGTCCACATCCAGCTTCCACCCTTCATAGCATGAACATTTGACTGTGTGCTTGTGCTGCTCACACACTTGACTGCACTTTAGATGATTGCTACAATAATCTATAATTTCACATGTTTTATTGTCTTTGTTGAGCTGAAGTCCTTCAGGACAGGAACAGACAATTCCTCTTCCAGGAACAACAGAACAGTGATTGCTACATCCTCCATTGTTCAGTGAACACTCATCTATAAAAGGAGGGGAACAGATTACAGGACATTATCAATTGTTTTGCTCAATTAAATACTGATCATTGAACTCAATTCTCTAAGGCTGGAATTAGAACAAGGATATTATAAATGAATAGAAAAAGCTCTCTGGATTTTTTTTTTCAGGGACTGGGGTAAGAAAGATAAAATAATTCATCAAATGACCAAATATACTTCTACATAATAGGAACTGGGAATAGAAGGTTTTCATTACTGTAAAACTTTGGAGTCTACTTTGTTTTACCCCATAGAGGTAAAGTGTATGCAATGAATGTTTCTTTCTATTATAACTGGGAAGATTATGCTGAGGCTTTTAGCAGTTGAGCAAAATCAGTTGCTAAGTCCTCCCCGAGGACATACATCAATGATCTGAAAATTTGACTTATCTCAATGTTTATAAACAGTCATATACATAAGTATATGTATATATATATAAATAATATATGTAAATATATATATAAATAATATATATAAATATATATATATTATGATTAATTCAATGAGGTGTTTGACTTATCTCAGTGTTTATAAACAGGCACATATATATGTATATATATAATATATATATATTATGATTAGTTCAATGAGGTGAGGTCACGAAAGCATTGTAAAAAATATACATATATATACAAAAAAGTTGATTTGGTATTTGGACTGAAATAATGAGCAACTAGTATTTATTATATGGATGATATGATTGGTCTATGAAGAAAGAAACCTTTTCTTTCATAGCCTTATAATTTAGAATTGCATTACATATATTTATTTCTGATTTTATTTCATTATGAAATTGTAAGGCCCATGAGGGTATACAATACATCTGCTCTGTTTAGCAGTGTATATCCAATAGCTAGCATCTAGCTAGGCAGAGTGCCTAGCATAGAATGAGCAGTTAACAATATTTGTTGAAAAAAAAATGTCCAAAAGCACACACCTACTCCCAAATTGAGCCACTACTTGTCCAGTTGGGAAAATTTCAAGATGACATACTTATGCCATTGATGGAAACAGCAGATAACTGCTTTTTCAACCACATAATTACCTATTCCTATCTATTACTGGATACATAGGAATAAGGCTAAAAGAAGCTTTGCCTTCCTTTGCTTTAAAATATTTTTAAGTTATTTTCAAAGCCTGTTTAATTAGGTGTTTTTTGAGACATGCTAGAAGAGAATGTTTTTGAATGCATTGAATGAATTGCAGTAATATTTACCTATATACCTCAAATATTTCCTGCTTTCTATGAAAACTTATCTAGTTCAAAAATTGAGCTTAAGTATAATACTTTAAAAATATTTTTTACATTTTTTAAAGTTCTATATGGGTCAACTTTTCTTCATACTATTTGTCACCAGAAAAGAAGTTACAATAATAAGAAATGGAAAATGATTATATTATGTTCTCTAAGAATTCAATTCAAGTTTGGTGTTATTTATTCTTATTTTTTGGCTCTTCCAAACATGTTTGTTCACCCATATCATAATCATTTCAAAACAATAGTCATGTTAAAGTATTTGTCCCATTTTAGTTCAATTGACATTCTTTTTTAAGAGAATTACTGTAAAGAAATATCATCATACCCAGCAGGTGAAAAAAAAATTGTTACAGTTCTTTTAGCTTATTTCAAATATGCCTATTCTCATAGTACTGAAGCGTCTCTTGCTGATACTATCAGAGAAATGAAGTTGTAGACTTTTAAAAAAATAAAATTTACATTGATATCTAAAATTGAATAGATAAATTTAATGTCAATATTTGTGTGGCTAGTCCCTTGTTAATTCTCCATAACCCTAAACCTGTCATTAAATCCTGCAACTTTCTTTTTTTTTTTTTTTAAGATTTTATTTATTTATTTGAGGAGGAAAGAGAGAGAGACAGAGCACAAGCAGGGGGAGCATCAGGCAGAGGGAGAGGGAGAAGCAGGTTCCCAATGGAGAGGGAAGTCCGATGAGGGACTCAATCCCAGGACCCTGGGATCATGACTTGAGCCAAAGGCAAACACTTAACTGACTGAGCTACCTAGGTGCCCCAATCCTGCCACTCTCTTTTAAGTTTTTTATTACCTAGCAAAGAATTTGTTATTGATCAAACTCTAGTCAGGTTCCTTGGAGACTTCTGTTCAACTACTCCTCAACACTGGCTTATAAAAATTGGAGATGCTTAGTATAAATAATTTCAATCTTCACTCCCTTCCCCAATCATACTCTCCCCACCACCCAAAAAGAGATTCCAACAAACACTAGCATAGTTTCTAACCGCTTAGGACGGCCTTCCTAGTATGACTGCAACCCTGTTTAAAGTGCCTGCTTGAGAAAGCTCTATGCTGATTGGAGAATTTACTGTTTGTTCCAGCCAAAACCTGGTGATAGGGCAGAGAGGCCCTAGAACCCCATCTTAGAACAGTTACCTTAGAAAGCTTTCAATTATACGTCTTTTCTATGCACCCTGAAGATGCAAATCTTCTACCACCAAGAACTGTCTTCTCAAGGACTTGAGAAATATCTCTTTGAAATGCAAACATTCAAGGAGATAACTCTCTCACTCTTGCTCCCAGCCCTGTGGGTGCTTTGCTCTGACTTGTACCACTGTCTCAAGTCAAAGATATGAGAAATTTGTTTCTTCTCTGGGATAAGCATCAATTAACAAACTCAGATGGCCTAGTCACAGGGACCAACCCTCTTACCACCCCTTGGTGTCTTTCCCTTAGCGTACTCCAAGCTTCAAAATCCTTCTAGCCTTTTGTTTCAGTGAATTTGATTTAAGTTCACATGAAATATTCTTCCCTATTGCAATAATAAATACTGAATAAAATTGACCTTTACCACTTTAACTAGTGTCCAGCTTTGCTTATCTTTGACATACTCTTTTAGCAAGGTTTAACAGTTAACTCTATTCTTGAATGATACAAGAATTTTCTCATTTGTTTCTTAAGCAATATTCCTTTCTAAAAGTATATCCATTTCCCCTTCAAATCACTTGAAAATCCCCCTAGGAAAACAATCTCTTCACTAGGATTAAGAGACTTATTTCATTCAGTGCTCCTTTTCTGGTTTTTGTTTGTTTTGGTTTTGATTTTGCTTTATAGATCAGATTTATCTGGAGAAAACAAAACAAGAAACTCTTCACTACCTAAAGGGTATGATTTTTCCATCTCAGGACATCTCCCAAGCATCAAGTCGACAGATGACATATCATTTTCATACAAGAAATTTTTGTTCAAATTTTATGTGTATTGAGGAACAGGAAATGAATCAATCTGTTTTCTTGTTATCAGTGGACAGGGTATAGGAGGGAGCATTAAAAAAAAAACAGCTTTTTTGAATACAAGTATTTGGAAGGAGTACACATGAAGAGGGGAAAACCTTCATTTTCATCATATACAGCAAATGGTTTAAAAAGAAAAAACTTTTAACTTTGGGAATCTCTCTTTAAAAAGCATTTCCTAGCTACTAGCCAACCCATGCTAATTATTTAAAGTTAACTCAATTAGTATATCTTTAATGTCCACTGGGTAAATGATTCATTATGTCCACTGCTGCAGCACTCATAAACCAATACCCCTGCCTAGCTGGACAGCATCTCACCTATGACTAATGGGCAAGGACCTTGAAAATAAGAGACCAAGATGCTGCTTCTCTACAGGTACCAGTATTGCCTGTAAGGATGCCATCTACTGAGCTACAGTACAAAGGTACACACAAATGCAGATAAGAAAAGGAGAACCATAGAAGGTAATTCAATCCTTTGACCAGTATTTATTTCTGATTTTCATTCCCTAACTTTCCTTCAACTTCACCTCATGAAGGGGACAGTATAGGACTTCGGTATGCCATAAGCAGGAGAGAATTGTTTTTTTTTTTATCTTCTCTGTTATGTTCACACCTAGCTTTATTGTAACCTCTTTCATACGCTAATCCTTTAAAATGTTTGAGCAAGTTTCCCAAGCTGATGAATATAGTGGCTTGATAGTAAGAAGCAATTTTCAGTCTTGAGGTAAACAAAGAAATAAATTCAGAAGAAATCCTCTTTGCTCTCTTATTTTACTAATTCAGAGAGCAGAGGATAGGAAAATAAGGCTGTGTTTTCATAACATTATTTTCATTTTTCTTAATGATTGTATTTTGTCTTCTTTGCCTTCATTTAACCTGAAGGTTGAGAAAAGGGAGAAAAGCACTAATTTTTTTCAACACATGTAATACATCTGGCATTATTACCATAATTTCCTGATTAATATCATCATTTCCATTTTTGTTATGAGGAATCTGACATTTCAAGAAATTAAGTTACCTGCCTAGGTGATTTAATTGAAGTAATTGAAGAACAGAATTTAAATCTGTCAAAATCTCGATTTTTTCTGTATTTACACATTTTCAATTTTAAGAGTACCGATAATTTCCTTCTTTCAGAATTGCTCTTACAACCTTCATGAGCAATCCTCACATATTGTAATGCAAGAGATATTTCCATCCACCAATCTACTCCATAACGGAGAATAAGCTGGGAGAAAAAGAAGTAAATACAGATAAACTAAGTCTGTTACCTTGTATTAGTTGTTTAATTTTATTTTGGGGGGGTGGAGATTGAATCTTTCTGTTTAAATTTTAGCATCAGAGGGCAGCTGGGTGGCTCAGCTGTTTAGGAGTTCTGACTCAATTTTGGCTCAGGTTGTGAGATCTAAGCCCTGTGTGGAGCTCTGTGCTGATTGGGGAGTCTGTTTGAGATTCTCTCTCTGCTTTCCTTCTGCCCCTCCCCCTGTTCTCTCTCTCTTTCTCACTCTCTCTAAAAATAAATAAGTCTTTAAAAATAAATAAATAAATAAATAAATAAAAAATAAATTTTAGCATCACTGAATGAAGACTGTTGCAGTTACTGTTTCAAGGTTATTTTATAGAATCACATACTCTTTGGAAGAAAGGACATTTATTACATAAATTTAAAACACAATAACAGTTTTTTTTTTATCACTCAGAATTCTACTAGTGCTCAATTCAGATCAAAATATGATAACTTGAGGCTTAAATGTAGTTGTCTTTTCTATTTTCAATTAGGTAGCTTCATCATTTCCTAAAGTCATTTTCTCAGTCCCCAGTCACATCATTATTGTTCTTATCATTCGGTAAACCCTTCCTCATTACTCTATTGATGTCACCTTCAGTATTATCTAGAAAACATATTTTGAAAATCTCCTTGCTAAATGTCTGATCTCCCCACAGAGAAGGAAATGTAATTTTCTTTATATGTTCTGGTTGGCATAAAAAGACAACTAGTCAAAAGTGATTTCAGAGCTCAAAAGCTATCAGATTGAAATCATCATTTTAACTAGATACAGCATGCCAAAGAAAGCTATTGTAAGAGGACTAAAAACTTCAGAGAAAATTATATAAACCTGAATAATATTCAGTTGGTTTTATTATTCAATCTCTTCCTTTCTTTTCCTCTTTTTAAAAAATATTTCTATTGTAATGATTGGAAGGTATGATAAAATCCACTGGATGGTAGTAAACTCCATCCCATAGGTCCGTAATAAGAAGGTTCTCTTGTTTTGAATGACTCACTGACAAAAAAGTAATCAGTTTAATTGTGGAAACAGCATTAAGCATCCAGAGATCTAAATGATGAGCACAATTATACAATTAAGTTAGTTGGCTATAGTCCAGACTTTTCTGCTTCATTTTCATAAATTTCTAATCATATTTTAAAAACTTTTAATAAACTTACAGTCCCTGAAAAATGGAGCTAGTGTTCAATGGTAAATGTTACATTTAAAGGGAACAAATGGAAGGAACGTATGTTACCATAAGTCTCAGCAAGTGGACTAATGTGTCTAGTCTCCAGAAAGAAGCAAATCTGTGAAATATGCATTACCACAGAGATCGCCTTCATCAGACCCATCCGGACAATCCCTTCTCCCATTGCAGAGCTTCTCCGGCTGCAGGCAGGCTGAAGTGTCATTAGCACAAGGGTACTTGGGTGGTCCACATAAAAAACTGTCACAGTCATCTTCATCTGACTGATCTTCGCAGTCAATATCTCCATCACATATCCATGCTTTGTTGATGCATCTCCCTTAAGGAAACAGAAACATCATCCGATTGTTGTAATTAAGTCACCGTCATAATGAATAGTCACTACCGTCTTCAGTCAGAGGCAGAAATATGTGCTAATAGCAAAAAATCTACTTGCCGATAGTTTGACAGTTTATTTTCATGACAGTATTTGGGTAGCTCTCGCACTCCTTGTTAAAGTGATCTTAGCGTTAAAGACTTAATATTTTCCTTGGTTTCAAGTTATTGTCTGTGGACTAATTGAAAGTTTTGTGATGATACTTTTAAAAACAAAAAACAGACATTTGTATGTAAGTCCCTTTTAGAGACCTAAATTCAGGTAAATGTTATCAGTGGCTTTTGCAGCCCTAAATTTAAACAAACAATTTATTTCACAGGAGAAAATGCCCTTCTGTTTACATTTATAACCCCAAGACCTCAACTCTTCCTCACACCTAGACATGTATCTTCCCTTTCATAAAAGAATATAAAATGTTATTAAACATTTTGGTAGCTAGGGTATATATAGACAGAAGTTATGGAAATATGACTTTACTGACTTTGAAAGGAAAAAAATAATTATTGTTTAGCTAGCAGTTTTCAAAAGTAATAATGTGAAATGCAGAGAAAGCAATGGCCAGTCTACATCCATTTTTTTTTCACTCTACATTGTTCCTCCTTTCCAGAATGATTCCATTTTTCTTCTAATTAATTATCTTTTCTGGATTATGCAATATTATGATGCAACGTGAATAAAAATGGATTGAAGATAAGTACTGGTTATTAGCTGACTGTACACCAACAACTCATAAAAGGAGTAGGGCATATGAAAGGGAAAAGAAAAATACTAGATTGTATATGCCAGAGTCTTTATGTATTCAGATGTCTGTGTTAACCTTAAAGGTTACTAAATTTTAAAATAATCAAAATATTGGTGAAATGATGTTTCATTTGCAGAAATACATCAAAACTTTTCCATACTATTAAGTCAAATAAGAAAAAAAAGCACAAATGATCAGTTCCATAGTTAATATAAATACATTTTACAATCAACATTAATTATTGATGAAAATAAGAAATGATGGATACTTCACTGATCAATTTGAAATAAATGGAGAAACATTACAAATTTTTGCCTTTACATCATAAATAAAACTAAGAGTGTTATTATTTATACTGTTCAGGAAATACTATCTAATATAATTGGATAACAGAAATAAATGAGATATAACATTAGAAGAGTATCATTGCAGGAAGTTAATATAATCATATAATCATAAAATCAATAAAAACGAATTAAGAGGTGTAAGAAACTAAGAATTCAAAAAAATAGATAGCTAGTTTCAAAAATTATACAGAAACCCATAGGTTTTATATCTAAACAGACTATAGTTGATGATAGATTTAAAAATCTACTATAAAACAAAGTATTTAGGTTGAACTACACAAGAACTGTATAGAATTTATATGAAGAAAATTTAAAAGTCTACAAACAAACCCAAAAGAAGTCTTGGATAAAGATATACTTTGGTCTTACAGAAGATTTATAGCTGTAAAATACTTTTCCCAAAATTAATCTCAATAAAATAATAGCAATATTATTAAGATCCTATAAGCTTATTCTAAATTTACGAAAATAAAAATGCAAATAACATTTGGAGTCTTCAAAAAAAAGAGAAGAAAATTGATGAGTAGGAACTGTAAATGCCAACTATTTAGAAGTACTTTAAAGTAATAGTGTCAAAATATTTTTAACAGAATATCAATCAACACATCAACAATTGAATAGAATAGAGATATCAAATACTAATCTGCCTAGAATATGTTTTTAATATACAAAAATTGGCTTTTCAAAATAGTAAAGATAATGAAATTACAAAATTGGTGATGTTAGGAACACTGCTTAGCCATTTGGAGGGGAAAGAAAACAGGCTGAATCTTGATCCTTACACTAAAATATATTCTAAGTAGATCAAAGAAGTAATCATTTTAAAATAACAATAATAAATACACACACATTCCAGAATAAAACAAATATGAAAAAAAAAACCAACAATTAAAGTTTGAAATGTTCATTACACAAATCCAGAAAACATAAAGGGCAAATTTATAAACTTAATTTCACAAATACTTTTGATTCCACATTGCAACTATATTATCCATCTATAAATTCAAAACAAAGTTGGTAAACCAGGAAAATTATTGTATTTGAAAAAGGGGCTCTTTTTCTTTAAAATATAAAAGGGCTCTTGCAAATAAAGAAAGATCAATAAACCAATACAATTGCAAAATTCACAATGAATCAATAATGACTTACAAACATACAGTGATCAAAAATATCTTTTAAGGGGTTCCGGTTCCAAGATGGCAGAGGAGCAGGAGACCTAAAGTTCATCTGGTCCCAGGAATTCAGCTAGAGAGCTACCAAACCATTCTGAATACCTATGAACGCAACTGGAGAACGAAGAAAAGAGTCGCAGAAACTCTATGAACAGAAAAGCGACCACTTTCTGCAAGGAGGAGAAAAGATGGCGGAAGAGTAGGGGACCCCTTTCTCAGCTGGCCCCCTGAGTCGAGCTGGATATCTACCGGGCCATCCTGATCACCCACGAAATCAGCCTGAGACGCAGGAAGACACATCTGGATCTGTACAAAGGAACATCTCCAGCTCTGAATATTGAGGTACGAAGCGGGGAGCCGTGAATCCGCACACAGATATCGGAAGATAAACAGAAGGGGGAGGGAGCCAACGTGCTCGGGCACTAGGAAGCAGTAGCCACTTGCACTGGGGAGCAGGCCGCACTCCCAGACCTGCACCCGCTAGAGAGCGGACTGAGACTGTGAACCTGGGAAAGTGCATGTGACCAGACTGAAAACCGAAACTCCGGAGCGCACATTGGAACGGGATTAAAACCGGGAGCTCATGAGCATGCGCACATCCAAACTGAAAACTGGAGCTCTGGAACGCATGCTCGAGCTAGACTGAAACCCAGAGCTCAGGAGCGCATGCGACTAGACTGAAAACCGGAGCTCTGGAGCGCTCACTGAACCGGACTGATACCCGGAGCTCGGGAGCATGTGCACGACCAGTCTGAAAACCGAAGCCCCAGAACACGTGAGAACCACACTGAAACAGGAAGCTTGGGAGCACGTGTGGGAACCGGGGGCGGCTGGCAGTGTTAGAAGCACAAAGGACAGAGACGTGCTCACCCTGGAAGTGAGGGCTGGAAGAGCGGCTGTGGGGCACACAACCTGGGATGCGGCAGGGTTTTTAGCAGCACCGACAGAAACAGAGTTAAAGTGGCCAAGAGAGCTCAGTGGAGAGTGGACTGCGATCTCTCTGTTCTGAGACAGAGGCTAGGATACGGCCACTGCTGCTCTGACTCTCAGAAGAGTCACAGAAAACCTCCAGGGAAAGCCGCCAGAGAACAAAACCCCAGAAATACCGGCTCACATTGTGCCCATCCCCATCCCCCCTTGCAGGGGACAGGGCGACTCTACCCAAACAGGGTTGCCTGAGTATCAGTGTCGCAGACCCCTCACCCAGAAGGCAGGCTGAAAAATCAAGAAGCCCACATCCCTAAGGTCCCTATAAAACAAGCGCACACTGCCTGGGTCCTGGTCAATACTTTGGCTCTGGGCAACCCTCCAACCTCTCCTCATCAGAATGACGAGGAGGAGAAATCCCCCCCAGCAAAGAAAAGATAATGAGTCTGTGGCCTCTGCCACGGAACTGATGGATATGGATATAACCAAATTGTCAGAAATGGAGTTCAGAGTAACAATGGTCAAGATGATGTGTAGGATTGAAAAAAATATTAATGAACATATTAACGAGAATATAGAATCTCTAAGGGTGGAAATGAGAGCGAATCTGGCAGAAATTAAAAATGTTATCAATCAAATGCAGTCTAAACTAGATGCTCTGACAGCCAGGGTAAATGAGGCAGAAGAAGGAATTAGTGAATTGGAGGATGGGATGGTAGAAGAGAAAGTTAAAACAGAAACTTGACTCAAAAATATCCAATCTCAAGAATGTAGATTACGGGAGATTACTGACTCAGTGAAACGCTCCAATGTCAGAATCATCCCATCTCCGAGTGGGTGGAGAAAGAGAGAGGCCTAGAAGAGATATTTGAACAAATTGTAGCTGAGCACTTCCCTAGTCTGGCAAAGGAAACAACCATTCATGTCCAAGAGGCAGAGAGGACCCCTCCCAAGGTCGATGAGATCAGACCTACACCACGTCACATCACAGTGCAATTTGCAAATATTAGATCCAAGGATACAGTATTGAAAGTGGCCAAGGAGAAGAAAATCCTCACATACAGAGGAAAAATATCAGAATAACGTCAGACCTGTGTACAGAGACCTGGCAGGCTAGGAAGGGTTGGCAAGGTATTTTCAAAGGTCTATCTGAGAAAAACATGCAGCCAAGGATCCTTTATCCAGCAAGGCTGTCATTCAGAATTGATGGAGGGATAAGGACCTTCCAGAATCGGCAGAAACTGAAGGAATTCATAACAACCCAACAAGCCCTACATGAGATATTAAGGGGAGTTCTATAAAAGTAAAAAGGCCCCAAGAGTGATACAGAACAAAATATACAATCTATAGAAACAAAGACTTCACAGGCAACATGACATCATTAAAATCACATCTCTCAATAATCACTCTTAATGTGAATGGCCTAAATGCTCCCATAAAACACCACAGGGTTGCAGATTGGATAAAAAGACATGACCCATCCATTTGCTGTCTACAAGAGACTCATTTTGAACCTAAAGATACATCCAGACTGAAAGTGAAGGGATGGAAAACCATTTTTCATGCCAATGGACCTCAAAAGAAAGCTAGTAAATTCTCATATCAGACAGATTAGATTTTAAACTAAAGACTGTTGTTAGAGATACAGAAGGACACTATATTATTCCTAAAGGATGTATCCAACAAGTGGATATGACAATTATAAATATCTATGCCCCCAACAGGGGAGCAGCTAGATACACAAGCCAACTCTTAACCAGAATAAAAAGACATATAGATAATAATACGTTAATAGTAGGGGACCTCAACACTCCACTCTCAGCAATAGACAGATCACCTCAGCAGAAAATCAACAAAGAAACAAGAGCTTTGAATGACATACTGGACCAGATGGACCTCATAGATATACATAGAACACTATACCCCAGATCAACAGAATACTCATTCTTTTAGAGAGCACATGGAACTTTCTCCAGAATAGACTACATACTGGGTCACAAAACAGGTCTCAACCGATACCAAAAGACAGATTATTCCCTGAATATTCTCAGACCACAGTGCTTTGAAACTGGAACTCAATCACAAGGAAAAATTTGGAAGAAACTCAAACACTTGGAAATGAAGAACCATCCTGCTCAAGAATGATTGGGTAAACCAGGAAATTAAAAATCAGTTTAAACAATTTTTGGAGACCAATGAAAATGAAAACACATCAGTCCAAAACCTGTGGGACACTGCAAAGGCAGTCCGAAGGGGAAAATACATAGCCATCCAAGCCTCACTCAAGAGAATAGAAAAATCTAAAATGCAGCTTTTATATTCTCACTACAAGAAGCTGGAGCTGGAACAGAAGAACAGGCCTAACCCACACACGAGAAGGCAGGTGATCAAGATTAGAGCAGAGATCAATGAATTAGAAACCAGGAGCACAGTAGAGCAGATCAACAGAGCTAGAAGCTGGTTCTTTGAAAGAATAAATAAGATCGATAAGCCACTGGCCAGACTTATTCAAAAAGAATAGAGAAAGGACCCAAATTAATAAAATTATGAATGAAAGGGGAGATATCACAACCAATACCAATGAAATAGGAAGGATCAGAAACTTTTATCAACAGCTTTATGCCAATAAATTAAACAACCTGGAATAAATGGATGCTTTCCTGGAAACCTATAAACTACCAAGTCTGAAACAGGAAGAAATTGATTATTTAAACAGACAAATTAATTATGAAGAGATTGAAGCAGTGATCAAAAACCTCCTGAAAAACAAGAGTCCAGGGCCTGACGGATTCCCCAGGGAATTCTACCAAACATTCAAAGAAGAAATAATACCTATTCTCCTGAAGCTGTTTCAAAAAATAGAAACAGAAGGAAAACTGCCAAACTCATTCTATGAGGCCAGTATTACCTTGATCCCCAAACCAGGCAAAGACCCCATCAAAAAGGAGAATTACAGACCGATTTCCCTGATGAATATGGATGCGAAAATTCTCAACAAGATCCTAGCTAATAGGATCCAACAGTACATTAAAAGGATTATCCATCAAGACCAAGTGGGATTCACCCCTGGGATGCAAGGGTGGTTCAACATTTGCAAATCGATCAGTGTGATAGATCATATCAACAAGAAAAGAGTCAAGAACCATATGATGCTCTCAATTGTTGCAGAAAAAGCATTTGACAAAATACAGCATCCTTTCCCGATTAAAACCCTTCAGAGTGTAGGGACAGAGGGTACATTCCTCAATTTCATAAAAACCATCTATGAAAAGCCTACAGCGAATATCATTCTCAATGGGGAAAAGCTGGAAGCCTTTCCCTTGAGATCAGGAACACGACAAGGATGCCCACCCTTACCATTATTATTCAACATAGTACTAGAAGTCCTTGCAACAGCAATCAGACAACAAAAAGGGATAAAAGGCATCCAAATTGGCAAAAAAGAAGTCAAACTGTCTCTCTTCACAGATGACATGATACTCTATAGAGAAAACCCAAAAGACTCCACCCCCAAACTACTAGAACTTATAGAGCAATTCCGTAATGTGGTGGGATACAAAATCAATGCTCAGAAAAAAGTTGCATTTCTATACACGAACAATGAGACTGAAGAAAGAGAAATTAGGGAATCCATTCCATTTATAATAGCACCAAAAATCATATGTTATCTCGGAATTAACTTAACCAGAGATGTAAAGGATCTATATTCTAGAAACTACAAATCACTCTTGAAAGACATTGAAGAAGACACAAAAAGATGGAAAAATATTCCATGCTCATGGATCGGAAGAATAAACATTGTTAAAATGTCTATGCTACCCAGAGCAATCTACACTTTCAATGCCATCCCGATGAAAATACCAATGACATTTTTCAAAGAACTGGAACAAACAGCCCTTAACTTTGTGTGGAACCAGAAAAGGCCCCGAATAGCCAAGGAATTGTTGAAAAGGAAAAACAAAGCTGGGGCATCACGTTGCTGGATTTCAAGCTATACTACAAAGCTGTGATCACAAAGACAGCAAGGTACTGGCACAAAAACAGACACATAGACCAATGGAACAGAATAGAGAACCCAGAAACGGACCCTCAGCTCTTTGGGCAACTAATCTTTGACAAAGCAGGAAAAAAAATCCAGTGGAAAAAAGACAGTCTCTTCAATAAATGGTGCTGGGAAAATTGACAGTTACTTGCAAATGAATGAAACTTGACCACTCTCTCATGCCATACACAAAGATAAACTTCAAATGGATGAAAGACCTTGATGTGAGACAGGAATCCATCAAAATCCTACAGGAGAACATAGGCTGCAACCTCTTTGACATCGGCCACAGCAACGTTTTTCATGACACATCTCCAAAGGCAAGAGAAAAAAATGAACTTGTGGGACTTCATCAAGATAAAAAGCTTCTGCACAGCCAAGGAAACAGTCAAAAAAAACCTAAGAGGCAGCCCATGGAATGGGAGAAGATATTTGCAAATGACACTACAGATAAAAGACTAGTGTCCAAGATCTACAAAGAACTTCTCAAACTCAATACACGGGAAACAAATAATCAAATCAAAAAATGGGCAGAAGATATGAACAGACACTCTTCCAATGAAGACATGCAAATGGCTAACAGACACATGAAAAAATGTGCATAATCATTAGCCGTCAAGGCAATTCAAATCAAAACCACCTTGAGATACCACCTTACACCAGTTAGAATGGCAAAAATGGACAAGGCAGGAAACAACAAATGTTGGAGAGGATGTGGAGAAAGGGGATCCCTCTTACACTGTTGCTGGGAATGCAAGTTGGTACAGCCACTTTGGAAAACAGTGTGGAGGTCTCTTAAAAAGTTAAAAATTGAGCTACCCTATGATCCAGAAATTGCATCACTGGGTATTTGCCCCAAAGATACAGCTGTAGTGAAGAGAAGGGCCATACGTACCCCAGTGTTCATAGCAGCATTGTCCACAATAGCTAAATTGTGGAAGGAGCCAAGATGCCCTTCAACAGATGACTGGATTAAGAAGATGTGGTCCATGTATACAATGGAATATTACTCAGCCATCAGAAAGAACGATTACACAACATTTACGGGATGGGGGATTGGGATAGGCTGGTGATGGGTATTAAGGAGGGCACATATTGCATGGTGCACTGGGTGTTATACGCAAATGATGAATCATGGAACATTGTATCAAAAACTGGGGATGTACAGTATGGTGACTAATATAACAAAATAAAAATTATTAAAAAAAATCTTTAATGAAAAAGTAAACTAAAACAGCAATTTGATACCATTTTTCCCCTCTATCAGACTGGTTTAGATTTAAAAATTGGATAATGCAATGATAGATTTGGCAAGGTTGTGAGCAACATCCCCAATGTTGAGGGGGCTGCAAATGGGAATAATCTGTCTAGGGCAATATTATGAAATCTAGCAAAGAATAAATGCATCAATTCTTCACCAAAGTAGTTCTAATTTTAGATTTTTTTCTCATTAACAGGTTTGCCCAAATGGACAAGGATGCAATTCAAAGACATGTGTTGCTGCTTTGTATATATTAGCAAAAGACTGATAACTGCTTAAATCATTATTTCAAGACTGGTGACATCAATTACAATGCATCCATGAATTGAAATTATACACTTGAGTGAAAAAGAATGAGATAATTCTGCAAAAGGTAATATAAAACAATCTCCAAAACATACCAATAAAAAAGGCACAAAACCAAGTGCATGGTAGGTTTTCTTATATGTTAGAAGATATTTATGTGATTACCAATATCTAGGACTATAATTCCATACACATATCAATAGAAGTGTATGGACAGGTTTGTCTCTACATGAATTCTTTCTGGGAGGCTACATAAGAAACAGTTATTGCCTCTGGTGAGGAAGACTTGAGATGCTGGAAAACTAGTGTAGGAGAGGAGAATTTTTCACTAAATCCATTTGTGCTATTTATTTTCCTTCTACCATATTTCTGCATGACTTCCCCCCTCAAAAAAAATGAGCTAATTTTTAAAATGATGATGATGAAATGTATACACATGTGAGATAAAGTTTGATAGTTTCTACAGATGCATTATGAAAATTCTATGTTGAGGTGACTCTGTGGCCTTCACTTCCCTAGGAACTTTAGGAAATCTAAGAAAGTCCTAAAACCCATTCCCTGTCACTAAAGAGTTTATAATGTAGTTAGCAGGACAAAGTCAATTCATGACATATAATTTTAGCCTAAAATATGGCATTCTGTACTTAAGTAATAAATTGTAGGGGGGTCATCTGCAAGTATAATAGAATGAAAGGAGAGTTTAAGATTATTAGAATAATTTCTATTTTTGTTGGTAAATCAAGATGCAATTTCCTTTCCTTTCTTTCTTTTTTCAGACTGTCTACTATGATATGATTAATTGCTTACTCTAGAATAATCTTAGAATTGTTTTAACAAGCATGTCCATAAACCATTATCAATCTTTTAGAGTCAGAACAGCAGTGAGACCTATTTTCTATCCCTGACCTAAATGCTGCCTGGAAAAAGTAAACGAAAATCATATTCAAATGACTAGTAATTTTAACTCAGACTATGTTACCAGAGATATGAATAAGTATTTTTGATAAAATTTACAAGTTTAGATAGCTCTCTCCTCTCCCTGATTTTTCAGGGGATGTTTGAAATGCAACTGCTTCTCCCTTTCTTGTTTGGTTTTAATACTTGCAAAAATGTGGATTAAGAGGGTATACTAGGTATAAGTTTAAATTTCTAATTCATGACAATTAATTGGGGAAAACCTAAAAGCAAATATCTTAGTAAGTATGTTTAAAGAATGTTGATTTTTACTTGATTCATATTAAAACAAAACCTTACATAGTCAAGTCATTGGGTGTAATATTTTGAAAGAATAAATATTACAGATTTCCTTGTTTAAACTCCCTCCATTATATATAAGAAACTTGAGACTTAGGGGAAATTTGTATTATGAAAATGAAAAAAAAAGATTAATAATATTAAAATGTGTTATAGAAAATATAAGTATCCAATAACTAAAAAAATAAAATCTTTAAAAATAACTTTTAAATGTTCACATTTAAGTTCAGATAATCAAGTAAATTACATTGTCTTTACTAACTATACTTTAAAATTACATGCTGAAAATAGGTATTTATTATAAAGTTGAGTTTTTACGTAATCTTTTCTGACCTATTTATAATGATGTTTTCTATTGATAACTATGTGTACAAAAATGTTATGGAAACTGCAGTTTTGCCCTTTGAGCAAAGAGAATAGGAATGGACAAGTAACAAAGCAGCAACAACAAACAGAAATAATAATCAGTATGTTGGTATTATGACAACTAGTGAAATCACACATATATGCAAACATAAACACGCATAGTGAGGACATTATAAGGACTATTTTTAGTTGTGCTGCCTTGAAATAGATAGTTTAGGATAAAAGCCAGTACAAAGTCAACAGCTATAGGGAAACTAAGAGTTTCTGGAATCATTAGAAATTGTACTGTTTTTCCAAAATAAAATTACATGATCAATTCCAGAGTTTCTCTTTCTCTGTTAAACTATTTTGGCCATTTCAAAAAATAGATTTATCATTTTGTAAACTGCTTGACTCATTATTATATCAATAAAATACATCATATGTTATAACAGGATAATTTTGTTCCTGGGATGTGACTGGCAGTTAATATTAAGAATATGAGTTTTGGGGCACCTGGGTGGCTCTGTCAGTTAAGCATCTGCCTTCAGCTCAGGTTATGATCTCACGGGCCCTAAGATCAACCCCCATGTCAGGCTCCTTGCTTGGCAGGGAGTCTGCTTCTCCTTCTCCCTCTGCCCCTCCCCACCCCTGCTCATGTTCTCTCTTGTTCTCTCTCTGTCTGAAATAAATAAGTAAAATCTTTAAAAAATAGATATGAGTATGGGTGTGTCTGGGTGGCTCAGTTGGTTGGGCATCCAACTCTTGATTGGCTCCACTCATGATCTCAAGGTGTCAGTGTCAGGCTCTATGCTCATCAGGGAGTCTGCTTGAGGACTGCTCTTCCTCTTTCCCTCCCCCACTTGTGCTCTTTCTCCTTCTCTCTCTCAAGTAAATAAATAAATATTTTTTTTAAAAAAGACTATGGATATGAAAAGAAGTGAATGTTTGAGAAAACCCAAATGGATTTACTCAATATAAGCATAATGTCTTTTTAAATTTCAATCTTTCAAAAAGTTTTTACACTACTGAATTTTAAAACTACATACCTATTTATTTCTCTAACAACATTGGCTTCAATTCAATTCAGCAATTATTAATTGAGTATAAAGTGTTTGCCTAGCTACTGAAGAACGTAGAAAGATGGGAAAGACAAATTTCTGACCTTGTGGAGTACTAAGTTTAGTAGTGACAAATGTTCTACACTGACCATATAAAAAAAAAAAAAAAGAATAAGATAAAAGCCATATAACAATCACAGAATGCCATGGAATTTCAAAAAGGTAGAAAATATATATGTCTGGAAGGTTGAGAACAAGATTTACTGAGATGTTATTGGAAAGGGGTCTTGAAGGGTGCCAGTGAATATTACAGATGGAAACAGAAAAAAAAAATCATATAGACAGCTGACTAAAGTATACAGTCTTAATATACCCTCTGCAAAACAAAAGGCAAGTAAAACAGAAAAAGAGAGATAATTTAGAAGCATGCTGACTACTCTTGCTACTCAACAAGAATATGCCAGGGCATAGATGGTTGAAGTAAATCAACTCTAATTTGGTCTTCTCTCCATTTCTGAGTAAATCCACTATAAAATTCTATTTTGGATATGTATTCCTTATTTTATGCTAAACATTATTTTCTTAATAGTATAGCTATATGTACATATTTTCATCAGAACTATATACACAGAACCAAGTATACTGAGTTTAATGGGTGATTTTCAATGGCCATTTTGAACACATGGGGAACTCTATGTAAAGTCATAAAGTCAGGAAAGGGTGGGACTTGCTCCAGAAGCAATAATAAGGCAGTTTAAAGTCACAGTTCATGAAATGTTGACTGCTAAATCATGAGGTGTCTCTTAATCTTAAACGATGGAGAATCATTGAAAGATTTTGGAAAGTATGTGCTCAGGTTACAGTTTACAAGGTCAGAAGGAGCCAAAGCTATGTGTACAATGGATTGAAGCCAATTATTGTCAGGGGAAAATACAGTAGCCCACACAGTGGTCTGAGGGACAGATTATGCAGGTTTACCATATGCTACGATATGTGAGTGGAAAGAGTTGAATGGGTGATGGTAGAGAAATTGTTGATGTAGCATCAGTAGGACCTAAAAAAATGATGACAATTTAGGCTGTCAAAAGGCACTTTCTGCTTTAAATCCAAATGTTTAGGGGACTGAAGATGTTTTAACATAAATAGAGAAATGTGGGAAAATTTCTGGCTTCAGAGAAAAAGTGGGATGTTCAGCATAGCATTGGGAAAAAAATGAGTTTGAAGTGTGGGGTGAATTCCAGTAATAGGGATTTGGGAAACATTTACCTGGAAGTGATGGTTGAAACTTTGGGAACAGAGAGATTGCTAAGAATACCTTGCAGAAAGATGAGAAGGAGCAAAACAAATAAGAGAAAAATCTACACAATGTCTGAAAAACATTATGCATTCAACAAGGTATTTTTGTTGTTGTTTTGTTTTGTTTTGTTTTGTTTTGTTTTGTTTTACCTTAAGTGTAAGGCGCAGGCAACGAAAAGTGACATTAAAAAAAAAGGAATCTAAATGGTAATGAATTGAGGACAATCCATATGAGAGTTCATAAGAAAAGGTTTCAAAGAGAGGACATGTATTACAGAGAAAGGTCAAATCTTACAGAGAAAGAAGTATTAATAGTCAAAGTTATCATTCACCAAGCTAATATTGTGTTCTAGGCACTGACTACGTTCTATCTATGATGATGATGATGATGATGATGATGATGATGATATCATTATCAACATCATCATTATCTCTATTTTACAGATTAGAAAATTGAAACTTGGAGAGGTTTGGTAATTTATCTGAACTCACATAGTTATCATCCCTGGTGACCACTGAAACAGCAATTTCCATCAAAGGTAGAGATAGGGTGTTAGACTGCAAAAGGTGAAGGAATGAATGAGTGAGAGAAAGACATCTAGATGCACCACACAAGATTATTTGATGAAGGGAAGGAAGACAGAAAAATTTAATAAAATCAAAAAAATGTTCTTGAGGTTACTGAACTAGATATTTTATAGAGAGGAAGAAAAATTAATATGGAGAAAAAAATTGAAAACATAAGAAAAGTGACTAAAGTACCATAGGAAGTAAGAAGTCATAGGATCAATATAAAGAAAAGCCTTTCTGGGAAAAATATTTTCCTCTTCAGTCGGGATTGAAGAGAACAGAAATAGCGTACAGCAAATGTTTAAAACTGCCACTAGGAGAAATCAAAAGAGAAATATATAAGGCTAATAAGCAATATGCTAAGTGCTTTACTAGTTTCACAACACATAGACAATGGAGAGCTTGCCACATTATTTTCATCAGAAATAAGTTAAACTATTGCATAGGGTTGGTTATAGTGGGGGTGGTGGTGGAAAGTGCTGTATTTAGAAATTCTTCATAAACAATTCATCACATAATTCCAACAAAATCACTCTTTTACTATAAGAAATTTTTGGTTCTAATTATTCCAAATTGCTTTTAAACAATGATTAAATTCACTATTTCACTTTGTATTTACTGATACAACAATGGGGAAGGAAAACAAAAAAATGTAATCACAGAAAAGAGTAACACTTTGCCATTCGCAGAAGCCCACAGAGGATTTTCATTACACAGAGGATCACCACAGAGCAAGCTGTTTGGGAAGCCAATGTCAGAGTTAAATCCCCATGTGTGTCAGTTAGTTTTGCTACATTCTTTTGCTACATTCTTTTGCTAAAGAGCATTTAATCCTTAATTCTTAACCTTACCCTAGGACCTGAATTGAAAATATATGTTGCTTTTTCCAATGGAATCTTGAGTGAAAATCATATGGGTCAGCCCCAATCTACCATCACTTCCAGAAAAACAGTCAATCGTAAGAAGGGACTGTACAAGTATGACACTGCCTCACTCTTTTTCCCTAGTCATCCATTCCCCCTATTCAGAGACAAACATTGATAACAAGTTCTTGTGAATTCTCTAGAAATACGTTTTTATTATAAAAAGAATACTTTTATTTAAAAAAAGTATTATATACTACGCTCCCTATTGTTTTCCTTCACTTTCTACTCAACACTTAATTACAAGAAATGTCCATGTCCATGTCCATGTATTACAGCAATTTCCAATCTTTAATGTTTCTGCAAGGTATTCTATATGGATATACCATAATGTAACCATTTAGTGCACTATTTGGGCCTATTTAGGTTGTTTGTAACACTTAGCTATTAAAAGCAATTTAGCAATGGATAGCAATATCAAAGATGTTCAACATCATATGTCATTAGGGAAATACAAATTAAAACAACAATGAGATATCACCTCACACTTATTAGAATGATGCAAAACCAAAACACTGATACACCAAATGCTGGTGAGGATATGGAGCAAGAGGAATTCCTTATTCATTGCTGGTGGGAATGCAAAATTGTTTGGCCACTGAGGAAGACAGTATGGCAGTTTCTTAAAAAATTAAACAGACTTTTACCATATGATTCAGCAATTGTGCTCTGTGGTATTTACTCAAATGAGTTGAAAATTCATGTCTGCACAAAAACCTATACACAGATATTTATAGTAGATGTTTATATCATAATTGCCAAAACTTGGAAGCAACCAAGATATCTCTCAATAGATGAATGGATTAAAAAAAAAAAAAAGTGGTACATCCAGACAACGGGATGTTATTCATTACTAAAAAGAAATAAACTCTCAAGACATGAACAGACATGGAGGGAAATTAAATGCATATTACTAAGTGAAAGAAGAAGCCAGTCTGAAAGGGTTACATGCTAATGATTCCAACTATATCATACCTAGAAACAACAAAACTACAGAGATAGTAATAACATCAGTGGTTGCTGAGGATTGGGGGAAAGGGGATATGAATAGGCAGAGCATAGAGGATTTATAGGGCAGTGAAACCACTCTATGATACCATGGTGGCACAGGGCACATCATTACACATTTGTCCAAATCCATAGTTTGTACAATACCAAGAGTAAATAATAATGTAAATTATGAACTTTGGGTGATGTGTCAAACTAGCAATGCAAGTTCATCAACTGTAATAAATTATTCTGCTGTGGGATGCTATTAGTAAAAGAAGTTGTGTGTGTAGAGGTAATGGGGTATATGGGAACTCTGTTCTTTCCTCTCACTTTCTTTATGAAAGTAAAACTGTTCTAAAAATTAAGTCTACTAAAAAAAAAAGGCTTTCACAGAATTTAATTGTGCAGTATATACCATGTCATTCAGTTCTAAATATTTAAACATATATACTAGGGTTTCTGTATTAATATGTTGATTATTTTGAAATATGATTTAGATTTCATATTCATGGTCTTCTAATTTTTTTTAAGGTTTTATTTATTTATTTGAAAGAGAGAGTGAGCAGGAGCAGGGGGAGGGGCAGAGGAAGAGGGAGAAGCAGATTCTCCACTGAGCTGGGAACCTGACACAGGGCTCGATCCCAGGACCCTGGGATCATGACCTGAGCCAAAGGCAGACACTTAACCAACTGACCCACCCAGGTGCCCTGGCTTTCTAATCTTTTTGATGCTGAATTCTAATTTGACTTTTGTGTTTGGAGAATGTTTTCTGTACATTGTTAATTATTTGGGGTACAGGTAAGGTTATCTATATACTTATTGACTTAAGCTTATTGAATGCATTATTCAAATCTTTAAAAAAATACAATTTAAATGAATATCTTTGTACACATCACTCCTCCAATGCATTAAGTATATTTGTAGGATAAATTCTTACAGTGGAATCGTGAAAGTGTATTCACATTTTGAACATAGATACATATTGCTAAATGGACTTCCTTATAGTTTCATCACTGTTTACTGACATCAGTGTCTGCTTCATCTACTCTCACCACCATAGGGTATTTTACTGGTTTTGTTAATAATCACCAATCTGATTTTGAAAAAAAAAAATGCAGGGACACCTGGGTGACTGTTACCAAAATAAATATTATTTGAAAGTTTATCTAAATTTATTATACTTTTGTAAATTGAGTTTTAATTACATGTAATTTTGTAAATTTAGAATATAACACTTTCAACATTATTATTTTTTGTTTCAGTTCCTCTAGTTGAAGATGGCAAACTACTAGAAATTACTAGAAACAAACCTAAACAGTCATTATTCAAGATTCACAAAACTAACAATACACTAAATATAAATGATTAAAGTTTCAGATGATGTCTTTGGTGATTTTATAGCATTTATACTTCTGAAGTTATTGAAGGTTAAAAAATCACTAAGAGTTTGGGACATCACATATAAATGTGGAAAATTATAAATTTTCCCTTTGAGAAATGTTTTATTTATATTCCATATGTTCTGATATGTACAAATCTTTATTTTCTAAAATTTCTACAATTTCAGTTTGATCCCCTCTAGAATTAAGATAATGAGTGTTTTTATTATTAAAGTTCCAAATGTAAGGGTGGTTTTACTCTTAATAATTATTAGAATTATTATACTATGATCAGGAAATTTTGTCTGCATCACTTCTACTTTGTGGAATTTATTGAAGTTGCTTGTGACAATAAATGCTTATTTTAAAAAAATCTTTCATGAGCCTTATAAAACAAGGCTCATTTTTTGACTTCTAAGAATAGAATTATATTTTTATTAATTTGTTCTAAGCATTAATTTTTCAGATCTTCTACATCCTTGTTTATTTTTCTTCCATTTGATTTTTCATGGGCTAGAATAAATGAGTAAAATTTCTTGCTTCTAATATGGTTTTCTTATTGTGGTTCCTGTATTTTTGCTATATAAAACTTGATAGTATATTATTTAACGTAAGATATTTAGACTACAAAATCTTTATTGAAGATTGCATTTTTATCATTAAATTGTTTGCTTGGTTTTGTTGTTGCTGTTAGTCTCATCAATATTTTATTCTAGTCCCTAAGCTTATCTCTCTCATTTTGTCACTAAATTCTATTTTCTTATTACCTTTAATAATTTTCTTTGTGAGGCTTTCTGTGGAAAAATGCCATGTACTTTGTATGACTAAATTATCTGGAATAATATTTTATCTGGGTATAGAATATTAGCCTGAAAGTGTTTTTCCCTCGGCTTCTTATTATTCCATTTTTTTTTTTTTTTTTGTGGCATTTCTTAATATCTTCTTAGATAATCTGATTTTCTTTCTGGTAGCTTCAGTATCTGATGATCTGCAATTTCAAAATGACTTATAGAACTTTTGGTTAATTTCATTAATTTTACCCAAAAGTCTGAATGTACTTCCTTATGAGGAATCAAGTTCTTCAATTTAGAGAAAACTTAGTTATTCTGTGTGTGTGTGTGTGTGTGTGTGTGTCCTTCTGTTAATGCCTATATTCTCTCATGTAATTTCTTTAAGTATCTGTTGTGGCCTTCCAACATAGATCTTAACTACTCTTTCTTTTTTATTTCTCTTTTCTTTTTCTATGATGTTTCTGAGTAAACTATATAGTATTATTTTCCAATTTGCTTTCTCTGTGCCCAGCCTAGAGTTTATTTAAAGTTCCATGTTGGTATATTCATTCTCAAGTCTAGTAAGCATCATTTTCCAACATTTTCTGTTATAATTATTCTGCTCATCATATTTATATCTATATCTATATCTATATCTATATCTATATCTATATCTATATCTATATCTATATCATCTATCTATGTAGGTATATTCTTGTTCATGTTAGGGAATTTCTTTTTTATTTTTTTTCACTTTGAGGCTATCAAACATACTTATTTTAATTCTTTTTTTTTTTTAGATCTGTCATTTAAACATCTCATTTTCATTTAATCTTGAGTAAATTCATTTTATGATTGATTTTTGATGGCTGGTTTTACTAGAGATGGTTTTCTTCATGGATTTTAGAAATTTCTTTTCAATCTCATCTTGGATAGGAATTTTCAATTTTCTCTCTGACTTTATGTGTTTACTTATCACTATGTACAGGTATTGCTGCTTCTAGTTCAGCCCACTCCATCACTGCCCCACTCTTGGTTCAAAAATACATCTCGTTTTTGTCTTTTTATCACTTTCAGTCCCTAAGTTATCTAGAGGCTTGACTTGATTGCCATGACTATGTCCTCCTATCTTTTTAGGCACACAACTTCATTTAACTAACCATCCTAGGAAGCAACTAGCAGTAATTTTTTCCCCCTCTTTTCAAAAGCAAAGGGGTCCCATTCCAGTTTCTGATTCTCAGCAGTGAGCCTGGCTCCAGTCTCCAACTTCATGTGGGACAGCTTTACTTCCCATTCAACCTAAGATCTGAACACCTGTTCATCTCTACTGGCCTCCAAATCCAATCCAATCAGACATCCAGATTCAACCAGCTCACCATTTGTTATTCTATTTTATTTCAATTCATCAGAGATATATTTTGTCAATATGGCAATATCTCTCTCATTTTCTCCTATAGTTTATCATCATTATTATCTGTTTTTAACAGAGAGAAAGGATTCAAAGTGTGAATTTAAAATTACATCTTTATGAATTTTTTCTTAAGACTTCTTAATGACATTAGAGTAGTTCATTGTGTGAATGCACTATAACTATTAAGTAGTTCCCCATTTATTTATTTATTTATTTATTTATTTATTTTATTTATTTATTTGAGAGAGAGAGTGAGAGAGAATACGAGAAGGGTGAGGTTCAGAGGGAGTAGCAGACTTCCTGCTGAGTGGGGAGCCCCACACCAGACTCGATCCTGGGACCCGATCCTGGGACTCTAAGATCACGACCTGAGCGGAAGGCAGATGCTTAACTGACTGAGCCACCCAGGAGCCCTATTCCTTTTGGTCTTTATGTGAATTTCTCAAAGTGAAAAGTTTGGGCCAAATTTATATTCTTACCAACAGCTGGAGGGCCTATTTTCCCCATAGTCTTGCCATCATTGTATAATATCAAATATTTATTTATTTTTGTCCAATATGAAGAATGTATCTCTGGGGTTCTTTTCCATGAGAGGTAGACATGAAATTTCTTCCCCTGATTCCTCAACAGTAATATAACTGCAATTTGTTGGTCTGGGTGTGAGAGACCAGATATGAGAGAGTATACTGCTTGGTCAAAGTTAGGTTCTTTGAAATTAGAAGCTTTTATTTATTTATTTATTTATTTATTTATTTATTTGCATTTAGATATTAATGAGTGTACATATTTTAATTTAGCTCACATTATCTTCTTTATAGGAATAAAGTAACTTATTAATCTGCCTAGACTTTTACTCTAATACATGGCAATTAATGTATAAAAGAAAGGCCACTGTAACCACCAAATATAAACTGATTATCCTGAAAACTTTTAAATGCTTAAGCTAGCATTTGGAAGTCTTAAAAAAATAAATACAAACCCTGAATTCAGCATCTAGGGTAGTTTGAAGGTCTTTTAACTTGTAAGGCTACTACTTTAAACTGATAAGAACAAATACTATACTTGATCTTAACCAAAAGGCCAAGAAGTGAATGGGCTACTAATTTAATTAAAGGAAATTTAAAAATATCAAAAACATTATAGACATGTACATATATTTAACCTAATATTTATATATATGGATCTCTTTAATATCTGCAATATTCATAAATATGCATATGTAATTATGAGTTAGAACTCCTCAAAGAGTTTAATACATTGTGGTTACTATACTTGAGCCACAGATTAAATCAGAATCAGATTGATGGTTAAATTCTTACCTTTCACATTTTGCTTTTATTTTTTATTTTATTTTTATTTGTGTGAGTGTGAGAGAGCACTTAAGTTCTACTCTTTTAGCAAATTTCAGTTACACAATACAGTATTATCAACTATTATCATGTTATACTGTATTTCCCTCTGATAATGCAACATAAATTTTATTTCAGTTCTGCTTTTTTACATTAAATTTTGTTTTACATGGTGACTATTTGATACATACATGTGATGTTTCATTAAAAACACTATTAAATGGATAATCCGAATCCCAAGTCAACACACATAAAATTGTCTCTCAGAATCTAATTCTCCAAAAAGATCCAGTGTATGGAATCAAAATACACTACCCTCCAAATATGCTACTTTTACATAAGGATTATTTTGAGCTGAAAGCATTTGAAGTTCAAAAGATATAGAAAGAAGCCTTCTATAGCTTCCCTTATCTGACTATAAGCATAAATCTTCTGAGAAATGAGGACTGCCATAAATCCTTTTTTAGGGAAGTTTTATAGCAATGGAGAAAATAGAAAATCAGTGCCACTATGGACCTGCACACATTTTATTAACTAGCCTTTATCTTCCATTAGTTCCCCCATTTATTTACCTAACTACAACTTGCCATCCCTGTAAACTCAAAGTCCTTTTCCTTTCTTTTGCCACTGTTCCACAAATTTACTATTGTTTGCTAAGTTTCTATATAAGTCAAAATTCCAACCACCCCCTGGAGTGGTTGGAAACTCATCACTAAGTTTTCCTATGTGCATGTATGGTGTATGTATATATAAACTTTTTCTTTCTTTTTCTTATTAATCTATCTGTTGTCTGTCTAATTTAAAGGGCCCCAGCCAATGAATCTGATGTGGTATAGAAAAGGTTTTTCTTCCTTACATTATTATTTAACATGTTATTCATCTATTAAATTTCAATCAATATAGTATGTTCCAAAAATATAATTTCTAAATTTAAAGTCACATTTTTTAACCAATAACTCCCAAACCAAGACAATGTAACAACTGAAAAGAGTCACATAATTGTAAAAAAATATTGTTGGAAAAGTAACCATTTTGAAAACACAACTCCCTCATTAAGAATGAGCAGGAGTACTTATTTCTCTATGCCCATGTCAGCTTATATTTCTCTCTTTATTACTTAGTCGAATGCTTAATTGTAACCAGGAAGTGTGTCCAAATAAAGAAACACATTTTCTTTTTATATCTTTAGATGGTTTCTTATGTCAGGTAGAGCCTACTCCATGTAGAAAAACAAAATGGAACAGTCATCGTAATAGAATAACATCATAATAAAAAAGCCTCAGTGACTTTCAAAACAATTCAACAGTTTGAATGACAGTCATCACCTTTATCTTAATGAAATCTAGCAACAGCACAATTGCATTTAGGAATCTACTGTACTTGAAAATAAATGTATATAATTCTGCCTTTCCATTCTATTCATCTTCATGAAATTTTAGGGTGAGGATTTATCTGTGGAAAGAGGAATACTATCTGTGGGTTAAGCACACTTAATCTCTTTCTGGACTCTGAAATTGCAGACTCTGAATCCAGATTGCATGGTTTCAAATCTCAATTCTGTCATGCTGGTTCTCTTGACTTTTTTTAACTTGAGCATGTTAAAAACTCTTCTGGGCTTCAGTTTTTTCACTGTGAGTTGGGATGATGAAATGAGTTCATGGTGAAAACATTCTTTAGCACTGTGCTGGGCCCATAGACAGTTCTCCATAAATGTTAGCTAGTATCATCATCACATGTAGAATGTGAGCAAATTTACTAGAAACACAAGAACGCTTCTTACGCATATAAGATATACACTGAGGATAAGATATACACAAAAGGATTCTAGCTCCAGGAAAGCCCAAGTTAGAAGCTGAACCAAGGTACTGCTTACCTGTACTTCGACAGGAAAACTTGGTTTTGTGATCACACAGCCGTAACGTCCCATTGCAGCCTTTTTCATCACTACCATCTTCACAATCTTTTTCCCCATCACAGCGCCACAGATCAGGAATGCAATTTCCATCAGGATGGCACTGAAATTCATTCCCATTACATCCAGCAGGAGAACGAATCTCTTAAATTGAAATGAGGGAGGGAGAGGCAGAGGGGGAGAGATAGGAGAGAAATTATTATTTTACTTGATAATTTTTTCCCTTTTTTTTTCTTCTCAGGCATTGGTATGCTGCCAGAGAGAATATACTTTCACTTTAGTTGTTTAATAGCTGTAATACTCTCTGATATTTGCAAATTCATTTTAGAAACATTAATGATTAGGGGAAATGATGTCTCTTGCCTCCTACAGAATTCCTAAAAGTGCCACATACATTAGGAAAAAGAAAGATATGTAGATATTCTGTTGTGATGTGTATTAGAAACTCAAGAATGAGATCATTAAAGGGCTTTTCACTATGGCATATAAAAGAGATTTCACACTCTACACTAAATGTTAAGACTTTGGTTGGTCTTTTGATATTTCTTTAGACAACTTCTTTCAAAAATCCTAAGCACTTTCAGATTAACGATATCTTTGAAGAATAATCTCAAATTTTGAAAAAAAAAACAAACGAAAAACTCCAGATATTAAACAAATTTTTTAGGACATAAGATTTCAATTCTAGAATGAGAACAGACACACATAAGAATTTAATGAGGTACTGCGCATTCAAGTTTGTAACTTATAAATTAATAATTCATACAGTTTCCAGCTAATGGTATTCTTCAAAACCTGTTGACTAAAAACATAGGTTAAATTCTACAGGTAAGCATAAGCAAGAATAAGGAAGCATAATGATGGGAATATGGATGCTTTACAATGTAACAATTGAATATGACTATCATTAACGCTATTTTAAATTTTTATTAATATCTAATAATATGAAATATCATATTAATCAGTATCTCCAAATTCTGTTATAAAATAGATTTTAGTATGTATTTTTCTAAATTGAAGTTTTACTGTAATAAACTTATTGCTTATTTCATACAGGTATATCAGCAATTTATCTACATTGCATTTAGAATAGCAATTAATCTATATCATTATGATAAATTTGAAACAGTTTCAGATGAGTTACCCATTACTTAAAGCTGGTTTGGTAGGAATCATGTGGTTATGAGTTATGATTAAATTCACTTGAGGTCAAAGCTAACAATATCATTTATACCACCAAGGCAGTTACTTAATCTTTTTAGACCCCTAGAAAGTGAAGAGTCTACAGGGTTGTTGTGAGGAATAAATTGGATATCTGTAATTATTTTAACTACAAAAATTTGTTATTTTTGCTGTTATTTTCTATGATATAAATATTCATTTCCTGAATTTTTCTCAATTTAAACACTTTCAAAAGCTATGATATGTCAGGTAATACAATATTATAAAGATGCACAAAATAAACTTACCTCTACTCCTTAAGTATTTCTAGAGCAGTAACAGCAGGAACAAAAATATATAAAACGAGCCCCGCCAAAGCAGGGATAAAGTTCTTTTGGTAGAACATAGCTGTTTCAATTCCCAGAAAATCTATAGGATTAATTTTTTAAAGTAACCACTGCACAGAACACTTCTACTCATCACACCCAATTTACAGAGAAGGCATTGAGTTTAGGATGGTTCAAAGTCCCTTCCAGAAAGAGACTTTCTTTTTCTACTTTTCTAGTCATGCAAATCATTCTGACTTTGGGTATATAGAGTCTTCATGATTAAACAAAATGCTTGCGGGGATGCCTGGGTTCCTCAGTTGATTAAGCAGCTGCCTTTGGCTCAGGTCATAATCCCAGGGTTGTGGGACTGAGTCCCACATTGGGCTCCTTGCTCAGTGGGGAGCCTGCTTCTCTCTCTGCCTGCCACTTCCCCTGCCTGTGCGTGTGTTCTCTCTCTCTGACAAATAAATAATAAAATCTAAAATAAATAAATAAATAAACAAACAAAATGCTTGCTTCCACTCACACAGTCAACAAAGATGGTAGAGTCTGTGCACATTCAGAAGATATATATGGAAGGTGATCTAGCAAACTCCCACCTTATTTAATTTGTTATCTGTGGAGTGTACCATTTAGCAGTACGGCCTAACTACTATAGCGGTAAAGAATGCTGGGACAGGTCTATAAATAAGATATTGTGAAGTCTTCAAACCTGGATTCTTTTTAAAGGTGATTTGAGAATCCTGTGATTTCAATATTCAAGAAGAGCAAAGGAGACAAATCAAATGCAGTTCTAAGACCCAGTCAGCTCTTAAAGTGATTCTATGGTGAGGGGGCCACCAGTGATGCAGCAGTGAAATGGCCTTTGTTCTTTTACTTACTACTTAAACTTCCTTGAAAACAAAACACAAAATTTGGCTCAGCTGAATTTTATAACCTGTAGTATGAGCTCAGCCAATGATGTATAAAAGTTGTATTTCAGGTAATTGTCACTCAGTGATTCCAAATACTTAATAACGAAGGTATAGTCTATTGATTTTTCTACATTCTGTAAAATAAGAGTTGAAGACTGGCAGCTCATATATTGAATCTGTCCCTCACTATGTCTAGTTTGGCACACATACTATTGACCTCTTAAAATCTGAAGATTTCCTATAAAAATATCTAGATTTTCCAGTTCCTTGAAAAGTAAGATTCTTGGGCTACCATCCTTGCAAGGTAACAACTGCTACCTGCTTTATATGAGGCATTATAATACATTACATATATTAACATATGTATATGTATATATAGAATGTAAATAAAACATTATATATATTAACACCTTTCTGTTATAATGAAGAGATGGAGATACTCATTTTTATTGTATTTTCCCTATTGGATTTTTTTTTCCTTGGTGGAGGGGATAGTAGGGCAACTGCAAACTATATTTACTTTTGTTTTCGAATCTACCTCTGAAAAGCTGTAGGGAAAATTTGGTTTCACTCTTGCTTCAATATTAGTACTAATTTTACTCTCTTGTGCAAATTAGCATTCCTTCTTTATAAGTCCAGCTTATGGATATTCATGAATAATCCTGAAATTCATCATGCTTCTCTCTTTGCAGTAGCTTCGTAGAATTTAGAGCCAACTTTATGAATCATTTTTTCATATATGAATTTATTTGGATCAATCTTACCCTCAGATTTATTTACATTGCTAATCTTTTTTTCTGCCTGTTTAAAAAAGTCCTTCTTCTTTATAATATTTTATCTTTCCAGGTTATCATTTAGATTATTTCTGGAAATAATCAGCATGCTAAGTAAAGAAACAGGATAGTGATATGTAAGGAAATTTTGAGAAGAAATAACATATTTTACATTTAAAAGTACCTAACTGAGGAAACATTTTATTAGCTTAAATAAAATTAAATGGTATATACCAAATTCTACACTATATTTCTATTCCTCTTCCCATCTTTTATTTCTTCAGGTACTATGTTGCCTCAAAAATGTAAATAATAATGAAAGGAATTCTGTATTTAACTAATTATTGTAAAAGTAATGTTTTGACTCTTAAATGTATTTTGGATTTGGTTTCAAAGATCTAGTTCTTTAAAGTCGTGTTAAATCATTACCTCAATGACCCAATGGGAAATTCTCAAGAAGATTTATGTAAACTCAGAAATCAGATAGACTAACCTGATTTCAAAAAAGAGACTTGCAAGAGGTAAATTGCTGCTTCGGGAGAAGGGGTTGTCTGTGATTCAGCAGTATGGCGACTTTACATATAGAATCCTAGCCTTTAGCTCAGTGTTATTTACAGCTGAAAATAAGTTGTGGTTACACAGATCAAGGTGGCATCAATAAAAGGGAGAGTATGCTGTTATTGTTTAAGGATTTTTTTTAATTCCATTTGCATTTTCTTTGCTTCGCTTGGTATTGTTTGGTTTGTCTATTTGTACTTCAAAAGTGAATCTACTCATTTGTTTTCTTATTCTAAATAAACATTTATCTTACAAATCTAAATACAAGTGTGATATTTCCCTGAAGCTTTTCTTTTCTTCTTCCTAAACTACTCGTGTCTAAACCTCTAAGGGTGGGTATACTATCTATTAATTGACACCACAAACAACCAGATCATAATAAGTTTAAAATGATAGTATAGTCTGGAGAAGGAAATACAATAACACCATTATAAATATTCAAATCTAAATGATGAAAGAATTCTTTTAATAATGCTTACATACATGTCACTAATGTATACCTCCTGGTTCTGGTTATATTATTCCCCCAAACCTGGATTCCCCTCCTGTTTATACTTTATCTATTAATGACCATAATTTTATTTAAGACTCAATTAAAAAAATTCTATAGGATCGTGTCTCTTATTCTGGTGTCTGCAGATTCAGGAGATTCATGGATAAGCTTTAGAGATTTATAAGACCCCAGATTTTACATGATACTTTACGTTGTTATACATCTTTTCCCTCTGTGGAAGGGATTCAGAGTTGTTGTTGTTGTTGTTGTTGTTGTTGTTGTTTTTAAGATTTATTTATTTATTTATTTATTTGACAGAGATAGAGACAGCCAGCAAGAGAGGGAACACAAGCAGGGGGAGTGGGAGAGGAAGAAGCAGGCTCATAGCAGAGGAGCCTAATGTGGGGCTCGATCCCATAACGCCGGGATCACGCCCTGAGCCAAAGGCAGACGCTTAATGACTGCGCCACCCAGGCGCCCCCAGAGCTTTTTTTTTTTTGACTCACAGAGAACTCCAAGGAGAATGCCAAGACCAATTTCACACTTTCCTGTTTTTATTTTTAATTCCCATTCCATACACCTTGCATGTAAACAGTTTATACGGCATTTGATTTTGTTTGTGCTTCAAATTCATCACATTAGAAAGGATTAAAACTCAGTGAAAAAAGGATAACTCATCTGTTCCTTTTGATTTTGATTAAAAATAAACAAAACTGCTTATTGAAAGCACCCCATTTCACAGAAGCAAAAACCACAAATCAATATGTCTGTATTTATACAGATGATAATCAGCAGAGATGATATTTGAGACCACATAATTAAACTTAGAGCCTGCTTTCTTTACCACTGTACCTTTTCTACATTTCTACAAGTCTTCTCTCATGTAGAACTTAAGAATGAAAAAACAAAAAAGAAATAATCAGCTCATATAATAATCATGAAGTAACAATAAACTCATTTATCTTTTATGTTTTGAGTACTGTTCTTCAGCGCATTTCTTTTAGAATGAAGTGTAATATTTATTTTATTCCATTGCAAAGTCATGGTAAAAGTTGGTCTTTTATGAAAATGAAAGAGCACTATGGAGTCTTATGACAGAGGAAAAGAAAAGAGTTCTGTTCATGATTAAGAGTCAGGCGAGGGCAGGAGGAGAAGTAGAATGGGACAAAAGATAATCTGAACAAAGTCAGCAACATTCATAAAATTCTGTGTAGTGTATGATGGAGAAGAGGGGGGAAACTAGATGGGTGGGCAAGGCCTGACCTTGAATGGCCCTGTATGCTTTGCTAAATGGTTTGGATTTAAGCCTGAGGGCTACTGGGAGTCACACAAAGACCTTCCTCTAGATTCTGATAATGCTCAGATACACAGTATTTATAGATCATGTGGGAAGCATCTAGACAATAAATAGAAAAAGAAAAAAATCTTAGATTCTTTAAATTTACAAGGATATAAGGATATATATATATATATATATATATATATATACACACTTCTATTTCATTAGCTCAAACACTCAAAGTTTATACGAAAGTCAAGTAGACTATCACAACACACACACACACACACACACACACACACATTTTTATATTCCTTCCCTTTCCATGTCTCATCCAATTCCCTCCCATAAATTAAAAATACCCCAAACCTATTTTTCAATGTCTGTTAAGTTTGGGTGTGTGTTGATGTTTAGAAATGCTCTCCTCTGCCAGAAAACACAGAAAAAAATTGTGGAGTTTTATTTCCTCCTAACCTCTTGCCAAATGAAATCTGCTTCTGTTAACAGTTGTTGATTTTCCCCGGGATGGAGAGCTGCCTTCCTCCGAGGAGCCTGTGATGACCACTCCAACCTGAGATCCAGGCCCGTGTGGTTCCCCAGAGCCCCAGTTGTTTAAGCTTTGGGCCTTGGCACACAATCTATCTTCGTAATATGGCTTGTCCCAGTGGAGTGTTAAAATGATGACTACGTTTATATGTATGTGCTCATGCTGTTTTACTGTTCTGTTTTCATGTTGCTGATGCTGGTTATATTTTTAACTAATGCAATTTTATTGTATTTTTGCCCTGAAGCTATTTAAACCAAGCATACAATTTGGAGAATCTAATAAATAAATAAATGCAGAGCCCTGAAGGAAATGTGGCAACCAATAGTGGAATTTATCCCAATATTTAAATGAATTCACTGTGACTAAATACTTGCAGTTAGAAGACTAGCCAAGTGTACAGAGATATAAAGGAATTTTTCCTCCAAAATTTAAAAAAAAATGAAAATCAGGATTGAAAAAAATATACCATTTTTTTTTATTTTGTTTTTTTTGTTTTTTTTTTAGTCAGAATATATTTTTTGGCTTATAAGAAATGTTAAAACCCCCTTGAGAAAATAACTAATAATGGTGTTGCGAATATAATGAATTACTTAAATTGTATCCCATCTGGGTAGGAAAAAAACGACTTTTTTATTGTTTTAATGGAGTTTATACATTAACTTGTCATTCACTGTAAAATGCTTTGAAAAGTAAAAAGCACTATGCATTGCATGTGCATACAGCTTCCTGCATTACCTGTAATCACCATGTGTCAGTCCCTGCTCGGTTCCTAGCTTGAATCACTATGCATTAATAATTCCTGTACCTAAGGCAGCTGTTTGCTCCAGATTCCTAGATACTCTTCACTTGCCTGAAACCGCTGAGAACCGGTTTGGCAGTATATCGATAGTTTCATTTCCTTTGCCAACAGGGTGTGGACTTAACCTTGGCCTTTCTGCTTCGAGAGACCCTTAACAACCCATTAGGAGGATAGGCTATCCTTGATTTCTGTACATCCTTAGGGGAGGGCTGCTTGTTAAAACCTGCCTCCCAGCCTGTCTAGAGCCTGTGTTGGGGTTGACGGGATGCACTGTTCTGCTCTTCTCCATGTTACACGGGATGGATTCCCCAGGGACTGTTGCCTGTGTGATGGCACTATCTCTGCTGTGAACTAATAATGAAGTCAAGCCCAAGGCCTCACCTCTTCAACTTGTCTTCATCTCATTGGACCTTGAAGATGACCAGCATGTCATCTACGTTACAGATGCTACATCATTTGGTTATTAATCTGACAGCCCCTTACTCCCTCTCACCCCAACACACTTTCAGGGCATGGTTTTTGTGTTTTACTTACATTCCTAAAAACACTTACCCTTGCATGTAACCCTCACTGGAGATTATCCTGATAAGGAGTTGGATGGAACTATCAAAACCATTTATTAGTATATGCAATTTAATGGAACTTTAATAATAAATAAGAGACCATATTTCAAATCTTTAATGTTTACTGTAAGGGTCAATTAGAAAAGTGGAAGAAAAAGAAAAAAAAAAAAAAGAAGAGTTGAAGAGAAGGAAATGGGAAAGAATGTGTGGCTACCTAAGGATAAATTCAATTATTGTAATACTAAAATGATTTTAGTGTTGAAAATGCACAGACATACAGACACAAAAAATATATTGAAGCAAGATTTCAATGCACAACACTAAATATCCCCCAGTAAGGTAAAATATAGAAATGAAATCTATGTAAAACAAATAAAACATTGTTTTAGTTCATTAAAATTAAGTTTTGGGGTGCCTGGGTGACTCAGTCAGTTAAGCATCTGACCTTTGATTTTGGCTCAGGTCATGCATGATCTCAGGGATGTGAGATCAAGCCCTGCATTGGGCTCCGCACTGGATGTGGAGCCTGCTTAAGATTCTCCCTCTCCCTTTCCCTTTGCCCCTCCCTTCTTTTCCCTCTCTCTAAAATAATAATTAATAATAATAAAAAAATTAAATTAAGTTTTGATATTTGGAACTCTACCATAAGCATTCCACTTAGAATTTAATATATCATGGGAATGATGAATTTCTACATTATTTAAATATTAGTGTACAGAATGTATTAATCTGCTGAATTGGCTGTGTAATTGAGAAATCTATTTTTCCATTTACTGTTCAAATTAGCCAATCACCTTAATAGCTATTAACTAAAACAGGCTGCAATACGGATATTTTTATTTGGAGTTTACTTCTTGGCTTAGCAATATGCTTAGCTCACAACAGATATCAAATATTAACTGGAAAAAATATAAAATATTACATTATTTAATTTGATATTTTAAAATAATGTGGAACATTCTTATGTAGAAAGAATGTGTATAAGCATATATATATATACACAAGGCATATGTTTGAGGAAAGGTCACAGAATATTATTTAGAAATTATTAATGGCTTATCTTTTCTTTTTTTAGCCTTTTTTTTCCTCCCCATTATTTTTTGCCTTTGTCTTATAAGGTTGAGTCTATGGAATGGGCAAAATGATTATTTAAGATTATAGTTCCTTTAGAGTGTGTCTCCACTTGTGTTTTAAATAATGGGTCAGGAAGCTATGACCTGCAGACCAATTCTGGTCCACTACCTATTATCATAAATAAAGTTTTATTGGAACACAGTCATAATCATTTGTATACATATACTCTATGGCTTCTTTTTTCCAGAGCAGTGGAGTTGGGTAGTTGCAATAGGCAAAATCTAAAATATTTATTATCCGACACTTTACAGAAAATATTTGCCAACCCCTGTTTTTGTTTTTGTTTTTTTTTTTTAAGATTTTATTTATTTATTTGACAGAGAGACAGCCAGTGAGAGAGGGAACACAGGCAGGGGGAATGAGAGAAACAGGCTCCCAGCAGAGGAGCCTGATGTGGGGCTTGAACCCAGGACTCTGGGATCGCACCCTGAGCCAAAGGCAGACACTTAACGACTGAGCCACCCAGGCACCCTCTGCCAACTCCTGTTCTAAAATGGGGTAAATTCTGGTTATGACTGATAGAACATCCCATTTATATCAACAATAACAACATGCTGTGACAAAAGATTCTGATACCAGTGAATATTCTGTGCCAGGAAGGTCACAGCAATTTAAGTGGATGCTCTTATGCACCAAAGTTATTTGTGGGAAGATTTTAGATGCAAATAATAACAATTAATTTTCCTTGAGAGGCCTGTGTGTACACAAATACCTACCTAAAACCAAAATAAATTTCCTAACAAAAAGTGGAAAAATCTGGTCATTACATTGCAGGAATATAATATGTTAAGTGCAAATTCAGTAGATGCTTCACATAAATAAAGAAACAAAGGCTCACAGTTTAAACAGGTTCTGAAAGAATCTAACTACCAACTATTTCTACAGGAAAAAGGCAAAGTTCTATCCTATTGTTTATTTCTTCACTCACAAAAGCATGACACTACTCAATTACTGAGAGGTGAATTAATTATTTTGTAGACCATCCATGCCCCTTGTCTCTTTTCTGCTTTTTTGTTTTGTTTTGTTTTTTAATTTGTCTATTTTCTGCTGAATGCCTGAAGTCCTACCATTTCACTGATCATTACCCACAACGGAAGAATAAGGAAGCAGAATTTAAGACTATGGAAATTAATTCACTCTTGCCCTTATTTTTCAGTTCTATTAAAAGAAGAGGAAACAGGATGAGATTCTTCATTAAAATTAAGTCCTTTTGTTACCTATTGACTTTTGTTATTAATTATATCTTTTAAAAAACAAGAGATGTTCCTCTGCTTAGTGTCAAGATGCATAATTATTGTCTTAATACAAGAGCTAAATTTATCTAAGAATAAGTGTAGATCTATTATTAATTTTCTGTATAGTTAAGATGAAGATAATTGACTTCTTTCTGCCTATTTTTATGAACCTTTTTAATATTTCATTTTTAAAATTATACTTATCTGATTCCCTTTAATTGTCATGATAATCACAGATAAGGCTAGAAACATTATGGATTCTCAAAACAGGCTTTGTTATTAATTGATTCAAAAGCCTTGAGTCTTCCTTGCTCTTGATGTAAAAGTTGTTTGCAGTATTGAGGTTAAAATGACCTTTAAAGAGCTATTTTGTCCAGGAAAACAAAAAGAGGTTTCCTATGGATAAAATCCATTAATAATTAACATTGTTTTGATATCTCAGTGTTAACATTTCCTGAGGAAAATAAATCAATCTGTGAGAGAATAAAGTTAAGCCAGACAATTTGTATCTCATTGAAAGTAGATATTATACTTCTCTAAAAGTAGATGAAGTTTAAATTTGCTTTTAATTGTATTTTATCAAAAAACAATCCATATTTTCATTAAAGGAGAATAATTAAAAATCATTAGAAGAGAAGATCATATGATTTTGTTGAGTATATAATTTGCTAATTTCCTCAAATTCAAAGACAATATTTTATTCTCAGTAAAATTCAGTGACTGAGATATAATAGCAGTTATTTTGATTGTGTGTTTTAGTAAAAACTGGTTGAAAGCACCTTCAGAATATTTTCATAAAAGAAAAACAAAACAGATGATTGAGTCTGATTGTGTATAGTATTTATTGGTATCTAGTTTTCTATGTTGTTAGGATTAAATTGTGCTGCTAAAAACATGATGGGTAGAACTGAGATGGAGTTCAGAAGTAAAGAGAGAGGGGTTTTAATTTCTATTCTCTCCATGCTTAAATGTGTAACCTAAGTCATCAGCCACAAACCAAATTTTGATAACTGCACAGCTCTGGGTGGATTCAATGTTCCTAGGTAGGATATTATTCTTTTGTGGTTGGCCGTACTGTCTGACTTTCCTGGATTTTCCAGGAATTTAACATAATCATTTAAATCCAAAACCTCTCCTGAAAATGTCTTTGTGGCTAAAAGTTTCCAGTCTCAAACCTCTAACACAGAACATGATCAGCTCTTTCCAGGAAGCAGCATGTTTTTGTTATTGCTATTTATTTGACAGAGAGAGAGACAGCCAGTATATTGTTATATACTCGTAAGAATACTTTTACCTAAATGAGCCCTTTTCCTCATCTGCATGATAAAGTAACGGAACTAAATGATCTTTCATTTTCTCGCAGCTTTCTAAATTTTCAAAGTCTATGAGGTGAAACTTTTATGGCAGACTAACAGATTCTTTGGGCGACTGAAGAAATTGTCTTTGTGGGAATGTCCACAGCTATTGTAATGACAAAGTTTCAGAATCTACTTTATCAAGGAGAGTTGTAGGAGTGAAAGAACAGAAACAAACAAACAAAAAAAGAGACAGATTTACTGTGGTTATTTAAAATAATGTTCCAGGTTCCTTCTAGTGCCCTTTGGGAAATTTCATTACAATGAACTGTAATAAATAGAAAGTTCTGGGGCGCCTGGGTGGCACAGCGGTTAGGCGTCTGCCTTCGGCTCAGGGCGTGATCCTGGCGTTCTGGGATCGAGCCCCACATCAGGCTCCTCCGCTGTGAGCCTGCTTCTTTCTCTCCCACTCCCCCTGCTTGTGTTCCCTCTCTCGCTGGCTGTCTCTATCTCTGTTGAATAAATGAATAAAATCTTTAAAAAAATAAAAAAATAAAAATAAATAAATAGAAAGTTCTTTCTTTTTTCTTGAAGAACAATGAGAACGCAATTGAGAAAAATATAGTAATTATTTAGAGATCATATAAATGTTATGCATAAAGAGTTAGGAAAAAAGGGAAGGGGTGAATTATATTCCATTGTTACGGAAGCAGGGAACTGGATAGAAGAATACAGAACAGAAAATCTTTGCTTGAAACTCCAGCTGTGTAATCCCAGGCAAGTACCTTAGCCTCTCTGAGTAATCCTTATTGTGAGGATTAAATGGAATAACAAATGTAAAATGCCTGGCAATTAGTGGGTTGCCAACATATGCTAATTCCTCTTCCCCACTAAACTATTACTAATGGAATCTTATCACTGGCATGTACTGTTAAATAATAGATACAAGAAAAATTAAGCTTTTCCTATCTTTCTGGAACTTACTATCTATTGGACAGAAAGGATGTAAACAAAAATAAATAAACAGTAATAAAAGATAAGGGAGATGTCTTAACTATTTAATTTTATTGAATCCTGGACTGAAAGTGCAAATATTTATTGGATAAATGAAAGTGATTGCACTTTATTAAGGAGATGTACATGAATAGATAGTATACCTAGTCTCAAACATCATGATGAAAATAAACTCCAGGATCTGGGCATAAGTCAAAGAAACAGAAAAAACTTACTAGATATATAATACAAAACAAATAAGGGTTGGATTATGAGGGTGTAATCAAATTTTGTGGTCAAGAAATAAACTCTTTCACTCAATAATTATTTACTGAGCATTAGCTGTGTATCAGAGATTATACTTGAAATTATTCTAGCTTCCTTCTTATATCTGTGAACAAGAAAGTAGTAAGGTGAATGAACGAATGAATGAATGAGGACAAAGCCCAAAAGAAAAGTGAAAGTTTCCAAAGCAGAAACAAAGTTAAACAGTTAAAGCATAAGAATATGACCATGTGTAGGAATACATATTAATAATGTTATAGACTTAACTGCCTAATGGAATCGGGAACTTGTTAACGATTATTCATAATATATCACAATTGAAGGTCAATACATTCTTAATTTTAAATTTGCATTTAATTTGTATTTGTGATGTAAATAAAAGATCACATATGTTCTATCATCACCAGCTCATTTACTTAGTGCAGCTGGCAGTAAATATTCCCTTTTTAGATAGCCAAACAGAAGGCATTTAAGAACAATGACCATAAATCGGGGTCAGATGACCCTTCAAAGTAAAGAAAAATCCAAATATTTGAGGGATATTTAAGTTGCATTTAGGAGAAATTGCAAAATTTAGACAAAATCAATTCTAGAGAAGCCTGTTCCATTATCCATCGAGTCTGTGCTGAAATTATTGGGTATAAATTTTTACAACAATTTCTGAATGGAAATTAACCTAAGGAATAGCTGTCTAAAGATACTAAAAAAAATAAAATAAAATAAAATAAAAAATTGTGTGTTTGCTTCAGAAATGCCTTATTCCTTGGGAGAAATATAGTTGAGACTATTCCCCAAAGAGTAGAATGAAAGTATACATAATTCAAATGAATTAAACTGTTAACAATAAGATAAGATTAATTCTATATATTTGTTATTTTATAGATTCATATGTCAGAGTCTCTTCCTTCCTTTCTTTCTTTCTTTCTTTCTTTCTTTCCTTCTTTCCTTCTTTCTCGTTCTAGTCAGAGAGTTAAAGATTTGTAAGCAAAGACTGAAGTCTCATTTTAACTCTTCTCTTGATGTTCTCACAGGTAAAACCATCTTTTTACAAAACCTTTCAATACTTAATAAATGACCAAGCTTAAGGCTCTAGACAAGAGTTCCCTCAAACCAAATTCCTTGAGGGTCACTTTTTTTTTTTTTCCATTTGTAAAATCTATTCACCTAGTAACTTTACAAAACAGTCACTACAGAAATATGCGCCAACCCAAGTAATCAGAAACAAAAAGAAACCAGAGCTAAATTAGTGATACACAGGCAATGATGCAAAGGAAGGAATCATTGTGCCATGGATTGTCTTTTTGTTCCCCTCTTGCTTGTAGACTCTGTGTGTGCATGTGTGCACTGCTTTCTAAAGATACTGCATCTTGTTTGCTTAGTAAGGGAGCTTGTAAGTGAGAGAAAAGACCATCACAATATTAGGAGGAAGGAGATGAATATAAAATAATCTAGAAGAGGACTAGCAATTGATACTTTCCTCATATATTTAATCATACTAATGATGAAAAAAATGATCATCACTATAGAAACTCTTTTTTGAAAGTGGTTTCAGAGAGAATATGAATTGAACTTAAATTCAGGAATATTCTAAAATGGGGATAATATATGGAATGTTCCATTTCCTGGTTTCTTCTTCTCCTTTACTATTAAAAGTTAACTCAAGAGTATTTTTGCCCTTTTGAAAACAATTTGAGTTGAGAGAAACTACACCATATGCTCTTTTAACCCAGGCAAAGTGCTGGGTGTATAGCAAAGTGCTAGCAATTATATGGTGGATTTGATCAGTTTTGACAGCCTGTCTTGAAACCCAAGCCAGAATCCCCTGCTCTTTCTTTCACAGCAGGTTTTGAGACTAAATTATATGACTAATTGCATCAAATTTCTACTTTACTTTGGCGATGGCCTTACAAAACCCGCATGGGCAAAATGACTTCCCTGATCAGCTTTAACAATTCTATCTGTCATGTTATTTTACAACTTCTGTATCAGAATACATAAAATAATGATGGATAAAAATATTTGAACACCCTCTGAAACACTCTGAATTGTCTTCTACCAAAGTCATCCTAGAATGTTCCCTTTTTTCAATTCCTGCAACTTGTATTCACCAAATAGAGTATTTGATTAGGGAATTTATAACCTGATAAGTATAAATTAGTTCAGGAAGTTCTCCTCATTCTTTGCTTGAAACATGTCCAAGAATCATGTAGATTATCTGGATCATTTCCTTAGTATGTATAATACCATAATCCTATAAGAAATGCATGGTATTCACACTGACAGTATATCCTTTACAGTAATGTATTTATGAAATTGAGGTACTCTAAAGGTGAAGGTCATTACCATTAAATAGACACTGATTCAATAATAATTCAAACCTAAGAAATTATCTAGTGAGGCTACAAAGGGATGTACCACTCACTTTGGATACTCATGAAGCTAAGGCAATCTCCAAAACTTCTTAATGTGCAATGATCATTTGAACTTCGAGACAAAAACACATAGAAAAGAGGGATGGGATCTCACTTCTGAGATAAAAGTAAATTAACTTTGGGGCAATTTATCTTTCACAGCATATTAGGGGCAGTGCCAGCAGACCACAGATGTACACCTCATGAGGAGCCTACAAAGGCATCTGTGAGGTAGGGGGAAATGCAGTTTATATTCAAAGTGTAACTTAGTAATGACATGTCAACCACACCCTAGATGAACATTTCCAATATATAAGAAAAAAAAAGGAAAAATGTATTTTTGCGCACCTTTCCTTTTTACATGCAAGACTAGTGATAAGTGAAAAACTCATGTTCCTATATATTAGTGGACCAACTAAAATAAGAGAGAAAAGGACAAAAGAATGAGATAGAGATAAAGAGGGATGGGAGAGAGAGAAAGAGGAAAAGGGAAAGAGGAGAGGGAGGGAGGGAGGAAGTGACAGAGGAAACAAAGACAAAAGGAATCATGTCAGAGAAAAAAATATAGAAATTTTCTATTTTATAAGTTGTTAAATATTTGCCAAAGACAAATATATGCCCTTGGAAAACACTCTGAAAATGATTCCTGGGGCGCCTGGGTGGCACAGCGGTTAAGCGTCTGCCTTCAGCTCAGGGCGTGATCCTGGCGTTGCGGGATCGAGCCCCACATCAGGCTCTTCCGCTATGAGCCTGCTTCTTCCTCTCCCACTCCCCCTGCTTGTATTCCCTCTCTCGCTGGCTGTCTCTATCTCTGTCGAATAAATAAATAAAATCTTCAAAAAAAAAAAAAAGAAAATGATTCCTTTCTTATGACCACACAATGTGTGCCCCCGTACCCCACCATCCGGTTCATTAAATAAATCATTTTATTGTGTGTTTGCATGCTAGATTTTAAATACTGAACAGGGACCACATTTCTTCATTCTTTTATCCATCTTTTGGTACAAGCACAGTGCCTGGCACATAAAAAGTCTTCAAAAATATTTGTGGAATAAATGAAAGAATGAATGACAAGCTCTTCCAATTTCTTAAGCAGAAATAAAACTTTTACTTAAAAAAACTTACTGGGGGTGCATGTGTGGCTCAGTTGGTTAAGAGTCTGCCTTCAGCTGAGGTCATGATCCTGGAGTTCCCGGATCAAGCCCCATGTCAGAATCCCTGCTCAGTTGAGAGTCTGCTTCTCCCTCTCCCACTTCCATCCCCCCCCTCCCCGTTCATGCTCTCTCTCTCTCAAATAAATAAATGAAATCTTTCAAAAAATGTTACTGATTGTATGAGTGTTTGGCAGGCTAATGATAATTTCTGTGGTAGTTCCAACATGATTTCTAATTTATTAACATGACCTATGGCTGATCAAACTTTGCAAATGACAGGGTCATGTCTGCCCATGGATAATGCTGAGGCCCATGGCCACGGTCTCCTTCTCTTAGCTTACATTCCAGAAGTCAATCAGTGGGAAGACATCATTACTTAATAGGGAAGGTTATTTCAAGCCTTAAGGAAACAAATTTGGTGTTGAAATAAAATAAAAATTATGACTTTCTTGTTTTTTGTTGTTGTTGTTGCTTGTTTTCCTTTCAGAATGGGTTTGGAGCTTAGCAATTTAGAAGTTGAAGAGGATTAAAGGGGTGGTAAGGAAAGCATCTAATGAAAGTAGGGAGCAAAACCACAGAAGGTACCAAAGTATAAGGAGGTATTAAGACGAGAAACCAGAGAAATTAGAGAGCAAAAGTAAAGAGATTGATCAATTATTTTACAATGTTCCATATATATATTTTATCCGCTGAGTAAAATATTTTTATATAATATTCATTCTGAAATACTTAAATACTATATATCAATTTAAAATGAGAGTTCATAGCTTCACAAAATTACTAACCTTGTCTGGTACAATTGGTTTGGGCTTCATCACTAAAGTCTCCACAGTCATTGTCACCATCACAGGCCCAATGGCCTGGGATGCATCTGCCACTGGAACATCTGAACTGATTATCCAAGCAAGAGTGAACACAGCCAACCTCATCACTGCCGTCCCCACAGTCGTCATCTGGAAAGAAGCATCAACATCAAGGGAGTGAAAACTGATCCAGGAAGAAACTTTTCCTTATGAAATATCTACCATTTCTTTCTGCTATATAGAGTATTCTTTTGTTTTTGATAAAACAATGGTAAATTAATGATCAGCATTTCCCATGAACAGTGGGAGGGGGATTATCTTCATTTCGATATTGCTTCACTTCTGATTGAACTTCAACTACTAAACGAAGAGGGAAAACAATCTTTGACTTTGGATTTTAAAGCTTAATTTCTATTTCACTCAGAAATGACTAACCATTGACTGAACAAATCTATGCAGCATGAAATCATTATAAAATGGGAGGACAATGGTGATTGCAGGAATTTCATGAAATGATACAGCTGGTGATATAATTATTGTGGAAAATTATTGTGTAGACCTATAATCGCTATGCCCCAGAGTTTATAACCCTATCTTTAATTCAGACCCTTCTTCTCCATTCTCAACATGAGGAGTCACTATGTACCCTTCCTCTACTGACTCATAAGTGTGTTATTTATACTGGCAAATTGTCACTATCATTAGCAATGATTTATATTCTTTATTAACAACTGTTGCAGGAGGGAGGTGAGAGAAATGTGAAGTGAAAGTAGATTAAATTGAAATCAGTGAGTGAAAATGTATGATTTATACATAATTCATTTACCTGTGTTTGGTATAATTTAGCATAATGATATAATTAAGTAAAGAAAACAAACATTATTTGTACATAAAGAGCAAGGTGACAGAGTTGAGACCATTCGGATAATTCTATAATAATTTATAAACTCCTCCATCCTGAGGTGACAGAGCACTTTACATCGATGCTTCGGAGAACCTGAATCATCCAGGTCATTTCCTCAATTTTCCCCTTTACTTCACGTCTGCAGACTTAGACTATGTCCAGCATAATATCTGAACACAAATCTCTTTATAGCCCCAAGGGACAGATATCGAGTTCCATTTTCCTTAATGCTAATCCCCACTGATGTGCCAGGTGCCATCTCACCACTTGTCTTAGCCATTTTGCTTGGCTCTGCAAAATTCTCGTACAAACTACGTCTGAAGGAGGTGAAACAGCACCGACAGCCAGGCCCCCAATCAAATGAGTGCAATACAGGGAACATTTGGTACTTGCCAGAGTCGCAGTGCCATTTGCTGCTAATGCATCTTCCACTTTTGCATATAAATTGAGTTAGTGGCTCACAAGTTGGAAATTCTATGAAAGAAATAAAAACATTCAATAGTAAAGATGTTATTGACTGTGCTTGATTTATTTCTATCTCATTTGCTAATGTGACCAAAACTCCACCCCTGTCCTCTACAAAAGGCAGAGGAAACAGTAGATAAACAAACATAGTGAGATAAACTTTTTAAGGGCATAGGATACCCATATTTTTAGTATTTTTAAATGAGTACTTTACAGTTACTGAAAGCCTAGGAGAACCATTTGATAAAGGACTGTTTGTATTCCCTGCACTGCGCCACTGATGAGAAGGTTTGAATGGCAGTTCTAGTCAGACCTCATATTGGCCCTTGGGACTTGGGCCGGTCTAGCGGTTACGCTTCCCAGGGGCTCCATTTAGGCCTATTGCGGATTATTCCTTTCTAAGAGATAGGACTTCACAAAACATTCAAAATCAAGTTACTGGGTATTTTCTTAGTATTTTCACCAGTGAAGCACACTGGTGATGGTGTCTTTAGGTAATAAGAATTCTGAAACGACATTATTATAACTTTTATAGAAAGATTTCTATTTTTCCCTTAAAAACTATGACATTTTAAAGTTAAAGTCTATATTAACCTATAGGTTTTGGCAAATCATGACTAGCTAGAATAGTAAAATGTGAGCAAATTAATTTTGCATGATAGTCGCAAAGACATAGGTTGTGTATTATCTTCAAAATAATATTTCTAATTAAATTGAAGGCTATAATATTTATCCTCACTCTTAAAATGGTAAAACAATAAGTCAACTCTGGAGCCTGTGAGAACTCTCTCTAGTGTGTAGTTGAGCTAGGAAAAGAGAATCAGCCAGTCTGACCAGCCACAGTATCCAGTGAACAGACTACAAGTGATAGCCATCTCTAGTACCGGTAACTTGTCCAAATGACAACATAAATTGATATTATTTCATATATAATATGTAAGGAAAGTGGTATACTCATATCAGATCTGGCTGAGATGGTATTGATTATTTGCTTTCCACGTTTAAAAAACAATTTCTTTGTGTGAGTTTACATTTGAGTATATCCCCCTGAAGTATTGGAATTTGAATGGCAATTATTCTAAAACTGAACAAATCTTAATTAAACTTTGTGATTACCAAAGACATGCCTCAAAATACACATTTTAGAATAAATTTAACTTTTCAAAACCAAAAAAAAAAAAAAATGTGATCAGAGCCTAAATACGCTTCAAAGACAGAAGTAAAAAGGAGGTTGGGGTGCCTGGGTGGCACAGCGGTTAAGCGTCTGCCTTCGGCTCAGGGCGTGATCCCGGCATTATGGGATCGAGCCCCACATCGGGCTCCTCCGCTATGAGCCTGCTTCTTCCTCTCCCGCTCCCCCTGCTTGTGTTCCCTCTCTCGCTGGCTGTCTCTGTCTCTGTCGAATAAATAAATAAAATCTTTAAAAAAAAAAAAAGAAGTAAAAAGGAGGCAATCACTGATATGAAGAGATAAAAGACTATCAAAAGCTATCCATGCAGCAACTCAACAAATTTTCTGACATATAAAGGGAACCACTTGAAAGAAAAGTGAAAACGCCCAAGGCATAATTTAATCAATATTTCTAAGAGAGTTTTCTTTTGTTACCTGACAAGATAATGAAAACTTATGTGTTTATGTTTCAAGAATCAACAGGGATGTTGTCCAAAATATGTTTTCTTCTTTAGATAAACATTTAATGTTTTGAAGACGTACAGTAAACATGAACAGTGACTTTAAACAAAATATTACTAAAAGCTATGGTTAAAATGATTTAAAAATGTAGATTCTAAGATATGATGAGATCTAACTTTTAAAAATAACACTGCATCTTTTTGAATCTAGAATAGGTTAATTCACATTTTTAATCTCTCTTCTATAAACTGAGGAACATATTAACCAACATCATACATTTAACTAGGAAAAAAATAGATCACTAAAAGCATTTGGAGACCTCTGAAATTTGGCAATACTTCATTGGTTGGGAAATTTTTTAAGTGACCTTTAAGATTCTACCTCTTAGATTCTAAGTCTAAAAAGTGTCCCCTCCCCCCAAAAAAATCTGGAAGTTAGCTCCCAAAAGAAAAAACCTAAAGTAAATAAAATAATCTAAAACCCGGTGCACCTCCAATCTCTAAGAAAACGAGTGATATATCTGCCCACAGTGAATATAACATACATACTTGCATGTAATAGGTATATGTTTTAAATAGTTGCATCTTATTTCTGATTTATTTTTTTACTTAATACTTAGTTACATTAAATCTCTAGGCAACCTCCTTGTCTGACTTAGTTTATAAGACTAAAAGGCAAATTATATAGAATTTTTAAAAAATGGTAACTAGAAGAAAGTATAAAACAAATCACTAAAAAGAACAAAAGCATTAATTGAAGGGACAGGTATAAGGGAGTAAAATTACTAATTTTTCATTTCTGTTTCCTTGACAAAGCACTGTGACCTTGAGTAAATCACATGGCCTCTCTGATGACAGACATATGGTTTGTAACATGATGTCTCAGGTCCTTTAAGTCCTAAAGGTCGAGAAGTCAAAAGAAAGGTCATCTGGAAATACACAACACCTTGAAGGCATTTAATGTAGCAAAAATAGGGTTTATCTACCGAGTAACTCCTGGGATTATCACAACATTCCAGTAAAAAATAGCAACTGAACTTCAGAAAAAATAAATAAATAAAAGAATAAATTTAAAATGTTAAAACTATCTTTGGATTTTCTCTGCTTAATAATGCAGTCAAATGTGCAACACATTTTAGAAGGAGTTCCACCAAAAATTTAAGTATAATATAGGAGACTTCATTTTTCACTAACATTGGAAAATACTGTATCCATAATTTCTTAGCATCTTATCACCAGTATCTGATAGAGAGAAATGAGGTCTAATGGCAATATACTCTTTCTCCTAAAAAATAAAACAAAAGCTTCTCAAAATAAATTTAACATTTTCTCTGTTCTTCCATATTAGCATTAATTTAAAAGTTGAAAATTGTATCTGGTAGTTCAGTCTGTTTCTAGGTATTTGTTCTTTTTAAGATACCATTATGAATTTTTATATTTTAAAAAGACTTAAATGTTGAACACATCTTTTCTTTCTTGACTTTGACTTTGGATTTCCCATGACGTAGACTGAAGGACACTTGGAAAGATTACCTGATTAACTCTGAAGAGAAAAAATTATGAATGAAAGTGGCTTACATTTTATATTAAAATCACACTAAAGAAAAGAAAACTATATTTTATTTCTGTGGTTACTTCAACCTCGTAGAATATTTAATGTGGAGTAATGGACTGTTAAAAAATCTTCTATTGTTGCAGGTGGTATGCTCAATTTATCTATTATATCTTTCACTAAAAATTTATTCCCAGGTTATAGGTATGCCATTATGTAAATGGAAACAATTTTCTGTCTCTCTCAAGGGTAATCATCGTTTGTATGGTACTTATATTTATCCAGTACACACAGCTTAGAGGTAGTTTTCAGACCCAATTTGTTTCTTTCCTGTCTCTAGGAATTTTCCTACTTATTTCTCCTTCTTGAACTCAAAATGAATATTTCTAATAACGTATTATTGAAGTCTCAAAGTTATCATAGGTTTGTTTGAAAGTATGTAGTCCACATTCTATATATATTTAAATTTGACCATCGTGACTAAATAAGGGGACAATGTATAGGAGATTCGAGTTAAATGCAAAGTAAGAATATTATAGGCGTCCAGGGTTAGGAAAGTGTTATCTAAACTTTAGGGAAATGATAATACTCACATTGCATATTATTATTTATTGAGTATGAGATACTAGGCTAGCTATGTATATACATTACCTATATTCTTCACAACAGCCCTGCAATTGTTATTGCTAACACTGATTTGTAAAAAAAAAAAAAAAAAAAAATACAGCATAACTTGCCTGAGGATATACTGCATAACCAGCAAGAGTCAGAGTCAAATCTGAATAAGAGTGTGACTGATTCCAAAATATTGTTTTATCTCTATACCATGCTGATCATACCAACACCTTTTTAAAAACTATAGCACAGAAACATTTTTGGAAGGATGGAAAATTTAATTCTTCTTTCTGTGTTTTATGCAGCCCATTTAAATTTTAATTCTGATTACTACCTGCTCTAAGGTACATAATTAAATATGGTTATAGGAAAACAGTGCTTTTAAAAATTATATAGATTATAGGATTATATCCTTTGAGGAAATACATAACATTTCTAGATAATGATACTAGCTGTGGCTCCTGAGAATTGGTACGTACATAGGACAGATTTCAAAAGATCCAATTAAGTAAATACACTTTGGAGAAAAACATAAGAAAACAGTGTACCATAAATAATATTCACTTTGCTGCTCTTTTATTGTTGTTACATAAAAACCGCATTTTATACATAACATAAGTCATATATAAGGAACATAGTTTGTAGGCAGGCAAATCTGAGTTGAAAACCTGATTTTAACATTAATTATTATATGACCTTGAATACTTGCTTAACATCTCTGAACTCAAGTTCCTACTCTGTAAAACAGAGTAGAAAACTACTTCAAAAGTTTTATTCATTCAAAATATTGAGAGCTTTATACCAGATAGAGTTCTAGGCCTTAGTGATACATCATCTAGAATGAATGAATAAATGAATGAATAAAATAGTGCTAAGCACTAAAAAAATAAAGTTCAGCATTTTCATTTCTCAGAGTGATTACAGTCTAGTAGGAAAAATATCTGTAGTATAATTAAACAAGTGACTTCAGTAAAATTTCTGATAAATGCTATGATATAAGCAACATAAGGTGTTATTGCAACCCACAATAGAAGTGTCAAAACTACTCTTAGATATTTACCCCAGAGGAAGTTATCTAGAAGCTGATATGAATGATATATTTAGGTTAAATCAGGAGGGGAGCAGGAGGGGAAGAAGTGCTTTTAGCATATTCTAGAAAGATGGCAGTACTGAAGGCCCAGAAGTCACAGTATATAAAATGTTTGAAAAACTATAAAAATTTCAGAATGGCTGCAATAAGGTATAAGAAGTAGTGAAATTTTAGGAGCTATGAGTAGGCTGCAGCAATAGATTTGGAAGTGATTACTATTGATATAACAGAGCCTTGGAAGTCAAAAGGAACATCCAGGAAGTGTATGCAGAATGAGACTAATAGGAGACCTAGAAAAACATATTGAACAGTTCTGGCAATGAGGAAGACAAAAAGAAATGCTAGATAGAGTAACAGCCAACCATTTTAATACATGGTTGCATGTGTAAGAAAATAATATAAATTTTCAGAGTCCAGAAATTAAAAGGGTACTGAAAATTGAACAGTTAGTGTGTGTGTGTGTGTGTGTGTGTGTGTGTGTGTGTGTGTGTGTGTGTGAAATCAATGCCGCTGCATTGTCTGAAGAATTCATGTTTACTCTTGACAGAAATTTAAAGGGCTGCATCTTTGTCAGCACCAAGACGCATTTAGAATTATTATTGCCCAGGGCCTGATAAATTTCTTTTGGGAGTCCAGAGCTCCAGATACATAGGAAAAGCAAGAGAATCTGAGGATTGGAAGGATGTTATAGAGAGATTGCATAAGAAGTTAATCAGGAAGCAAGGACTAAGTAACTGGTATTGTGAGAGCATTTCACAAACTTGGATGTATATTAGAAGTATCTGTACAGCTTTCAAAACTACTTATACCTGAGCCTTTATTACAATTCAACTGGTAGTGTAGTTCCTCCAGTGTTATGGGTGAAATTGTATGTATCAAAAAGATATGCCCAATCCTTGGGGTGCCTGGGTGGCTCAGTCGGTTAAGCATCTGCCTTCAGCTCAGGTCATGATCTCAGGGTCCTGGGATCGAGCCCCACATTGGGTTCCCTGTTCAGCCAGGGGTCTCCTTCTCCCTCCCCCTGCCTCCCACCCTGGCTCATGCTCTCTCTCACACTCTCTCTCTCTCTCAAATAAATAAATAATATCTTAAAAAAAAATAGATATGCCCAATCCTAACCCCTGGTACTTGTGAATGTGACCTTACTTAGAAACAGGTTTTTGCCTGTGTAATTAAGGATCTCAAGATACGAATTTCCACAGGGAAAGGCCATGTGAAGATGGAGACAAGAGATTGGAGTGATGCTGCCACAGACAAGGAGAAGCAGGAGCCAAAAGAAACGCAAGAGGCAGAGGATTCTCTTTGGGGGAGGCGCTGCTGATTTTGGACTTCTGGCCTCCAAAACTGCGAGAGAAGGGATTTCTGTTATTTTAAGCCATCATATTTGTGGGGATTTGTTGCAGCCTTAACAAATTCTAATTTGCAGGGAATGTCGACATCACATGGTTTAAATTTTCTGGACTTGCCTTAGGATAAGAATCACAGGAGTGCTTTTCCTAAAATATATAGTCCTGGACTCTGTGCAAGACCTACTGAATGGGAACTTTTGGAGGAGGGCGGTAGTGGCCTGGGGATCTTTATTAGTACCAAGCACCCTGGGTGATTCATATCCTCAAGCAAAAAACTGCGGAAATGCTGAGTTAGGTCAAGGAACTAAAAGCTGTTTCTAATAATTTCTGCCTATGGCTTTCAATATACCCCACCAGGGTTTGCCTAACCTCCCACTTTGTTGCATACAGAGCCTTATTAATCTAGTATGCGTAAAAGAGGACACTGTAACCAAAGACAATGGGAGAAAGCATGTCACATACCTATAAGAGTGACAAAAAGACAACTTAACAGAAGTTTGCATACCACTTTTAAACAAAAATAATAAAAATGTTTAATATAAATGCATAGAACATGAAAAAAACAGAGCAAGACCATCTGGGATACAAAGTATTAATCTGCAGGACACAAATAGGAAAAGAACTTAATTTCTTTGTTTCCAACATTTTTAAAAATTTATTTGAGAGAGAGAAAGGGAGAGCACAAGCACACACTCAGGGTAGAGGGAGAGGGAGAGAGAGAATCTTTTTATTTTATTTTTTTTTAAAGATTTTATTTATTTATTTGACAGAGATAGAGACAGCCAGTGAGAGAGGGAACACAAGCAGGGGGAGTGGGAGAGGAAGAAGCAGGCTCATAGCAGAGGAGCCTGATGTGGGGCTCGATCCCGTAACGCCGGGATCACGCCCTGAGCTGAAGGCAGACGCTTAACCTTAACCGCTGTGCCACCCAGGTGCCCCGAGAGAGAGAGAGAATCTTAAGCAGACTCCATGCTGAGCACAGAGCCTGAGGTGGGGCTTGGTCCCATGACCCTGAGATCACGACCTGAGCCAAAACCAAGAATTGGACACTTAACCAACTGCACCACCCAGGGGCCTCTGTTTCCAACATTTTAATAGAAGTAATTATTGTCAGATTGTGAAGTGAAGAACAAATAGGTTTGATAGGAAGTTAAAGTTCTAAATCAAAGAAAGAAAGAAAAAAACTAATAGCTAAAAGTGAGTTTATCTTCACATTGAAACAAGTTCTCAAACAAGTAATGAAACAAATAATTTTGGTCTTAGAATATTGACAGTGATTCTGAAATAAATGGAAGATGGGAAAGACGAATGAAAACTGGAAATATGTAAATTATATTATCCCGATTTCAAAGATGAGTGAAAATTTTCAAACAATAGAGAAGTGAAGTTTATATATACCTCTGACAATAATTCTAGGATAAACTTGCTAAAACATTATTTTATCAGCATTTTTAAAGAGACTATTTGCTCAAGAATAAAATAAAAACAAGTCATGCCAAACTAACTTCATTTATTTGCCGATACAATTTTTAGGTAAGTATATATCATGAAAATGCCATAAATAGAGTGTTCTCATATTTTTAGCAATGTTTGAGAAATCTCAAGATAAATGAAAGTATCGTGCATGCACGATGGTGGTTAGTTGAAATGAATAAGTAATTTGTTCAAAACTGTACCCATACAGTTTTTATTATTAAATCAGTTTCCCCTGAAGGATGTTTTTAATTACTTGCCAAAAGGTTCACGCCTTTGTTACTATTACTTGGTTACAGCCTTAAAAATTATCTTATCAAATTTTTGAATTACATAAAACTGGGAGACATCATTAATATTATGGATTAAAAATCACAAAACTGCATCAGGGTTAGTAGTTATAGGAGGATGGAAGTGTAAGAGTGACAGTTTGGAGTGGAAAAAACCAGACCCATGTACGTATTCAAAAATATGTGGATAAGGAAGACTGAGAAGGCTATCTAAAAGAGTTTTGAAAAGTAAACATTAGAAGCACCCAAAAGGAATGATCCAGTCTATAAGAAAAGCTTAGCTATTTTAATTGACTGGACACTTGACGTGGGAGTTACATGATAAGGCTGCCATCTGTGATTGTGTTAACAGAAGCCTAGAATCTCAATTAGTGATGGTAATAAGTACACGTCAATGTGTTGTAAAAATACCACATAAGGGATACTAAGTTATGTTTAATTCTAGGCCATGAATTTGTTTTTAATTCTGGCAAAAATAAATAAATAAATAAATAAATAAATAAATAAATAAATAAATAAATGTTACCATTTTAAATATCTTTTAAGTATATAATTCAGTAGTGTTAATTGTATCCACATTGTTGTGCAACAGGTCTCTAGAACTTCTTCCTCTTGTAGAACTGAAACTCTATACCCATTGGACATCAACTCCCCATTTTAGACCATTAATTTCAGTAAGGTCATTTAAAACACAACTATATTCATAGTAGGGCAATTGGTAGGAAAAGAGACTACAAATGATCATGTAAGGAAATCTGAAAAAAAAGTGGTATGTTTCAGTTGTAAAGGAGAAGGGTTAGGTAGGCATCATGGTGTCTTTGGTTATCTAAAGAGAGATCCTGTGACAGGTTATAGATTTAGATTATGTAGCTTCAGAAGACAGCATAAGAATCATTGAATAGAATCTTTAGCAAGATTGCTCCACAAAGGAGGAATATATTGACAATTATTACCAACGGTAGAATTAGCTACCCTGTGGAATGGCCAGTTCTTTGTTCCTGAAAATATTCAAACAAGGACTGGGTAAGCATCTCTGAGACCAGTTTTAGATTTCTTATATTGGATGGATGATTGAATTAGATAACATGTACAGGCAATTACCAATACCCGTGATTCTCTGTAACAGGTAATGAGTGGTGAATAGGCCTGAGTTCCAATGCTTGCCACACCTACTAACTCTTTCTGAAACTTTGGACACACAACTTTCAGTGCTTTAGTTTCCTTATGTGAGGGGCTAAAATGAGTGGTTTTCTTATTATTCCTTAATTTCCATGCGTTGAATAAATGTGCATTACATACATTGTTCAGAATCTGTATGCATTGGGGCGCCTGGGTGGCGCAGTCGTTAAGCGTCTGCCTTTGGCTCAGGGCGTGATCCCAGCGATCTGGGATCGAGCCCCACATCAGGCTCTTCTGCTAGGAGCCTGCTTCTTCCTCTCCCACCCCACCCCACCCCTGCTTGTGTTCCCTCTCTTGCTGGCTGTCTCTGTCAAATAAATAAATAAAATCTTTAAAAAAAAATAAAAAATAAAAAGAATCTGTATGCATTGGTCAGCATGTGCCTTCCTGCTTTAACAGGAAATAGGAAGGGAGAAAGGGAGAGGGAGAAGGAGAGAGAAAATGATTCATTGAGTTAAGAAAATAAATATGTGTAATAGTGGGATTTTCCCTTTTGCCATGGCACTGGTCCATTTAGATCCAATCCTAAGAACAAGGAGATGCTAAGTACTCTCACATTTTATATAGAGAATCTAGTAGCTGGAGCTATTCCTTATAAAAGACTAGTAATCTACAAGTCAGTTTTGTTCAAAGACCAGTGGATTCAAAGGAAGGAGAGACTCCATGAGAATCATTCATGAAATTTTGTGAGTATATGAGAAAAGGGAACTGACTGAATATTGTTCCGGAGATAGACTGACCATTTCAGCCTTCATACAGAAAAGAAGAAAGAACTGGAGAGTGGTGGCATCCAAGAGATGGGTCATTAGGAAACTAGCCTGATCACATTAAGAGAGTGGGGGATAGGGGTGGGGGGACAAAAAGTAGACCTGCAAAAGAGAGCCAAACTTTTTTTTTTTTTTTTTGGTCATACCAGCAATGCAACCAAGAGGGTGTCCACCAAGCAACGGGGGCTTTAGCAACTCAAGGCTATGAGATATGCTATCTGTGGTGGGAATGATGGGGGATGGGGATAAAAGAAATCTAGATGTGGGGGAGAAGAAGAGGACACAGAGAAGAAAGAGGGAGTTCAGGGAACTAAGAAGAGAAGCTTCTCTGGAGATCTCACATAAGAGTGTCTTAAGAGAGTTGAGTTGCTCATGTGTCAGAGGGCGGTGAGAGAAGCAGAAAAGGTTACAACTAGACCTACTTAAAAAGATGCTACCTATTTCTCCAACTGTCCCATCTGACTGAAGAGCTAAGGCTAGAAGAGGGAACAGATGTAGGGAGGAAAAACAGAACACGGTTGCCTCTCATCTAAGTTCTTAGAACCTAAAGTCCAGCCAGCAGTGGGGGAGAAGAAAGCTTTAAGATATAATACTGGAATTTCAAAATGGATTGGATCAAGTTACAGAAACTAAAAGTTGCCAGAATCATTGTATCTGCCAAGATGTTATCAAGGAATGGCAGAGCAACTGAAAGCAGTGCTTGGCAATATTCATATTTTGCCAGTACTTCACCGGGTTAATAATCCTCACTTAAGTTGTTACACACACATGCATTTTTTCTTACAAAATTAATAATAATAATAATAATAATAATAATAATAATATATAATGTAAATATATAATAATAATATATTTCATTAGAAACTTTGTCTTCTAATAACCTAGTTGAAAATATCTTTGATACACAACATACACTGATTTAACTGGGAAATGATTTCTTTTTGACAGCTCCCTCTCTTCTTTTTGTGTCTGATATTTGCCAATTCTCTTTCTGATTCTTTGCTCCTTAATTATGTGGAATAAAATTACAAGAACATTTACAAGTAAGATTACAAGTACATGAGACAAAATTTTACTATCTTCATAGATTTAAAAGATCAGCATTCATAAAATGGAATCATATTAACTTTGCAAATTTTAGTGGATTTTTATTTATACCCAATTGAACTGTCTTTCAAACTGTTAACAAATTTCAGATATTTTCCCAAGCTAAACCCTTTGAAGAAATCAGAAGTTACCAACTCACATTAAGGTGTATTTATTTAATATATATATATATATATAAGCTATTGAGATAGTTGGAAGACAGAAAAATCCCCAAATAGTTAAATTACAGTTTAAAATAAACAAATACACTGTTTCTGACAATAAATTTTCCAAGGGGCAAAATGAAAGTTTGCCTGAAATATTCTTATATTTAATCATGAAATACACTTATGTTTAATGCTGTAATTTGGAGATGGGAAGAAAATTTGTCTGGATAATTGCTTCCATCTTAATTCATTTTGTATATATAAACATGATTATGTCATTAAGTATATGTAAGATAAAAATCAAACCTGAATGGTGCTCCCCAAAGTATGGTCCCTTGACCAGTAGCATTAGAATCAGCATCAATTGCTAGAAATATAAATTATGGGTCACCTAAGACCTACCAAATCATAGTCTCTGGAAATTAGGCCCAGAATTCTGGTTTTAGTTTTTGATTTTGCTTTTTTAACAAGCCCTCCAGGAGATTCTGAGGCATGCTCAAGTTTGAGAACTTTGGCCTTAAGTTAAGGCATTAAAAATATTGATTCTTGGGTCTGATCCCTAAAGACCCTTAATTAGTTTGGGGCGAGGCATGGGCAGGTGATTCTGAAGCTTCTCACGTGATTTTTGTTTTACTGACAGCTAAATTGAGTACCAATGCTAAAATTCTTGAAATGAGTGACCATTTAGTTCCTTGACACATAGTCCACTTCCAACACAGTCTTCACAATTTTAACATATCTGCTCTTATTTGCAGAATCAATTTAAAGAGTCTCTTATCTACTCATTAAGACTACAAAAAGTAGTTAAAAGATTGTTCAAAGATGAAGGGAGAATCCTCAAAGGCCTTCCTAATTATGTGTCTGCCCACATATAATTTCAACCTGAAATATGCAGTTAACTTGTTATAAAGGCAAATGCAAATAAAATGAGTTAGGCTTATAAATAGGTGCTAGTGAATTCCACTAAAATTCGACCCTTGGTTTCAGTATCCTTCTGCTTCTAACTTCAACTAGAAGCATTTCCATAGGTTTCTCATGTTTTAAAATCCAAATTTTGGTATAATTTTCAGTATGAAATAGTAATTAAACAAAACAGAAGCTGTTCGTAGAGCTAAAGCCTAAGGGGAAAGAAAAATGATTGCAGAGTCTTCTAGTAGGATTAAACCTATGGGAACTTGACCTATTCCAATAGGAAAAGTGAAATATGATCACTCCAAATGTTACAATGATGCTTAATAAAACTGGGAATTAGTTGAACCTATATTCATTTCTAGACTACTGCCAAGGAGAGTGACTTTTTTAATGCAGTAAATTAAACAATTTATAATATTTTGGTTATTTTGTATTCAGTGCAGAGATAATTTCTGATATGAGAGTAATCTATACCATTCTCTCCTCCAACTTTAAAAGTGAGATTGTGCCTACCAGAGCTTCACTATCAGCTTCCCTACTGACATAAATTTTGAAATATAAAGACAATCTGAAAGATAAATGCATGTTACTAAGAGAAGAGCAAGTTTGGAGAGAAACATGTTTCTCACCTTATAAAGGGGAAATGGTGCTGAGACTAACCCATGTGGCGTACTGACAGTCTATAAAATTTGGCTATATTTCAGAAGCATATAGACAACTACATTTCACAGTGTGTTCATATCCAGCGGTACACTGAAGGCATCTTGTACCAGTTTGCAAGAACCGATTTTTAAATTTTCAAGGATTCTAGGAATCGTGTTAAGGACACATCCATTATTTACAATAAATAAACTGCATAAATTTGTAATTACATAATGTTGAAAGCAAGGGTAATAAATGCTCAAGGTTTATAATTTCTTAATTATTTTGTTCTTGAAGTTAGTTATGTTCATTACGTCTGTATTGTAGAAATACTGTATGTTGGTGTGCACATATTTTCCCAAATCCACATTCAGAAAGTCATATTGGCAACCTGATATTGGCCAGGGCAGGAGTATTTACACAACAAAAAAATAGGCAAACACTAGATCAGGGCTTCTCCCCAGCAGGGGATCTTAAAAGATTTACCAACCCACCAATGAACAAAACTCATTATAGGTATATGTTCATTTAAATAAGACAGTCAATGGATATGGATAGGTATAATGACTTGATCTACTCCCTATTTGCACCCATTCCATGGTTCCCAGAGAGTCGACCTGAAATGTCTGAGTTTTAGTTTCAGGTTATGCCTGGATTCATAGCCTGGTCCTGCTATTTATTAGCCTTGTGATCTTAAGCAAATTGACAAATGTCTCTAAGGTTTGAAACCCCCTATCCGTAAAATCTGAGCAATAGTGTATTTCTCATAGATTTGTTGTAAATATTCAAGAAGAAAATATGGGTCTGAATTCCCTCTAACCCTTCTTTCCCTCACTTCATGAAAAGTCCTAAATATAAGTCAGATCAAAGACCTAACTGAAGTTATCTAATGAGCTCATTATTTATTTTCCTACTCTTCAATGTTTTCATGGCCTTTTCTTCTAAATCAGACTGATTCCAAGATTTCTCTGTCTTTAATGTTTTCAGGTTGTTCATTATCCTTTTGCTATATTCTGGAAGGAGATGCTGGGGACAGGAAAGCAATCAAGTTTCCCTAAATAACAGAGCTGGCTAGATACAGACCCACCCACAGGAATAGTTTGGACATTGGAAAGGAGACTGATACACTGTCCAAATCTCTTAAATGGACAGGCTTTGGAAACTACATGTGAGATGTAAAATTGACTATTACTGTGTGACTGTCTATTGCTTTCTTCTTCAACACTGCTTTTGTTTTCTTTACAATGTCAATTAGTACTACTTATTTATCTATACTTTATTCAAAGTTCACAAATTCAAAAGTCTACAAGGACTTAAGTCTGATATAAGAAATTTTTTAAAAATAAAATTTTGGGTAAACCATGAATGCATCCCCTAAATAGAGCTTTTAAAAAAAAAAAAAAGTCTTATTTTCCCACTGTTAGAAGTGTTACAACATGAAGTTAAATTATTAAAAATATATACTCAATTGCATTCTATTTTTAATAAATCTGTTAAGCATATCTAATGGGTGTTTTTCCCATTAGTGATTTTGAAAATCAATAGCCATACCTAAAAGAAAACACAAGTACTTAGAAAACCGGATTCATTCCCTTACTATCTTTCACTACACATTATTCAGACAAATGATAATAAAATCTACTGATACACAGGTACAAATGAGAGAGTAATTAAATTTACAACTTTATGTAACAATAAATACCGTTTCCAAAAGTAGGAGGATTGGTGGAAAGTGACTAGGAATTTTGCCATTAACAAAACTATCTTAAACTAATAACAGAATTACATGACTCAATAGAAATGAAACAAATGGTTTACCAACTATGTAATCTCAGTCTGTATTGTTTATTGTTCCAAGAAGATAACATATGCATGCCAACAAGAAACATGTACTTCTAATTTACTCCAAATGTCACTCAATGAGCTACTCTATTTGAAAAAATTAATCATTACCAATGTAAGATTAAAAATGAACATTTGAGAATGTCCTATTAGGCTTATAATAACTACTTCCTAATAAAATCTGTAATGTTTGGATCCATTTATTTTAGCCAAAGATATGGTTACTGACTCATGAAATGGATATATTCTAAAGTTATCATTAAGGTACACACTCAGGCCTAAAAGGCAGTGATAAAATATAACAGATCTTCTGCCTTTTTGACTAGTGTTTATAAAGAAATAAATAGCCTTTTAAGAGAGATTATAGTAATTTGACACAGTCCCCACTAACAGCATGATTGACTCAGAACTTACCGCAAGATGCCATTTCATCTGTCTGGTCACCACAGTCGTCTTCCCTGTCACATAGCCATGCTCGGGGAATGCAGCGCCCGTTTCCACAAGAAAACTGGTCCATCTGGCATGTTCTGGCTAAGATAATCAATTAATGTACAAATAATACATTTAGAGGCCTTTTGAACAACATTCAGGTAAAATAAATCATGTAATAACTCTTTTACACATAAGATACTCTATTGCTTTATTAGATAAAATATTTTAAAGTGAATTTTTACTAATTTTTTGATACTGCCAACTTGCTTGTCTTCTCTGAAGTTCATATGCTTTGTCCTTCAATTACAGTGGCTGCTAAATGACAAGATATTCAGTAATCCTCACACAGTTCCATAAATGAAGCTATGAATTTATTATTTTACAATTTTTGCCTGGCACATGCTTATGAATATACGGTTGAATTATATTTCATCCAACTTTTAATTAACAAAAAAGAATTTCACATAGTCTTTGTCAATAAACCAAGAAAATTTGCTGTAATGTAGGAGGAAGGATTTGAAGACTATATCAGGGTATCTAGTTTCTAGTCATGGGGGCAGAATTGTTCTTTTCCTCTAACATTTCAGTGCATTTATTTCTTGGTCTCTAAATGATCCAATGTATGGAACAAGAATGCAGAAAACATTTCCTAAAACATACATTTAACCTTATATAAGATGGATTTTTAAAATTCACTTTTCAGCATAAATAAAAATGTATAACTTTTTAATCAAAGTATATTAACAAACTTTGCTTTGGCCTCTCTCAAGCATTTCAACGAACACACACATAGAATCTTTCCTTCTATGTTAGTCAAAGGCAGTGGTTACAATTATTCAGTGAATGGGTTGGTTATGTTCTACAGGGAGTTTGAGTACCATTTTCAATTACTGTCAGGTCAACTTTGAAAGCATGAAATCCTTAGATAGCTTTCTTAACCTTTCTCCCAGGCTTTAGTTTTAAAGACTCAGGTTTTTGTTGTTTTGTTTAGTTTTTTTGTTTTTTACTTACTTATTTTTAAAAATTTTATTTTTTTATTTGATTTTTTTCTTTTGTCTGTCTGAAATACAAATTTGTTTTCTTAAGTATCAGTTTCCTACCACCCCTTCTTTTTATTGGGTCAGAAAAGAAGAGTGGGAAATTATAGGAAGGGGATACTCACACCTATTAATATTTGGGTCACATGAGGATTGGACAGATGAGGAAAAATTAGGGTGTGGATTTCTGTAGCCATGATAAGAGAACATTGCTCAGTTTATAGACTTCCTTCTGTTTTGGGGTTTAAGAATTAGAAGGCCGTATTTCTGTTTCATCAAAATGCCTCATGACCCTAATGCTTGGTATAAAATTGAGTGTGGTTCAAAGACAAGTCATCCAAACACACTAAAATGGGTTTCCATATATCAGGGTTTCAGAGGTTATTTAAAATAATTTCTTAAACGTTATGTGCTAGTTATTTCCTTTTAAGCAAAGTGTATTTGCTATGTAAAAACATATATCTATTATTAGTGAATACTTAAAAAGTTACTTGAGAAAAACAATGAAAACATTAGTGGTTTGATTCAACCAAGTAGATTTGATGAACCATTTCTAACATCAGTGTCTATAATTAGAAATTCCAGAAAATTATTACACTTTGTATTCTGCCTTGCTTATATAGCTAAGGGTTCTGAATCTAAAATAATTTATGCAATATTTGGATCTTTCTTTCTTTCTTTCTTTCTTTCTTTTTCTTTCTTTCTTTTTTTCTTTCTTTCTTTCTTTTTACAAATAGAGCATTTATTTTACATTAATAGATTTTAAGTATCCCACAAATATGTATGCTTCTGAAGTTTTCAATGTTGTAATTTCAAGTAGGATTAAATACTTGTTGTCTCATTTGGCTAACTCTATGGATTTTCTGTGAAACTATTCTAACATTTAGATTAAATCAACAAAGTTCCTAGGTAATTTTAATAAAACTATGTCTACTTGAAAAATATGTATATATTTGTATTAGGCTATAGAAGGATGAAGGTGTTGGCATTTAGTTTAGTTGATGGGAATGAAAGGGCATAGAGGGGTGAACAAGATTCATATTTTTTTCTTGCAAGTCTTTGCTTCATTCCACTGATTACAGTAAATAATTTTTACCTTTTGAGATTTAAGAGAATTTTAGTAAGAGTTTTCTTTTCAATTTTTTCTCCCTTCCTTCTTCCAGCTCTCCCTCACCCTTTCCTTCCCTCCCTCCCTTCTTCCTTCCTCATTTCCTTTCTTCTTCTCTCTCCCTTCCTCTTCTTTTCTTCTCTCCACTTTTCATTTTTTTCCTACATCTCTCCTGTCTTCCCTCATTCCCTATTTCACTCCTTCAGTCTTTCTTGTTTTCGTGTTTAAAGAAAAATATATCATCACATATTTTCATTCCCATTAAATTCTAATTGACCCATAATAAGAATATATTAAATATCCCAAGACAATATTCTTTTATCTGATTTTTTCACAGTATTCCCTCCTTATTTCTAGCAAAGACTTAGTTCTAGCAAAGTTTTCTCAGATTGTTTTCTTTCATGAGGAGCACTATGGTGATTATAGGAAAGAATGAGAAAGCACTCCTAAGAACCTATTTCATATTGTGTAGTGTGGGAATTTATGTGACTCCTCACTAACTCAGAAGCTTGAAGAAGTGTTAGGACCCATTACTCCAAAGAGTATTTTCTGGCTTATTATTGAGGGATCATATGACCTGAAAATGTATAAATTCATTTTTCTAATCATGAAAAAAACTATCTGCTTTGTCTATTGAGGAAATTCAATTTCACATGGGAAAAATGCTTCATTCCATAAATCTATAAGCACTGTCTGTCCATATGATATGATAAAATGGACTACATCATCTCTTTCTAATTACTGGATTTATATCAGGAAGACACAACCTTTACTTTTTCAGTTCCTGTCTCCATCAGATCTAAATTAGCTTGGAGGTGAGATTAGCAGAGCAGCCCCAGAGGACTCTAATGTTGCAGCAAATGCTTCTCTAACGAAGAGGAAATTTACACTTTCTCAGTGGAATTGTTTATCTAGCAGTGAATCAGAAATCCACTGTCACAATGTGAATTTTTTCTACCCATCACTAATTATGCTTCTCCTGCCGTCATGTAGCAGTAAGAAATCCCACAATGCACGGGAACAATGAGGAAGAGGTGAAGAGATCTTCACACATTATTCTTAAGCTTCACCTTTGCCATATTTTAATCAAAGCACTCTATTTAAACAAAACCTATGTCATATCAATACATACTTTTCAATTTATCTTATAAAGAAGTCTAACTTTTAATATATTGGGTTTTCTTAATTCAAATACATCAGCACAGTTTGAATTTAGTCAAAATTTGTGGAGGATGTGAGAAGAATAAACATTACGTAATCTAATTAGAGCTCAGTGCTGTGGAAAATATCTGGTCTGAAATAGGCTAGGCTTGAATCCAAGGATCGTCACAGGTGACTATGAGGAAAAAGAACTTCAAATATAACTACTTCTCATCTTTGGCCTCTAGGTCTCTCTCGTAAGTACAGAAACATATTTTCTTTTTGTGAGGGAGAACAACCACCAAGCCCCCGACTGTCAGCTTTCTTCTGCCTGCTATACATATGCTGTTTCCTCTTCCAGGCATATCCTCCAACCCCCTATCATTCTCTCCGGATTTCACCTCACCCTCCATAATTATGCCCATCAATCATTTTTTTTCCCTCCTGTAAAATATTTCTATCACCTAGAAAAGGATAGAAAATAATAACATTACACCTTTCTACCACCATATAGCTCTATAAAATCTTATTTTTCTATATTTACTACAGACTATTTTTATTTCAGAAAAATGTATTATAGGTACATTTAAAATCACCTACGTAATTTTTTCAGTGTTATTTCTATCTTTTTCGATGTAACTACTATCCTTAATTTCTTTTCTTTTTTAAAATTTTATTTATTATTTTTTATTATATTCAGTTAGTCACTGTATAAATACATCATTAGTTTTTGAAGTAGTGTTCAGTGATTCATTAGTTGCATATAACACCCAGTGCTCATCACAACATGAGCCCTCCTTAATACCCATCACCCTGTTATTCTCTCTTCCCACCCCCTTCCCCTTTGAAACCCTTAGTCTGTTCCCCAGTATCCACAATCTCTCATGGTTTGTCTACCTCTCTGATTTCTCCCCCTTCAGATTTCTCTCCCTTTCCGTATGGTCCTCCATGCTATCCCTTATGTCCCACATATGAACGAACCCATATAACTGTCTTTCGCTGCTTGACTTACTTCACTTAGCATAATCCCCTCTAGTTCCATCCATGTCGATGCAAATGGTGGGTATTCATTGTTTCTGACGGCTGAATAATATTCCACTGTATATATGGACCATATCTTCTTTATCCATTCATTTGTTGAAGGGCATCTTGGCTCCTTCCACACTTTGGCTATTGTGGACATTGCTGCTATGAACATTGGGGTGCATGTGCCCCTTCTTTTCACTAAATCTGTATCTTTGGGGTAAATACCTAGTAGTGCAATTGCTGGGTCATGGTGTAGCTCTATTCTTAACATCTTGAGGAACCTCCATACTGTTTTCCAGAGTGGCTCTACCAGCTTGCATTCCCACCAACAGTGTAAGAGGGTTGCCCTTTCTCCACATCCTCGCCAACATTTGTTGTTTCCTGTTTTGTTAATTGTTCCCATTCTAACTGGTATAAGGTGATATCTCATTGTGGTTTTAATTTGTATTTCCCTGATAGCTAGTGATGTTGAGCATTTTTTCATGTCTATTAGCCATTTGTATATCTTCTTTGGAGAAGTATCTGTTCATGTCTTCTGCCCATTTTTTGACTGGGTTATTTGTTTTTTGAGTGTTGAATTTGAAAAGTTCTTTTAGAACTTGGTTATCAGCCCTTTATCTGTAATGTTATTTGAAAATATCTTCTATTCTGTGGGCCGCCTCTTAGTTTTGTTGACTGTTTCCTTTGCTGTGCAGAAGCTTTTTATCTTGATGAAGTACCAACGTTCATTTTTGCTTTTGTTTCCCTTGCCTTTGGAGACTTGTCTTAAAGTCACTGTGGCCGATGTTGAAGAGTTTACTGCCTATGTTCTCCTCCAGGATTTTGATGGATTCCTGTCTCACATTGAGGTCTTACATGCATTTTGAGTTTATCTTTGTATATGGTGTAAGGGAATGGTCCAGTTTCATTCTTCTACATGTAGTTGTCCAACTTCCTAGCACCATTTATTGAAGAGACTATCTTTTTTCCACTGGATATTTTTTCCTGATTTGTCAAAGATTAGTTGACCATAGAGTTGAGGTTCCATTTCTGGAGCCTCTATTCTGTTTCATTGGTCTACGTGTCTGTTTTTGTGCCAATACCATGCTATCTTGGTGATCACAGCTTTGTAATATAACTTGAAGTCAGGCAACGTGATGTCCCCAGCTTTGTTTTTCTTTTTCATCATTCCCTTGGCAATTCGGGGTATTTTCTGATTCCATACAAATTTTAGGATTGTTGTTCCAGCTCTTTGAAAAATGCCAATGGTATTTTAATAGGATGGCATTGAAAGTGTAAATTGCTCTGGGTAGGATAGACATTTTAACAATGTTTATTCTTCCAATCCATGATCATAGAATTTTTTCCATCTTTTTCTGTCTTCCTCAATTTCTTTCATAAGTGCTCTATAGTTTCTAGAGTATAGATCCTCTACCTCTTTAGTTAGGTTTATTTCTAGGTATCTTACGGTTTTTGTCACTATTGTGAATGGAATCAATTCCTTAGTTTCTCTTTCTACAGTTACATTGTTAGCATATAGAAAAGCAACTGATTTCTGTGCATTGATTTTGTATTCTGCCACATTGTTGAATTGCTGTATAAGTTCTAGTAATTTGGGGGTAGATTCTTTTGGGTTTTCCATATAAAATATCATGCCATCTGCAAAGAGGGAGAGTTTGACTTCTTTTTTGTCAATTTGCATGCCTTTTATTTCTTTTTGTTGTCTGACGGCTGAGGCTAGGGCTTCTAGCACTATGTTGAACAATAAGGGTGAGAGTGGGCATCCCGGTTGTGTTCCTGATCTTAAGGAAAAAGCTCTCAGCTTTTCCTCATTGATAACGATATTCGCTGTGGGCTTTTCATAGATGGTTTTTATGATATTGAGGAATGTTCCCTCTATCCCTATACTCTGGAGAGTTTTAATCAGGAACGGATGTTGTATTTTGTCAAATACTCTCTTGGCATCAATTGAGAGGATCAAATGGTTCTTGCCTTTTCTTTTATTGATGTGCTCTATCATGTTTATTGATTTGCTAATTTTGAACCACCCTTACATCCCAGGCATAAAACCCACTTGGTCCTGGTGAATCATCCTTTTAATGTACTGCTGGATCCTAGTAGCTAGGATCTTGTTGAGTATTTTGGAATCCATGTTCATCAGGGATATTGGTCTGCAATTCTCCTTTTTGATGGGGTCTTTGCCTGGTTTTAGGATCAGGTCAATGCTGGCCTCATAGAAGACATGTGGAAGTTTTCCTTCTGTTTCTATTTTTTGGAACACCTTCAGTAGAATAGGAATTATTTCTTCTTTAAATGTTTGGTAGGATTTCCTGGGAAGCCATCTGGCCCTGAATTTTGTTTTTGGGGAGATTTTTGATTACTGCCTCAATTTCGTTACTGGTTATTGGTCTATTCAGATTGTCTATTTCTTCCTGTTTCAGTCTTGATAGTTTGTAAGTTTCCAGAAAGGCATCCATTTCTTCCAGGTTGCTTAATTTGTTGGCATATAGTTGCTGGTAATAATTTCTAATGATTGTTTCTGTTTCCTTGGTGTTAGTCATGATCTCTCCCCTTTCATTCATGATTTTATTAATTTGGGTCCTTTCTCTTTTCTTTTGGATAGTTTGGTTTATCGATCTTATTAATTCTTTCAAAGAACCAGCTTCTAGTTTCATTGCTCTGTTCTACTGTTTTTCTGGTTTCTATTTCAATGATCTCTGCTCTAATCTTTACTATTTCTCTTCTCCTGCTTGGTTTAGTTTTTATTTGCTGTTCTTTCTCCAGCTCCTTTGGGTGTAGGGTTAGCTTGTGCATTTGGGATTTTTCTAATTTTTTGAGAGAGGCTTGGATGGCTATGTATTTCGCCCTTAGGACCACCTTTGCAGTACTCCATAAGTTTTGGACTGATGTGTTTTCATTCTCATTGGTTTCCATGAATTGTTTAAGTTCTTCTTTAATTTGACCCATTCATTCTTTAGCAGGATGTTCTTTAACTTCCAAGTGTTTGAATTCCTTCCAAGTTTTTTCTTGTGATTGAGTTCCAGTTTCAAGGCACTGTGGTCTGATAACATGCAGGGAATAATTTCAATCTTTTGGTATTGGCTGAGACCCGATTTGTGACCCAGTATGTGGTCTACTTTGGAGAAAGTTCCATGAGCATTCGAGAAGAATGAGCATTCTGTTGTTTTAGGGTAGAATGTTCTGTATATACCTACATAGTCCATCTGGTCCAATGTGTCATTCAAAGCTCTTGTTTCTTTGTTTATCTTCTGTTTAGATGATCTGTCCAACACTGAGAGTTGAGCATTAAAATCTCCTACTATTAATGTATTATTGTTGATCTGATTTTTTATTTTGGTTATTTATTTGGTTATATTGGTTATATTGGTTATATTAACAGCTGGCTTATGTCATTGGCTGCTCCCATTATGGGGGTATAGATATTTATAATTGTTAGGTTTTCTTGTTGGATAGACCCTTTAAGAATGATATAGTGTCCTCTGGATCTCTTATTACAGTCTTTGGTTTAAATTCTAATTTGTCTGTTATAAGAATTGCTACCCAGCTTTCTTTTGAGGTCCATTGGCATGATAAATTATTCTTCATCTGCTCACTTTCAGTCTGGAGATGTCTTTAGGTTCAAAATGAGTCTCTTGTAGACAGCATATGGATGGGTTCTGTCTTTGTATCCAATCTACAACCCTGTGCCATTTCATGGGAGAATGTAGGCCGTTCACGTTGAGAGTTACTACTGAAAGATATGCATTTATTGCCATCCTATTTTCTTTACAGTCCCTGTTTCCATGGATTGTCTCTGTAAATTTCTGGTCTATATTACCCTTGGGGTCTTTCTTCTTTTATAGAATCCTCCTTAGTATTTCTTGTACAGCCAAATATTCTTGGCTGCATGTTCTTCTTATTTAGTACCCGGAATATGTCTTGCCAGCCCTTTCTGGCTTGCCAGGTCTCTGTGGACAGTTCTGACATTATTCTGATGTCCCCCCTTCTGTACGTAAGGAATCTCTCCCCCCTAAATGCTCTCACAATGGCTTCCTCGGTTCTAAGATTTGAGAGTTTTATTATTACATACTGGGACATTGGTCTGTTCTCCTTGATCTTGGAAGGGGTCCTCTTGGCCTCTAGGACACAAATGTTTGTTTCATTTCCCAGATTAGGGAAGTTCTCAGCTACAATTTGCTCAAATTTATCTTCTAGTTCTCTCTCTCTCCACCCCTTCAGGGATCCCAATAATCTGACACTGGAACGTTTCATGGTGTCATTGATTTCTGTAAGTCTGTTCTCATGGATTTTAAGCTGTTTGTCCCAGGCCTCCTCCTGTTCCTTCCTTTCTATCAGTTGATCTTCTAGATCACTAATGTTCTGCCTCATTTACCCTAGCTATTAGAGCATCCAGTTTAGACCACATCTCATTCATAGCATTTTTAAGTTCGGCCTGATTAGCTCTCATTTCTGCCCTTAGAGATTCTATTTTGCTCCTAATGGTTTTCTCAAGCCTAGCTATTGTCTTCATAATTGCTACCCTGAAGTCTATTTCTGACATATTGCTTATATCCATATCCATTAGGTCTGCGGGAGAGGCCATTGTCTCTGGTTCTTTTCTTTGTTGGGAGTTCCTCCTCCTAGTCATTCTGTTGAGGGGTCATTGAGGGATGTACAGAGTTGAAAATATCAGCCACAATCCAGGCAAGATGCACACTGGGAAAGTCTGGAGTGGTCAGAAGCCACCACCGAAAAAACAAGCCAAAATGAAACCCAAGAATAAGATTTTTAAAGTTAAAATTGGGGGGGGGGGGTGAGAGGAGGCTATAATTTCTCAATGTGGGCAAGGTAGGGTGTTTCAGTTCCTCCTGGGTATATTTTGTTCTCTTTGTTAGAGAACACTACTTCCCAGAGTTACAGGGAAATTAAAACTGATATTTTATATATATATATATATATATATACACACACACACACACACACATATATATACACACACACATATATACACACACATATTATATATGTGTGTATATATATATATATATATATATATATATAGGTAGTTTTGAATAGAGGAAAAAGGACTACATTGAAGCTTATATGTATATTTATAAAATATATACATATATGTATTTTATATACATATATATGTGAAAGAGTACAAGTCAAAAAGCTACTATGGAATATGTTGTATTAAACATCTAGTTGAAATGAGAAATAGGTAAAAAGAAAAAAACAGAGAAGAAACATGAGAAAGAATTAAAAAAAAAAAATTGTATCTGAGAAATACACAGGCCATGAGGCAACACCAGAACTCAATATACTATTTTCCCCTGGTGTTGGGGTTTTACGAGTTTTATGGGGACGGAAGGGTTGCCCTCCTCTTGTTCTCCCAGCTTGTCTTCTGGGGGAGAGGCCTGCTGGGTTGTACGTCAGGCAACCCTGCTTGGAGGGAGTTGCCCTGCGCCCTATCAGGGGACTGGGTTCTGTGGAAACCGGGTTTTTGAGCTTTTGTTCTCTGGCGGCTTTTCTTGCCTTCTCGCCTTTTGGGAGGGTCAGAGCAAAGGAAAATGTCCGCACCCAAACCTCTGCCCCAGGGCAGAGAAGTCACACACTGCTCCTCTCTGAACAATTCGGAACACGCAACCTCCCTTTCTGTAAACACCGTGAAAACCGCAGCCTCCCTCAGGCGAGGGAAGCCCCCAGCGACCCTCTCAGCAGTTGACTGAGGCCCCCACTTGTCTCTGCCCTTTGTGCTTCCTGGTCCTTGCACACCCATGGCGGCAGCGGCCAGGCCCCAGGTCCAAAGTGGCAGCGGCGGCAGCCAGGCCCTAGGTCCGCCAGCGTGGGCCGTGGCAGCGACAGCAGCGGCCGGCTCCAGGGTCCACAATCAGCTCCCGGACCCCGTCTGAGTGCTGTTATCAGGCTTTTCCCCTCCAGCTGCCACCATGTGCAAGCTATCCCCGGCCCCCCAGCCCAGGACACTTTTGCGCTAGGGTATTATATTACTTTCCAGTGGCCAGCTTCTGGCGGCTCCCTCCCCCTTCTGTTTATCCTCCTTTATGGGTCCACAGAATCACAACTCCGTCCTTCATACCTCAGGGCCGCTGATCTTCTGCCCCAGTAGAGATCCAGACATATATTCTTACATCTCAGGCTGATTTCGTGCCTATTCAGAATGCCTTGGTAGATATCCAGCTAAATTCAGGGGACCGGTTGAAACGGCGTCCCCCACTCCTCCGCCATCTTGCCCCTCCCTCCACAGGGATGTCTCCCTGCCACTACCTTGGAATTCATTAGGCTGCAGATATGTGTGGGGGCTTTGAGGGCACAGAAGAGAGATGTCTCAGTCCTTTCAGCTCCTGGCAGTGGCCATTATTCCTTGCCTTGTGCCTGTATCACTCCAGTCTTTGCCTTTATGGTTGCATTGTTTCCTCCTCCTCCTCAGTCTATGTCAAATCTTCTGTCTGGCACAGAACTTGGAGAAACTAAAGGAGGTGATTAGGAAGGTTTTCATGCTGCCCCATGAAAATAAAATGAGCCAGGACAGCCTTAATTTCTTTTTTTTTTTTTTTTTCATTTCCAGACATATTTTAATCCTATTCTTATAAACATATAAATCAATAAGTATATATGGACTTGTTTTGTATTTTTGTATTTCGTATAAATGGCACTAAATGATTTGTAATCTGCAACTTTTAGTTAACAAGGCTTTTGAAATTAATTTCTGATGGTTTTTGAAATCTAGTTTATTCATTTCAAGTATGAATAGCATTCCATTATGTGAATATAACACTATGTAGTATTATATATATGAATGTATCTATACATATATATGTGTATATATATATTTTTATATGGTGTGTGTATATATATACATATATATATATAATTTTTATATAGTGGACATATATATATTTTTTTCCTGTTAATGAGCATTTAGTTGTTTCCTTCCTCCCTCCCTCCCTCTTTCTTTCTTTCTTTCTTTCTTTCTTTCTTTCTTTCTTTCTTTCTTTCTTTCACGTCTTAGCTTGGATATCACCTCCCTCAGGAAGCCTTCTCAGATACTCAAAGACTAAATTAGTTGTTCTTGTGCTTCCATTTGTGGTTCAAGCTAGCACTTTGAATATTGCATTAGAATGACCTGTTTACATGTTTTTTCTCCCCATCTTCACTCAGCTTTCTAAGGAAAGATAAAGTGTATTTTTCCTCATTTTATATCCAATGTTGTGATGTTTTTATTGAATTAGTAGGTTCATGAAAGAGAAATCCCTAAGGAACAAAATAGGAAATTGGCATCTTGTAGGAAAGGATTTTCTTTTAGATATAAAGTAGTTACAATGCTAAAAGCTACTGGACAGTGGATTAAATTACAAAATAACCCCCTCTTTGGGAAATCCTTTATCTATGATACATATCCTTGTATATGCTTATATATAGAAATAACCCAGCCAGAGAAATTATGTAATGAATTTGCCATATTTTTTTCAGTATGATCAACTATGTGACCTACTTATTTATTTTGGTTAAACAAAATGGAAATATACTGTAACACAACAACATACTTAATATTCAAAGCTAAGAGTCATATTTATGGTTTTCTTTGTGTTCTTTTTATTCTTAAGTTTTGTTCTTCTTAATTTATTAAGGCATACTGTGACTATAGCATCTATTATAAATATACTGACAAGAAGATCTGGTACTGATTGGCAGACTTCAGCTGCCATCACCGAAAGTGGCACTTGAGGTGCAAGCAGGTTGTACCTTATTTCCTAGTGTACTACAGGCCTAGGGTGGCTGAGAAATCTTACTAATTAGGATTGATTAGGATTGATTCCTTTGTTTGCTCTTATACCTGGCATTTCCACTTTTACTACTATCAGTAGCTAGTCAATCTCAAATGTTCCCTTAAAAATCATGTAGAAACAAGAAGATTTTAAAAGTCTAACAGAAATGGAAAAAAACATGGTATTATGAATTGAGTCAGCAATGCCTTTTATTTTAAGGTGAAAACAGACTTATCTCTTTAGGAAGTAATGGAACATACCCTCAAAACTAAATCTTAAGCTTTAAAAAAATAATAATAATAATTTCACCAGCTTAGAAAGAAGCTTCATTGTAAATTATAGTCTTAATTGTAAGAACAATCTGGGCAGTTAAATTGACCATACCTAAAATTCTAGCTAAAACTCAGGATAATAGAGCTTGGTAACAAGAGCAATGGGATTAGAGAATAACTCATACGTTGAGTTTCCCAGAGTTTACCAATGATGTGAGTTAAGGCAAGTCCTTTCTCCCATGCTTCAGCTATGAAATGAATGGACTTGAAGGGAGAGACTAGGAAGAGTCTCTAGAAGTTCCTTTTTATTTGATAGCCCCTTGTAAAACAACCTTACATGATGCACAAAATATCTTGAAAATAGTACGCTACTCTAAAATATTGGACTACATTTAGTCAAAGGACAAGAGAATAACTAGCTTATGGATCCTCAACAAATATGTCACTATGAAAAAAGAAACTGAATATGAGATGCAGGTTAGGATATGGAATGGCAACTGTTTTGTTCTTTCATTATTGCTAGTACATGATAAAAAGCTGTTAGGAAATATTTTCTAGTCAATTCATACTCTTGGAGAGCAGAAAGAAATATACAGGGAAATCACAGTGCATTGAGGGACAAGTCTTTCCAAGAGAAAACCAGTGACACAACCAAGAGTACAAAACAGGCTTCTTAACTTCTGGGTCTTTTCTCTATATGCTGTCTCCACAGTTTTCACTAATAGGTTATAATAATTTTTACTTAGTGAGGCATATTTTGGCAAATAGAGACGGGAAGGGGTTGATTAATTTTGACATTTTTACCAAAAACCACCACAATGTTTACCAATGATATCAATATGAGTCATCAAATACACTACTTTTTCTTCATCATTTAAAGAACAGGTCTAGGCTGCTGCTAGTCAATATCATTTTTCAACACTTATCTGACTAATCATGACCTTTCAGGCATCTGTTATAACCTGTACTGCAAGCTGTGTATTCTCATTCAAAGAAAATCTGGCTAGGGATTCACAGATGTATTACAATGGGAGAAATTATATGGAAATACAAATAGGCTTCATGATCTTGGGACTTCGTGAAAAAGGAAAAAAAAAAAACCAAAAAACAAAAAACTACCCCACATAAATAATGTGCCAGGAACAGAAAGCTATTCACAGAGGTATTCTACAGCAGACTAAATAAAATACACAGATTATTTTTTTCAAGGTAAAAAACAAACAAAACAAAGCACACACACACACACACACACACACACACACAGTTCTTCTTGTGAGATGTCCTCCATCACAGCATGTTAATAAACCTCACCCTCCACTGCCAATTAAGATTTAGCAGGGACAAGTCTTGTCCAAGCAGTGTATTGACAGTCAACCCATATGGATAGATAAAGTGCCAAATTACTTTGGAAAGCAGAGTCATGCCCACGGATTAACGAAAAGATAATTTGTATTCTAGCTTTTGTGGCATCAAACTCAGAACTCATTTACTACTGCAAAATCAGATCATCAGCCTTAGGAAGGTTCAGCTTAGTTCAAAGCACTGACCTGCATTTTTATGGAGACTAACTTTGGAAGGGATTTATGTATATATTCAAGCAAACCTTTACCTGCACAAGTTTGATTGGATTCGTCTTCGTTGCTTCCACAATCATTAGCTCCATCGCAGAGCCATCTCTTGGGGATACAGCGATTATTCCTGCATTTAAACTGATCATCAGGACAGCTATGATTGACTGGGGGAAGGGGAATGGGGGGAGGGTGGAGGGAGAGGAAAAGCAAGTTTAATAATTTAAAATTGGATAAAATTATGATTATTTTGTTATAGTTACAGACAACTTTCAGTAATTATAATATTATAGTACAATAAATGCCATGGCTTCTTTCATTCATTGTTTCATATTTAATAGAACATATTAATATTTGAGGCTCTGTGAAAATGTAATACTTTTATAGAAGACGCCAAGTAAATGAAATCTCACATAAAAGGAAATATATTCATTTGTTCATGTCTTCACTAAAATCAACTGTAACACTAAGCTTGTTTTCCTATCCATTATTACAAGTAACTCAATTTCAGAAATTTTACCAAAAACATTTAAAGTGACCTCAAATTTTAACATGAAACATAACAAGTGTGTATCAAATAATTCAATCATATATCAAAAAATACATTTTCTTAAGCCACACAATCTGTTCAGTACTTCTTTGAATTATTAAATAAGACTAATTTGGTTATGCTTTGCCCAGTGTTTCTTGGAACTGGAAGGAAAAAAAAATGCAACACTTGTGATTTGGAGTTGATGCTAAATATGAGATCCTGCATAATTTTAATAACAAAAATGACCATCCAGAGTTTTCATCCCTAGTACGAACAAATAAACATGCAACCACAAAAGATACTGAGGACAAGACCAATCCTCATATGGGAAGCCATGCACAGCTAAGGATTAAACCTCCAATATCTAAGCACAGCAGGAGGCCATCTTAAAGTTAACCTTCTGTGATTATTTTTCCTGCATCCTGGAGGCTGAATTCCTAACTGAATTGGCATGCTCCTCAGTATTTGTTTCACCGCTTCGCATTCTTTTTGAAGTAATTTTCCTTGTGTCTAATAGTTGCACTTCTCCATGATAAAAATAAATTTTGATATTAGTTTTACTTAGAATTTGAAAAAATAGCCATCTTTATCATGCTGTTGCATAGCAAATGTATGGCTTTCCAGCCAGTTTCTATAAAACACTATTTCTTTAAAGTAGCTTAGATGAGAAAGTGGTTTTATCACTTCTTTAGAAAGTTTTTATTCATGTGTAGTAAAAAAAAGGGGGGGAAGCCTTTGTTTTCTGGCATTTGAGCATGATTAACATTTTCTACTCACTTCAGGAAGTTTAGCAAGAATAGTTGTTTATGAGAATAAAATTCATCCAGTATATTAGAGGATCAAAATTTTAAAGTACCAAGATTATGCAAAAATACTTCAGTAAAGCTTGATCAAGCACTTTTGCAATTTTTATCAATGATGTAAATAAGAGTTCAAAAAGTATTGCATGGTACACTGGGTGTTATATGCAACTAATGAATCATCGAACTTTACATCAAAAACCAGGGATGTACTGTATGGTACAAACAAAAAGGAGGCATAAATACAACCCATAGTCCTGTAATTTGGAATTGAGACACTAAAGGATAGAAAGTGGAATGATAACAGAATTCAAGGGGAAAGCTGTTGGTATTTAATATATAAATGATCCTCTGAAATGAATGACATAGTGCTAGAATATTAACCATGAAACCTCAGGATTATAACACTGCTCAGAATCACTGCAAGTTTAGAAAAGATCCCATATTGCGGGAAGGTGGCCAGAGATGTTTAGTTTTCCTTTGCCCCTTTTGTTTAGTGATTTATTCTCCATGTGCTGGGTGTTATGTTAGACTCTGAGACTGAGACAACGTTAGACTCTGACACTACAACCTGATGTGCCTCCTCATGAAGACATCCATCTCTTAGATGCACCAGGTAAGTAAGCATATAATTGCAATATTGCTTGGTCACTACCATGATAAAGGAATATACATGAGATGTTCACTCCAACTGGGCTGTATAGAGAAGGAGATTTTTCAATGTTCACAAAAGACTTCCCTATAGAGGTCGTGGTAAACCATGGTGATTTCCATAAGCTGCAGTGTTACAGAGGAGAGAAACAAAAGGGTACATTTTAGAGATCTATTTGCACTCCAACTTGATATATCAGAACAAAGAAGGTAAATGTATGCATGGTAGGCATGTAAGACTAAAAATGCAAACATGAGACCTAACATGTTTATATGTGAATCAATGGATTTAAGAATTTATCTTGTTGGTTATGGATTTACTGAAATAAGGAGATTTGGTTTCATACTATAGATAACACTCTAGATGCAGTTTGGAAAAGTGGGTTTTAGTTAAAGAAGAAATAGTGGTAGGTATAATAGCAAGCACTTGCTGTGGTAATCTAGGATAGAAGACTAATTTAGCCAGTGAAGTTTGAGAGGAGGTAAAGATGAAAAATAAAGAATTGAATATGGACTATAAGTGAAATAGGAGACTGCAGAAAAAGCCCATAGTATAGGTTTGGGTAATGGTATGGGAAGTGATGAACATAATTAAGAAAAAGATCCTGACCAGGAATTTTAACACTATAAGTAACAATATGCAATGCCCCACATACTCATAGAGGAAATGAGTTTCTTTGTGAATTCGTGAAAAGAACAATCACACAGGGAGTAGCATGGACCTAAAGGAACACTACATGAATATTGTGATAAAATACTTGTGTTCTGCACAGGCGCACTGAGACTACGCTGATATGCAGGGAGCATTCACTAAAACCATGAATAAACATTGTGAGTCAGAAGGAATGAGGCAAGTAATTTAATCAATAAATAATACATCATTTGTGTAAAAGAGTTAAGAAAAAATACCCTTTATCCTTAGATGAAATGTTCCTCCCACTCTAAAATTTTTGTCTAATTTTATCAATTTAGAATTTAATATGTTATTTATGGATTTATACTTCATAGTATAGATATTAATAGGGTTGAAAACATGGAGCACATAATGTTGAAGTCAGAGTCCATGCTTGAAAATTAAGGGAAAGTAGTGTTATATTCATGTATTAATTACAGCTTATATATTCAACTGGAAAATATATTTTAAAAGCTCATATTCTTGGAGTTTTGTCCAAAAATACAGATAGTTGCATTATATAAATGCCTAGACCAATTCTGTCCATTATTTTAAAAAAAAATTTTTTATTCATTTATTTGAGAGAGAGAGAGCACGAGCGGGGGATGGAGAGTCGGGACAGTGGGGAAGAGGGAGAAGCAGACTTCCTGCTACGCAGGGAGCCAGACAACTCCATCCTGGGACTCCGGGATCATGACCTGAGCTGAAGGCAGACGTTTTACCGACTGAGCCACCGAGATGCCCCAATTGTGTCCATGCTTAACAAAAGATCTTTAAAACTTTATTTTTATAATCTTGGTTAAAAAAAAAAAAGAAAGAAAGAAAGAAAAGAAAGACAAGAAAATGGAAGACTGTCAATTAACTCAATTAGTTCAGCCATTTTAACTTGGAAAATGTCATCAATTGAATGAAAAATAACTTCCTTTTTAAAATAATTTATCTAGGTCAAATTAAAAGGCTAAGGATACATATATCCATCACACGCCTCTCTCCATATAAAAATATTCTATATATCTCGAAACTATTCCATTATGACTCTAATCAAATATATTCTCAAAACATTATTTCATGTGTTTCTCAAAGTGTCTTCCTTCCACATATGTGGGACAATCCCAACCTGAAACATGAAACTATTCCTGTTGTGGGAGATGATAAACAGCTAAATAGAAGCCAAAGGGGAAAAAATCAAACCTTGAATTTCTTTCTTTTTTTTTTTCTTTTTTAAGATTTTATTTATTTATTGACAGAGAAAGACAGCCAGTGAGAGAGGGAACACAAGCAGGGAGAGTGGGAGAGGAAGAAGCAGGCTCCCAGCAGAGGAGCCTGATGAGGCACTCGATCCCAGAATGCCGGGATCATGCCCTGAGCCAAAGGCAGACGCTTAACGACTGAGCACCCAGGCACCCCCAAACCTTGAATTTCTATCTGAGTGCCCCATATGTGTCTCCTACCATGTACCGAGCTAGTGAAGTTAGGTAATAACATGTTTCAAACCCATGTTTGTTTCTTTGGATCTTCTTCAAAGCCCTGTTGCCAAGGAGCAGTGGAGTGGATCGTGACCTTCTGTATGAGTAATTCTGACTTGAGGGAATTTAAATTGATGTTCCACATCTTTAAATTCAGAGATCCAAAGGGTCTCCTATAGCAACCTTCTGACAAGGGTGCGGTGGCACTGAGAGAACAGAAGAGGGAAGGAGAAGACTTCCGGAGCAACCAAAATGATAATATTAAAGATGTAAAAGCAGGACAAAAGCAGTGCTTTAAAAGCATGTGAGGAGACAATATAAAGTCTACCCTATATAAAAGGATGACTGAGGGAAAAAAAACTAAGTTCAATTTTTACCAGGTATTTTTAGATTTCACAAATTGCTTTGATAGTTCACATGCTAAAAGACTCAAGGAGGGTGCCTGAGTGGCTCAGTCAGTTAAGTGTCTGCCTTTGGCTCAAGTCCTGATCTCAGGGTCCTGGGTTCGAGCCCCGTGTGGGACTCCCTGCTCAGTGGGGAGCCTGCTTGTCCCTCTCCCTCTGCCCCTCCCTCCTGCTCGTGCTCTCTCTCTCTCAAATAAATAAATATAATCTTTAAAAAACTAAAAGATTCAGGGAAATGTACTATTACTTGAAGGAAAACATACAGCAATTTACTGAATCTTCATCACTTCCGTCTAGACAGTCATCATCACCATCACATTTCCAGCGAGCTTGGATACAGTGTCTGTTTTTACAGCGGAATTCTCCAGTTTTGCATATGTGAGGCAATATTTCTCCAGGATTAACTAGGATTAAAAAAGACATATGAACAATACTAGCTATATTCAGTTCATTACAATGTCAGCTTTGTTTTAATAACAAAACACTGATTCATTTCATTTTGTAAAAAATATGAAAACATCTTAACATTGCAGTGACAACCATCTCTGGAAAGGAGAAAAATTTAAGTTTTTCTGACAATTATTATTCTACTAAGAATTTTAAAGATTAATTTTAAACAACTATCACTAAAATAATAAGTAATACCAACAATAATAACAATACCACCTTATAGTCAGGTTAACTGTCTGGTTTTACTTTTCAAAGGGCTTTCACTCATAATCTCAATGATCATCATGACCCATTATAGGGTAGGCATGGCAAAAAATTTTACTTCTCTATTTTACAGATAAGTACACCCCAAATTAATCAAAGTGAAAAAATAAGGCAAGAGCACAGCCATGATGGTTATATTAACCTAGCTGGTCTGCAAGTGGGAGAAAAATTCAGCTCTGGTTAGCTATTCACAGAGGTATTAAGTTAATAAAAAATGATCTCATTATACATCCAGATTCTATGCAGTGTTTTCTCTATATACCCCGTATTCTCTAATCAAATGGTAGGGATTCAGTTGATTGGGATTTATTCACAAATTGAAAGTGTTATTATTATGATGAGTTTTGCTTTCTTTGAGTTGATTTCATAGGAGTCTACAAAGAGGAATATGTGGTAATGGTTAAAATAAATGATTTGTGTTTCATGGACTGAAATATATGTTGAACTATCAAAAGCTGGTTTATTGCTAAGAGAAACAAAAGCCTATCTTTCTATCCCAGTCTTTTTTGTGTGTGAGTCTTTTTTTTTTTTTAAGATTTTATTTATTTATTTGACAGATAGAGACAGCCAGTGAGAGAGGGAACACAAACAGGGAAGTGAGAGAGGAAGAAGCAGGCTTCCATCGGAGGAGCCTGATGTGGGGCTCGATCGCAGAATGCTGGGATCACGCCCTGAGCCGAAGGCAGACGCTTAACGACTGAGCCACCCAGGTGCCCCTCTATCCCAGTCTTGATGGCTTTAACCTTTATTTTGGATAACTCATTTGGATAGATGAACTGTCACAAAACCTATATACATGCCAGTAATAAGGGATGTTGAGAAAACATATTAGGCATTTCTAGAACGCTTTGTGTTAGCACTCCTTTAGTCCTTGTATTTCCCCTTCTCCAAAGAATGGAAGAGGGAATGTGACTCTTGAACCATAACTGTGGAGAATCTGCTTCAGAGAGTTATTCAGTGAGGCACAACGCATGAGGGTTTCTGTGGCTGGAAAAGAAAAACTGCCCATTAAATCCAGATTCTTAAGGCTTTAGGGTAAAACTAATCAGTATGGTAAATGAAATATTCAATTTGAACAAATGTAAGCTTGTGTCTTTTCTACCCCTCTCAGACAAGAAGACACTGTATGTAAGGACTGACAGTAATTTTGTCTCCCTTTTTAATTCTAATCCTTTTCAATAACAAAATACTGAAGTGGCAATTTCTCTAATGATATCATTTCTGAAAGTAAAATAATAATAATAATAATAATAATAATAATAATAATAATAATAATAATTGTTATCTATATAGAACAAGTCCTAAATAGGAAATGACAACAATATAAAAACAAAAAGGGGAGATCACTGGGTCTCCTATTCAACTCAAGGATGCCTATTTATAGCAGCAACTGGGAGAGAGGATAGTAACCAAAGCAAAGTAGAAATACATTGGGATATGTCTGGGCCTTTCTAGGATAGAGCTTTCCTCTCAAAATCTCTAGAATTGATCACTGATGACATGCAAACTTTCCTTATTTTGAGTCTCGAGTTTGCTCAATTGGACCCTAAGATTTTTAAGGATGGTGTAATTTCTTCCTTGAATCCATATAAACCCATCTTAAAATTGGGCATTTAATGAGGGGTATTTTGATTAATTTCTATTCTATAATGAGTAAGCTTAATGGTCAACAAACTCTCAGTTAAAAAAAAAAAAATCCAGTCAGACAAGAAACCTGATTTGCCATGTAATCATCTTCCTCTGAACTTAAGTTCAGCTTTAAGATCTTCTTTAGCTATATTCAGTTCATTACAATGTCAGCTTTGTTTTAATAACAAAAATACTGATTCATTTCATTTTGTCAAAAATATGAAAACATCTTATTGCAGTGACAACCATCTCTGGAAAGGAGAAAAATCTCTACAGTTGACTTCAAAGAAATGCTATTCAGTTGTTTCATAGCTTGAGGATTGAAAAATTCAAGAAACCATCTTTTTTTTTTTTTTCCTCTTCTGAAAACAGTCCCACCGATTTAAAAAGCTTGGCTTTCACATGGTCATTTGATCAAATAAACCCAACTGACAGTTTTAAGAAATGATCAAGGATATCCATATACAAGAGTGAAATTATAGCTGCTTCTGAACATTGCATCTTTATTAAAAATGAGCAAGATGTCTACTGAAAGACAAACTACTCCCCACAAAATTATATTTTAAACTAAATACTCTTTAACATAACCAATTTGGAGATAAGATCTTTAAGCCTGCTTAGAGTTTGAATGTTTTTCAAGTGATATTTAGATCATTATGGAAAGAATGCAAATAGGCAAAATTTTCAAACTTGTTTTAAACATGGTTTCCAATATGTGTGGATTGTTGGTTATTTTTAAATGTTATTTGCTAATACACAGGTGGCGATTTTCAAAACTACATGATGACAATGTCCAAAGTTTCATTTTCATTTTTCATAACAGTTATGAACAATTGTTTGAAAACCAATAGAGCCAACTTCCTGAGATAATTTCATCTTTTTATATTTATTGCTGTTATTGGTCTATATCAATGTCATTAGTATATATCATTATCATTTGTAACAGCAGTTAGACATTGCTTATATCTGGAAGAACAGATATAATGAAACATACACAAATATCTTTGACATTTTAAAGTGTGTCTGCAAGTCTTCTAGACCCTATAATTTGTTGGGCAAGAGGCATTTCTCCATGGCATTTCCATGTGTCTTGTGTCAGTTTTTATTCTGGACATTTTTTCAAGGGTGCTTATATAGCTAACAGCCTTGGAAGACAGATAATGCCATCTTCTTAGAGCAGTTTTTTTTATTTTCTTGGCCAAAATAGTAAAGATAATGTCTCCCTTTGGGGCAAAGGTTGGGCTGATTTTCTGGCAGACTCAAGCTTAGGGTTCTTCAGTGTGAATACAAATTCACTGTGTGGGCAGCATCCACCTAGACCTGCCTATGCATTGCCCCCATATGATTTGGGGCTGGGTGGGGCAAAGAGAATGAATATGAACATGAAACTCATGCTGCCTGCTGTGACATGAGCAAAAAAAACCTTCTGTGTCTGATCCAGGAATTGTGTGTCTTCTGTCAGAATCTATGAATCTTTGACAAGTTAACATGTTAGCTTGCATAGGGTAAAATCTCAGACCCTTCAGAATTGTTGACCTAATAGTGAATGTTTTTAAAAAAATACTGGGTTCTGATTTCCAAATTCTTTCAAGGTGTATGACATCATTGGTTTTTTTCTAGTCCTAACCCAAGTCTTCCAGATGTAACCAGTAGTATGTCACACAGAAACCATGGTAACAATGCTGTCAGGTATGTGCAGGATTTGTAATGATAGAAGACAGATGATTTTTGAGCTAGCAATGACCATTATCAAGAAAATGTTTAATGTGATAAGTTATAATCTGGATAAGATGGCAGCCTGAACAATCAAAAAGGATGGTCTTTTTCCAAGCGTTGACCTAACTCTGAAATTGGGCAGCAATGTCATTTATCGTGGCACCCCAGCTGATGGCCAGCCAATCTACCTACTTTTGTGAGAATCAATGAGATGATGAAGCAAGTATATTTGGCATCACATAAAAGAGCTAATAGCACCTAGAAAAAATAAAATTAGTATTCTGTATACCTTGCACAAACCTCTATAAAGAAGTCATTTTATAAATAAGTTTTATACATCTAATGTTTCCACTCAGAATTCTTGAATGTAAGAAGGACAATGTCACATACAGAACAGAATAATACCTAGAATAGAACGAAGCATAGGGTAGACATTAAAAAGTACTTGCTCCCTAACTTACTGGAATTAGCAGAGACATAATTCTACATTACAGCCATTTATTATAGTGAGAATTTTGATCTCTGGAGACTATATAAATATTTCAGGAAAACAATATCACTTCAACTGGCTCAAAAGCTAATAGTCTTCTACCAAGATCATGGGTGAAGTTAGTTTAATTGAAGGGGAAAAGATCCATACACAGATAAACAGAAAGAGTGATGAAGCTCCCCCCACACCAAAAAAGTGAATATATAGGAAAAGCTCCACGTATGTGACTTTGTTCCAATGTTTAATGTGACTGAACCTATGTAGCACTTGGGTGTTTAGTCAGACACATAGATTGCTTTCAATATATTAACAAGTTGCTAGAATTGCAAGCTGCTCCAGAGTTGTGCTTGCACCATGAATTTGAAAACTGATGCAGAACCTGTAATTCTACCACCAGGGTCACTTCTAGTAAAAATATTACAACATGATCTCACCAGTAAGGAAGCTGACAAAGTAATAAATAATCCTTTGATTGAACCAGGATCAAAAATAAAATGACATGAATCATAACATTCCCGGCAAGGAACTGTCAGGTCTCAAACATCCTATGATACCTGCTGTTAGAACATTGAAATTAGAAGGTCTCTGCATGACTCTTCCATGCACTGCAAAAGGAAATACGCATTCTAGAATTACTTTCCAGTAAAAACTGGGGATTGCCAGAGTTCATGTCTAGATCATAATGAAGTGAAGGAAGAAACCCTACTAATAGGTGGTTTATTTTATTTTAGTTTGAAATCAGCTCAGATTTGGATCTCAGCTCAGCTCCTGAGCTTAATACATATGTTCCTCACCTTGGTTTAATAAGCTGTGGTGCCCATGAACAAGTACATATGTTTGTCACTTTGCTTTTCTTCTTTTCAATACCAGTGTGGTAATGTATCTAAAGTAATCATTGTCTCTTCTGTCAACTGATGTTTTTTTATTGTTGACTGTATCAAAATTATGATAACTTAGTCATAAAAGCATGAGTCCTACTACAAAACCATAAAATGAAGTTTTCCTATGGTCCCTATACATTTCACATTAGGATATGTTTATTTAACAGATTGTTTGTTTTTGTATTTTGGGAGAATTTTTAACTATCCCTTTATTTGAGCAGAGGGATAAAAGAACCTAAAAGGAAACCTGAAATTGCAGTGTTTTTGATGCCTTTATATAAGCTTGCCTATTTAGGAAGGCAGTGCGAAAAATGCTGCTATGGGTTTTGAATTTTCTCCTTTAGATCATACCGGGATGACCTTTCATTAGATAGAGTGGTCTTCTGAGCAGCCAACCTAAGTGGTACATAATCTTCTGTGAGTTCCTATGCACAGAAGGCCATAAATATTCATCTGAATGGGGCTTCTAAACTTTTTACTGCCTTAAACTTTTTACTACACATTAGATTGCATATATCCTAGAACATAAGGCTTGTCACAGCTGAACAGATAAATGGCTTAGCCATAGTGGAGCACTGTTTTTGACAGAGGAATATATCTGGTGTTCCAGAAGGTAAAGAAGGTCACAGAGTACCACTGACATATAATTGTTCAATGCTACCCTTGGATGATCAATATTTTTAAGTTGCTCTCTTGGGAATAAGGCACATTGGAAAATTCTGTCTTTTCTTTCAGACGACTAAAGAGGAATTTAAAGAAGTACTGTCTTATTACTCCAGACAAAATTATCCCATTAAAAAAATATAACGACTATTTTTTTTTAGGAGCTTAACTTACTTTCTTGGGATTATCCATGTCTACATTTATTAGTTTTGTATATTGCATTTCTCCCCACAAAGGCATCAAAATAAATAAAAAATTCACTTGATAATTGATCCACTGGCTTTACATACGCTTCTCCAGGGCAGTCAGTTCCAAGTTACTATGCTACACTAGGTCTCATTTCTAACTGTGAAAGGATTTGCCCATGCCACACAAGATTCACAAGGACAAAGAGTCCAGCCTACTCTCATTCTTGATTCCTTCCAGGCATGGCATTAGAATTCATCCTTAATCAATCACATAGCATGCCAATATTTTCTGCTGGGTGAATGCCTCTTCTGGCACAGCCTTATGCTGCAAATTCATTGAGAAACAACCATTGGTGTTTACTTCTGCTCTGACCAACTGCCAATGGGTTTTTGTTCATTTGATGTCAATTCAACGAGGATGACTGGAATCAGGACAATCATATCTCAATGGTTGCAATATGTATTTTTGTTTTGCTTGTTAACTCAGATTACAGAGTTAATCCAGTTGAAATCAGTTCACAAAACTGTAATGTAGCCTGAACTAAATTAGAAGCTGAGAGGAACCAGCATTCATGGGAAGTTAGTGGCACACTCATATTTGTTTTATACCATTCTCTGCAACCATGAACTCTATTTGCAATCCTTTTGCACTTGAATTTCCTCCTCTGAAAACTAAGGCTAACATATCCTTTTAAAAATATATATATTTAATTCAACTTAGTGAACATATATTATTATTAGTTTCAGGATTATTAGTTTCAGGGGTAGAATTCAGTGCTTCATCAGTTGCACAAAACACCCAGTGTTCATTACATCAAGTGTCTTCCTTAATGTCCATCATCCAATTACCCCACCCCCCCCCACCCACCTCCCCTCCAGCAACCCTCAGTTTGTTTCCTATAGTTAAGAGTCTCTTAGGGTTTGCGTCTATCTCTGGTTTTATCTTATTTTATTTTTCTTTCCCTCCCCCATGTTCATTTGTTTTGTTTCTTAAATTCCACATATGAGTGAAATTATATAGAATTTGTCTTTCTCAGACCTATTTTGCTCTGTATAGTACCCTCTAGTTCATGCACATCATTGCAAGTGGCAAGTATTTATTCTTTTTGAAGGCTGAGTAATATTTCATTATATATATTATATATATCACATCTTCTTTATCCGTTTATCTGTTGATAGACAACTGGGCTCTTTCTATATTTTGGTTATTGTGGACACTACTACTATAAACATTGGGGTTCCTGTGTTCCTTCAAATCACTATTTTTGTATCCTTTGGACAAACACCTAGAAGTGCAATTGCTGGGTTGTAGGGTAGTTCTATTTTTAACTTTTTCGAGGAACCTTCACACTGCTTTCCTGAGTGGCTGCACCAGCTTGCATTCTCACTAACAGTATAAGAGGGTTCCTCTTTCTCTGCATCCTCACCAACATCTGTTATTTCCTGAATCGTTCATTTTAGTCATTCTGACTGGTATGAGGTGGTATCTCATTGTGGTTTTGATTTGTATTTCCCTTATGTTGAGTGATGTTGAGCATTTTTTCATGTGTCTGAAGACTAACATCCTTAAAAAACTTTTGCCATTAAAGGAATATGAGCTGGAATAATTTATATAAACACACTATGGATTGTTTGTAAGAACAGACAAATGCAACAACAAATTCCCAAATAAGAACACAGATGGTTTTATTGATTAAACATTGTTTAGTGTAACAAGTATAGATAAAATAATCTTCTTTTCTATCTCTTTTTCTTGCATTGGAGTTACATAATCAATGAATTGCAGATATTAGAAAGACACCAATAGTCACAGAAAAATTTCTTTCACTAGATGTATACTCACACGTGTCCAGTCATGATAACAAATTTCCTATCATAACTGTATGACCAACATTGTGTATAGTATTTCCTTAAAAGCCAAAAGTCACCTAATTTTTATTTACACAGAGATATCCAATGGTCAGTATCTTTTCTATATCAATATCGACATAGATATAGATTTGCCAACTCATAAGAAATCCATAAATTTTTAATGGGGCATAGAATGAAGGAAATAGAAAAGATAATTTGGATGTCAATGATCCAGATAATTATGATTCACACAATTAAAATTAAAGAACTAATTAGAACATTTCAAGCTTAAAAAACCATCTAGATATATCTATCTGATGTATACACTCTCCCTCCAACTTCCCGCTATGAAAACTAAGATGAAGGATAAAAACTCACAAGATCCTTAAAAACTCAGCCTCTTGATCATTCGACTGACACTATCTTAAGGGAATTTTGACTTTTTTGCAAGACCTATAGGACAAGATTTAAATATTCATCCAGAAGCTTCCCTAACTTATACCATAAAAATTGAATAAGTCTATCTATCTTTAGGTAAAAAGAGAGACCCTTTGCTCCTGCAGCACTGACTAAGGTTTGTGCCTATCAAAAAAGGAGATACTTGCACTGTTACCTTCCATGCTTGAGAGGAAATCTGGGGGTAGAGCAAAGGCAGGATGACACTTGGTGGGGGTCCATAAAAGTTACCATGTATGTGTCTGTCTGTGTGGATGTGTGCATGTGTGTACACGCACACATTTCTTCTATTCAAAATGTCTGTCTGGAAGAGCAAAAAATCTCATTTTATACCAGAAAAATAACTTCAGATGAATCTGTGGTAGATACTGAAAATTGAACTAGGAAATGTACATATAAACTATACCTTTTTTCCCTCTCAATACCCAAGATAACATTGGTCTTGACAGATCTCTTCTCTTCTGATGATAGATAAATAACAAAATAGAAATTAAAAAATAATACTACAGAACAAAGGAAGGAAACCACCCGATGACTCAAAGAATGTATACTTCAGTTAATTACGTTCTATTGGAATTGTCTTAATAGACAATTTAAAAACCCTGCTAACAATGAAAAAAAGTTTGCCCAGAGAAGTAAAATTCATATTTCTACTCTCGAGTATATTATCCCAGAATAAATTAAATAGTATTTCCAGAATTTTGAAGAAATTTTTTGTTTAGCCAAGAATTAATATCCAGAATCGTCAATCACATATAAATGCAAAGGAAATCTATTTAGAAAACACAGGAACTCCACACTATGCAGTCTTTGTGCTCTTCTTGGAGAAGCAGCTTCAAGAAATACTTTATCTATCCTAAACATCAGTGAAAATTAATAATTAAACAACGAGGAACCAAAGTTTGAATACTAAGCAATACAACCAATGAAGCACGGAGTCAGGTCTAAAAGAAAATATTATAAAATTGATTAAAAAAAAACTAGCTATACATTGTCAAAACATTTTATAAAAAGACTTACTGATTGATGATTCAAAATAAAACTCCTTTTCAGAAATCCTAAATTATCATAAGGAATGAAGTTGAGGAAGATAAAGAGAATAGTATAAAGAAAGCCAAAGTCCTCGTCTCAAATAGTTAAAATTCAAAATAATAATAAGAGAATTTAAAACTGGTGGTATTATTCCAAATGCTTAAAAAAGAAAATGTAACAAATTGACCGTGGACTATATGGTAAACTACAGAAGGGATCATAAACAATAAAGAAATACACAAATAGCCTATAACAATACATCAGAAATAACAAAAAACATCAAGTCGAAAAATGAAGATAAATGGTTTAAAAATTGTGTTTACAAAGAATGTTTAGTAACATGATAAGACGCTTATGCTCCTATTAAGTAAAAATAAAGCACAAAGTAAATGATACTGTGGTATGATCCAAACTGTGTAAAATTGCAACATAACTAAGAATTCTATCTCCAAAACAAAATAATTTGGGGTCTAAATTCCAAACAAACTGAGGGCCTCAGAGGGGAGGGGAGTGGGGGAATGGGATAGACCGGTGATGGGTAGTAGGGAGGGCACGTATTGCATGGTGCACTGGGTGTTATATGCAACTAATGAATCATCGAACTTTTACATCGGAAACCGGGGATGTACTGTATGGTGACTAACATAATATAATAAAAAATCATTAAAAAAAAAAAGAAGTTGTGGTCCATATATACAATGGAATATTACTCAGCTATCAGAAAGAACGAGTTCTCAACATTTGCTGCAACATGGACGGCACTGGAGGAGATAATGCTAAGTGAAATAAGTCAAGCAGAGAAAGACAACTATCATATGATTTCTCTCATCTATGGAACATAAGAACTAGGATGATCGGTAGGGGAAGAAAGGGATAAAGAAAGAGGGGGGTAATCAGAAGGGCATTAAAATAAAAAAAAATAAAAATAATAAATAAATAAATAAATAAATAAATAAATAAATAAATTCCAAATGTCCTATATACTAATTATGTGAATTATGAAAAGTTATTAACCCTCAAGTCTACATTCTGAATATTAAAATGAGGTAATAATAGTATCTTCCTTATATGATTATTGTAAGGGCTAATGAGAATCATGAAAATTTCTCATAAAGTCCCACATCTTATGTAAGAATTCAATGAATTTTACCTATGATTAATATTAGTAGTAAAAAATAATAACCTCCAGGGTTATATAATTATAAGGAACAACATGAAAATGTCTTAGTAGTTTATTGCTGAATAGTGGCAAAATGGGTGGATTTTCCACTTAAATTTTTTCTGTATATTTCTCAAATCTTACTGTGTGCTAAATCATTTGTAAAAATGCCATATTCACATTGTTTCTTCAGAAGAAATAAAACATTTCAGATAAGTTGAAATCTTCTTTATTATACTTATTTCTCCTTCTGCTCCCCCGAGACAAGCATTATAACTGATGAAAAAATACATTTATTTATGTATTATTTAATAATTTGTGATGGTTAATTTTATGTGTCAACTTGAGTAGGCCTTAGAGTGCTCAGACGTTTGGTCAAATATCATTCTGGGTGTGTCTTTGAGAGTGTTAACATTGGAATCTGTAGACTAAATTAAGCAAGTGAGTGGCCCTCAATCAGTTGAAGGCCTGAATCAAACGTAAAGGCCCACCTTCCTGCACGTAAGAGGAATTCTTTCTGCCTGACTGCCTTGAACTGGGACACTGCTTTTTTCCTGCCTTCAGACTCCAGTTGAAACACTGGCTCTTCTTGGGTCTTCAACCTACAGCATTCAGACTGGAACTACACCATTGGTACTTCTCAGTTTCCAACTTGCTGACTGCAGATATTGAGAGTTGTCAGCCTCCGTAAGTGCATGAGCCTATTCCTCATAATAAATCTCTTTCTATTTATTTACATCTTCTAAATTCTGTTTCTCTGAAGAATCATGAATAGCATGCAATTCAAGATCAAACATTTCAGATACACTTCTATAGCATTCAATACATACATAGCATTGTTCCTATTGCTATGGTGAAGGGACTTGATATGTATAAAGAGAACCAATTTCAAAAGGGTCACATTGGAACAACAAGATGCAGTAGATTGAGGAAGGTCAGTAAATGTTAATAAAGTGCCTTTAATCCAGGTCAATCAATCCAATTACTGCAGTATTTTGATAAAGTCTAGGATTTCCCTAGGTCTCTTTTTTGCCTCTTCCTTTTCTCTTCTACAAAGATAAATAACTGAGCTTGTCCTAATGGTGAAGGTCCTTAACAATTTTATGAAACATTTTCTTCTGTGGTATATATATATATATATATATAACTAAACTAAACTATTATATATTTTATATACAGCATATACATAAACTATATATATAAACTATATATATAATATACATAAACTTATATAACATATATAAATAAATATAAAATATTTTATGTATATCTTATTACTAAACTGTATTTATTTATCTATAAACTATTAAGCAGTAATTGCAAATGCTCTGGAAAACTTCAGCATTATTAAACCATTTTTAATATAAATTAATTCAGTAATTATTTGTAATCTAACGAGAATTATACCTAAGTGATTATCTGAATTTCTCTTTCCAAGTTGATTTTAATTCCTTTGGTTTCACCTGCTTTTATTCTTCAAAATGACATGTGTAATCAATGAGTGTAACTAACAAACAAAACTTACATGTGCAAGTTGTCCCATTTTCATCTAAAAGTTGATTATCAGCACAAGCACATACTCGGCCTCCTGGAATAGCCAAGCACAGTGTACTACAGCCCCCGTTATTTACTCGGCACATATTGTCACCTGCAAAAGGAGGAAAGTGAATATGTCAGAGAACTCTGATTCTATCCAAAGTTAGCCAGTTCAAGTTCACATTTTTTCTAGGAGACATATGTAGGCATAAAAATGTCTGCATATATATATATGCATATGTATATTACATATTCATAGTAGTCAGGATACCTACTGAACCCTAAATAAAATTCAGAAACATTTAAAAATATATGATGCTCTGGGAAGTAAAAGGACTTTCACGTTGGTTAAAAGAGATAGAGGTATGTGTGCAGATAAGTACCAGGACAGAGGAAGGTTACATGACATGATGATGTCTGTCCAGGAGAGCAGATTAGACCTAGTGTATTCAAATCTGATTTCTTTCTAAAGTGGATCACTAACACTTAGATTTTGGATACCGAGTAAACAGAAAACAAATGAGCACAGGGGAAAGGGGTGGAATATTCTTCCTTCTTGTTAAGGAACACAGGTTATCTGTGAAACCTTCAAAATGAACAGCCTTGTTAGTACCAGCAGAATGTACACGCACAAGAGTAGAAGTGTTGTCCCAGTGGACCATCCCAGTAGACCTAACCAGCAGAGGCACTGATGAGGTATGCAACAGACATCAATAAAGCCTGGTAGATTCACAAAGATATTATCCATGAACATTTGTGAGACAACCTTGGAAACTAAAAACTGACAAAAAATTTTGAAAAGGTTGGAGATTCTATACAATATAGGTAATCACCATTTTGATGACAAGACGGAAAGGCAAGGAAGAAAGTATATTTACTTAGATGTATACCTGCAGAATGTTACAAAGAACTCTATAACACTAGCAATTCAACTAGCAGAGTAAATGTCAGGCCATTTTACACTGTTGCATTTTCAAGGTATTAATAAATAACATTTTGATTATATCAGAAAAAATCTGACTTAAACATTAAAAATAGTTTTTAATTACTCAGAGGCATACAACAAAATAATATGACAATACAAGGTGCATTTGCAGTCAAAGCACAAGTGCCAAAAATGTGACTAAAGGGACAGATGAGATTATTGTACTGTGGGCCTCAGGGTTTGGGTGTGCTTGGTAGAGAATATTAAGGAATGAGTTAAAAAATGCCACAAACGAACAAAAACTATCAAAATGTTGCTATATGCAATAAATATTTAACTCATTCCCATAGATTATCTTGTGTGTTCACAGATCAGAAGAAACAACCTGAGGTACATAATCATTTCCTTCCATTATTATGAGAAGTAAATTAAATTTGCTGTGTTTATGAAAAGTAAAAATATACTTGAAAGCTAAGGAAGCTAATAATTCAAGTTCTAGTATCAATTTTCAAACTCAGAGGATAATGAAGCTTAGTTCACGTTTTTTCCAGTAAGGAATGCAGAGGTTTTCCAAGTAGTTTCCAGATATAGCCATGTTTATTCCATAACTATAGGATAAAAATGTAATACTTCATTGGATACTTAGGTGTTCTGAATATGCTATGTATATTATGTACAGGGTTAAACTGTATATTCATTATTTTAGTAACGTTCAGATTCTTGAAAAGTTGATTTAATCAAAATATTTTGAGAAGTATATGAAGAATTTAAAACAGTAAAAAATAGGGAAGTACTGAAAGCAATATATCATGACACATTTTCATATTAAAAATATATGCTAAATATCATATTTTAATAGCATGACTCATGCTTACCATTCCCGTTGAATATGACATTTAAGTACTTAGAAATAAATTAACATTACTCAAAATTTTAAATATATTCCCTTCCTGTGAATACTATATATTAGTCATGATAGAAATCCAAAATCTAAATTAATTTGAATAATTCCATATCTCTCATGGGAATTGCCTCGATCTTTATTTTCTTAGCAGCGTCTGAAAATGTTTTTGAATTTATTACTTCAACATATTTTAGATACAGCTCATGTGGCAGTCTTTGAGTTTCTAGTAGGTTGCAAAACTTTTCATGTAAAAATATTGTCTTGAAAATATGATTTAGTGACTATAAACAGCATTAAAAATTGTATACATAAATATCAATGAAAGAGTGTTCATTAACACATTGATAGTTATCATTATTGGAAATCCATAATCATCAATGCCAGGGATAGCTTCTTTCTTTCTTTCCTTTTTTTTTCTTTCTTTCTTTTTCTTTATACATATATATTTAATTTAATTCAATTTTTATAATAAACTTCTAAGGTAGGTTTATATCATTTACAGATGGGACTACTGGTGAGATATAGTTTAAATGCCTTTTCTAATGCCTAGAAATTAATAATCCTTATTAAAAATAAAGATTTAGAATAAGGATTATTATTTATTAACCTCATTATTTTTAAATAATTAGAAACATGGATTTTTCTCAATCTAAAATTCATGCTCTTACTCTTAACTTCTTTATATGTGACAAAATAAAATTAAATCAATAAAGGACAGAAAAAACAAGAGGGAAAACAACATAATGAAATCCTAGATTAAATTACTGTGGAAGCAAATAGTTTTAAAAGAATCAAATATTCAAGGAAAATAAATGAGAATTAACTTTTAAAATTAAGTTCAAGATAGTGGTCTGTTTGGGCCAAAATCTTTGTTCTTTTTTTCCCCCAACATGTTAGTTAAGAGAAGTGGAATTATTCTACCCTTTATAGAATCTGGCACTAGAAGAGTGTTTGATAAACACTAGTTGATGAATGAATGAAAGAATTTTAGTTAGCAATATGACAGAAACAATAATTTGGGTGTATAGATACAAGGTACAAGTATGTTGATATATATAAGTCTGTTTTAAGAAGATAAAGGGGCTTGTCTCATTGGCATGTAAGTATACATATACTCTGTCTACATAGTTTGCATTTCAAGGTAGATTATTTAAAATGTATCATAACTGTCAAAGAACAGTAATAAAGACACAAATGATACATGAAAACATTTTACAAGCCCATATTAAAATATCAGTGCTTACTAACTCAAAAAGATATATGCACCATATGTTTATTATAGCATTATTTACAATAGCCAAGACATGGAAGCAATCAAAGTGTACATCAACAGACAAATGGATAAGGAAAATGTGGTGTGTGCACACAGACACACACAGACACACACACACACAGACACACACACACACACACACACACACGGAGGAATATGATACAACCATAAAAGGGTGAGATCTTGCCATTGGAGACAACATGGATGGACTTAGAATGTATTGTGCTAAGTAAAATAAGTCAGAGTGAGAAAGACAAATACTATATGATTCCACTCATAAATGAAATCTTTAAAAAATGAATAAACAAAAAGCAGAATTAGAACTATAGAGAGAACTGATGGTTTCCAGAGGGAACGGGGTGGGTGAATGGGCAAAATGGGTGAAGGGGAGAAGGAAATATGAGCCTCCAGTTATGGAATGACTAAGTCATAGGAATAAGAAGCAGGGCATAAGAAATACAGTCAATTATATTTTAATAGCAATGTAATGGGACAGATGGCAGCTATCCTTGTGGTAAACATTAGTATAATGTATACACTTATCAAGTCACTAAATTGTACACCTGAAATGAATGTAACATTATGTGTCAACTATACTCAAATAAAATAATAAAATAAAGTAAAATATGGCTGTTTATAGACCTTAGTAATTTAACTTTTGTTAATAAAGTATCTTTTATTTCTAGCAAATGCCAGAATATGTAAATCATCACCACAAAGGAATCCCACTGTTTCATTTTATCTAGATCGTCATCAGAATGGTGAGGAGAAGAATCCCCCTTTCTATATGCTTCCTGGGACTCTTCACTTCTCAGAGTTCTATCACATGTGAAGCTAGAAGTCTCTGCACCTAATATGAAACAAATAAACTGATGGAGATTTTCTTTATCCTACTTGATGGAGAGACAGTTTGACTTGTAGTCTGGAAGAGAAATTAGACTTTACATTCATTCTAAAAGTTGGATAAAACCAGTAGAATGGGATTCTCAGTCCAGATCCTGATTTCATCTAGGATAATTTCAGAAGAATAAACTTTGAATGATGTCAGTCAATCCCAGAAAAGGATAAAATGTGTCTTTTCTCTCTTGTAAGATTATATACTCATTGAAAATTTTGTTTACATTCGCCTTGCTTTGAAGCTACTTTGTGTGGGGTGTGTGTGCCTCTGTGTGTAGGGGGGTCTGTGGGCACACGTGCATGCAAATGCATTAATTCTATCAAGAGCCTAATTACTCTTTTGGGTTATTTTTTTATGGTGATTATTTCCAAAATGGAAAATTTGGAAAGAAACACAAATTTTGTGATGATATCCCTATCACTAAATGTAAATCTTAGTAGACCTTCACAATAACGTGGTTAATAAACAAGTCATATATTAAATAAAAATCACTGTGTCTGTTATACTAGTGCTTTGTAATATAAGATCTCTGAATCCTGGGTTCTATAAGGTAATCAAGAACTTTATATTTTTTTAAAAAAGTTTTGAATAAAAATTTATCAATGACAAAACTGCAATGACTAGAGAAAAGACATACTCTTTTCCTTCTATTTAAAAGTATAGTAGTTTTATATAATTTTCATAAATTTGGCCACATAAATTAGACACGTAAAAACACTTTATGGTCAGACAAACCTGAACCTGAATCTCAGTTTATTCCTGTCTCATTGTTTGCTGGGGTTAAATGGTTACATCTACCTGATCCTTGGGTTTTTCATATGCACAACAGAAATCATAATATCTACCTTAAACATCTTCAATGAGATTCAAATAAGAATAGTTAGCCCATTTTCTGGTAGTTAGAATTACAGTTAATTATTAGCTAATAAATTGAATATATTTGGCATAGAAGCTAATCTATTATTTTTAATTCTATATAAGAAACTATTCATTAACCCTTTTTAGATATTGCACTTAGTTTTGATGATCTCATTCTCTAAAACATGTGGGAAAAATAAAAGTGTGCTTTTGAACCTAGAGAATAAACAGGTAAAAGTGTGTTAGTTTTATACAATTGCTATAATTTATCCGAGAAATTTCAGGAGAAGATTTTAACAATTCTTCTAGATACCTAATGTAAATGAAAAAGAAGGAAAGTTTATCAATTAAAATCAGAAGAAGCAACAGTAGCATATGAGAAAAAAAAGTGTTTTGGCGTTACTTAGGAATTCATTCCTAAGGGTAGCGTTCTGTTCAGTATGGTTATATATCTACCTTCCTGAAGTTAGCTGCTATATTACCAAATAATTTGATAAGAGTCTCTTCTGACCGGGAGAGGTCAAATTAGCTGACTAATTTTCTGACACCAAGTCTAAAAGAGTTTAGGTGTTACATTAATATGAATATGAATGTTACATTAATAACATTCCTGGATATTTTTCATGGTATTCCTATGGGGTAGAGCATGTGTGTGTGTGTGTATGTGTGTATGTGTGTGTTTGTGTGAGAGATTATCTAGCATCTAGGTATATATATGTGTGTGTGTGTATACATTTTATATATATATATATGTGTGTGTGTATATATATTCACAGATACATGTATAAATACTACATATAAGTTTATATAAGTTATATAGTCATATACCATAGTCTCTCAGACAGAGAAAATACCAGGCTATATAAGACTAGTTTATCACATTCCATGAAGAAATAGTGATCTGTACTTATCTAGAAGGCTGGTTTTCTGTTCAATTACAGCTATTTTATTCTTAGAAAAACAGTCTAACAAGATAGCATGTAACCAAAGTTTGAGTGCCACTGATTATGTGTTTCTAAATATTTATTAATATCTGATGTTCACAAGATGCAAAGAGAAATACCATTTTCTTTCTCATGAGAGAAAATTATAATATAGTTAGATAACATGTCTGCATTTGAACACCTGAGTGCATTTTGCTTTGTAATCTACCTATTCTGATTGATTTCGTAAAAAAGGTATTAAAAATTTAGATCCTAAGTAGATTATCCAATTTCAAAGTCTATTGACTAAATTAAAAATATGTTGGCCAGACATCCTCTCCATACTCTATTACCTATTCAAAAGACCCACTAAGTACTACTCATTCCTTAGCTACAAGAAGACTGGGTAGAAAACTCAAACTAATTGATTATTTCACCTAAGTTTATGAAAAATAATCAATCAATTTGTGCAAACATATTCTTTCAGTAAGACAGAACAAAATGGTTTCTACAATAAAGGCTGTATAAAGAGTTTAGTAATTAGGGCTAAGCTTTCATTTTAATGTGCCTTTAATAGAAAATTTTTAAAAAGCACTTTAAAAAAGCACTGCCCATCCAAGAGATAGCATTGAACAATTATACATCAATGGAATCGTCTAGAACACCAGGCATATTTCCTCATGAAATACAAGAGTACATTCCACATAGTCCTATCAGAGGCATGTGTTTCATTGTATATGATTGTGATACATTGTTCCTTTGAATAGTTATTTAACATTTTTATATGAAAGGGGATTTTAACAAAATGCCTCATTATAGAGAAATGATAAAGGAAAATTAATATAAAATGTGTGGGAGGTACACATGTGCCTCCTACATATTTTCCAAGGAATCACAATTAAATAGTTATTTAATCCTTATAGGAATTTCATGAAGAAAGCATTTATCTTTATTATATCTTTTATGATATGTCTAAAGTTTCAGAAGAAAAAGTGTTGGAAGCTTGATTTGAGACCAAGACCATTTTACAGTAAGTCATGTATTTCTTATCTCACATGTTGCATTTAGTTCATCAACTTTCTAAAGCAACTAGAAGTTTGAAGAAAATGAAGATTCTGAAAACATCATGGAACTTGGCTAGAAGGAGTTCAGCAATGACATTCCAGATTAACAATTTCTAAAGAGAATGGAAATGGGAAATGGGATTTTATACTGGTTACTGTAATAAAATCCAGGAAACCAATGATTGTGAAATTAGAGGGAACAACAATCAGGAAAGGAAGTCCCTCAGGAGATGAGAAGAGTTGTCCCTTTTCAGGGTCTTGCCTCCAGTTCTGGGTAGACACTCAATAATGGTTGAGGAAGGGAGGGGTAAGGAGCAGGATAGACATGAATATAATAGAAAATATTACCATTTTATCTATCTTGATGGTTGTCACTATTCTTCATTACTTGTCCAAAAATAGTTTATACCACCTCAAATAATTTCACTTTTATTCTTTTTAAAGATTTTTATCTTTCATTTATCACTATTGAAATTTCTCACTCTATATACCTCCATTATTTTATAAAATTGCATTTGTATCCCAATGAGGCAATTTTAATACAGCAGGAAAAAAAAAAACTTCAATGAGATAATTTGCTTTTAAAATCTCTGAGTTAGCTGAAATATCTTTAAAAAATCTCTTACTACTAGATAACTTTCTATTGACAATATATGCATTGAAAAACTCAGGATATTATTTTTTCATCCTAAATTTATTGAAATGCATGCTCATTAAATTTTCACAAGAATATTTCCAAAAATAAAAGGAACGGTAACTATTTAGATTCATAACAAAAGTCTACCACATAATTTACTAAGTTGCTTTCTTTGTTTAATACCTAAATTCTGAGTCATGCAATTTGTAGATGGCCTAATAAATATTAATAACTCATGTAGGTAAAACATAAAATAATATTACCTGATTTTAATAAGACATGGATATCATGGTAGATTATTTCCCTTTTGTAACATCTAAAATAATTAAACATTCCTTCCTTAAATGGACATGAAACTAATCAGATACATGTACTAATATAATTTTTACAACACTCTCTTCATAGTATGACTTATTTTAAAATATTTTCACATAATAATCCTTTCCCATGGAAAGTTTTTCCCACTGCTCACAATACTTAATCTTTAAAACATTAGTGGATTTTTTTCTTTTTTACTTTAAATAACAGTCTTCTTCAGTCTTCTTTACTCTAAATAACATGAAGATGACATGAAAATAAGAAGCATTTGGAGAAATCCTTGAACTTCACTCAAATAGAATTCCCAGTTACTTGCTTAGGCTATTTTGAACAATAAATAAGGAATGTTTATGGTAACAAAATCTAAGATTTGATTGACTTTGGAGTGACTAGATACCTTTCATCATAAAACTTCAGTGACACTGTCAAAATAAAACCTTTTGCAAATACTGTGAAGTATTACTGTAGGTAAAACTCAGAAGAAATTTTATATGGTTTTTAATACCTTGTTGCTTTCGTGGATCATAAATCTGAAGCCCAAACAGGGGTGGTCTTTCACGCCTCAGTAATGTCACCTCGTTCGTTATCAAATCTAGTTGAAAAATGGAACCGTTCATATAATCAGTCCAGAACACATAATTCCCATGATGTGACAGTCCAAAAGGATGGTTCAACTCTTTCCCACTGTAAACAATCTGTAAAATATAAACACACTGTGAAAAATCAGAACAGACCTTTACAAACATAACTAAATATTTAGAGAAAATGATATTCAAGTAAGTATATCAGATAATGATCTAACTAATATCTTAGCTCATTTTCTTTCAGTATATTTGAAAAATGGATTTCACAACGTGAGTGTATTTTTCTGTTTTTAGGACATGTTCTTTGAAGGAGATCATTTGTATTTCATCCATTTACATCCTCTCATATATGGCATTACTCATATGGTCAAGAAATACAAACATTAAAATGACTTTGCCTGACACTCTTTCCTTCTCTTTTCCTTATGATATTCCAGTATCATAACCTGGAATAGAAACTGGTTTGAGCAATTAGTGTCATTATGTGTATTGTGATATTGCTTATCCAACAGCCAAGAATAAACATGGCCTTACAACATTGGGAGTGAAAGGCATTCTCCTACTTAATTGGGCCAATGCAAATTGAAGAAATCTAGGAAATGACAGGGAGGGAGGTAAAGATTTTCATTTTGAACATAGAAACATTTATTAGTAGTAAGTAGATAAACAAGACTCATTGGCTAATTTCAGTTCTGGTTTCCTTAGTATATTCTTTACATTCTAGTTGTATTTTGTTTTTGTTTAACTGGAACAATCATGTGATATGTGCTGTTTCACATGGAGGCTTGTGGAAGAGGAATAAGGAATCATACCTCCAATAATAATAACCTTTCACCACTCATCAGTTATAAAATGTTATTGTATACAATATGAAAAAGCATTTTGTAGTCACTCCATTTAATATTAAAGAATTGAAGAAATTATCTAAACAATGTGGGGTTAGAAATTCAATATTTGCTCCTTTTATCTGAATTTTTCATATCACATATTCATATACTGATTAAGACAGTTTTTTACCTTTATGTTCTCACCTCAATGAAGGCTAAAATATGCTAGCCATTACAATGTTATCTATGTGGTGTACATATTAATATCTTTAAAGGAGTCATACATATTTATTTGACACCTGTTAAGTATTGACATTAGGTTAAAGGCCAATCAATTTTACTATTTGGGGAAAAATTTTAAAAGCACGGCTAGAGTCAACCAATGATTGAAGTAGTCTTAACTGATAATTGTACTGTTTATTTCTCAAACAGAATTCATAATGAGTAGGCTTGGCCAACTGTGCAGTCTTTCTTTCCATAAAGAAGGAGTATAGTATCAATGGAAGCATTTTGATAACTTCTAACATTCCATTTTCTATTGTTTCACTAAACAGTTGAAGTCAGTTTATAAAGTTATATGCACTCAGGTTATTATAAAATGTAGAGGTGATGTTTTGTCAACATTGCCTCTGTTGGCACACAGTCAACTCCATCCTCCATTTAACCCAAGAATTTCAAAATCGTTTTACAACAATCCTACCAAAAGAGGCAAGGGGGAGTTGATATTTATTCATAGCAATAGGCTTGAAGTCCAGTTCATTTTTGTGTTTCGATTCCCACTGTCATGAAGTTCTTTGTTTAAATAAATGCACTATAATTACTTTTTCATAATATACAGGTTAAGTTTCACCTGCAAATATTAAAGATGCTTGAATAGAGTTGGGTTGCTTGGTCATAGCAGACTCATAAATAATGGAGAAAAACTGTATTTTAAAACAGCTCTGATATCCTGAGAGCTTCTTTTTAAAATCCCACAAATCCTGGCATACCACAGTGAGCTGGTCCTGGTCTCCCGGAGGCAAGCGCCAGATGCACTACTTAATGCTCAGCCTCCGTTAGCCACCCCACAGAGGCTACTGGCAGAATCTCAGAGGGGTAAAAATAAACTTGAAAGTATTTTTAACACAACACAACAAGACTCTGTGAAGAAGAAGCCTGTGAGTTTAAAAAAAAAAAAAACAGCAGTATTTGTCTTTTACCTTCCTGTGAGTTCCATTCAAAAACACTTTTTCAATATGATCGTAATAGGCGTCACACCAGTATAATGTGTTGGTGTGAAAGTCCAGAGTTAAACCGTTTGGCCACAGCATCTTTGAAGTCACAAAAATCTGCCGATTGAAGCCGTCCATCCAGGCCTTCTCGATCCTTCCCACGCTGTCATCTATTTCATCTTCCTCCCAGTCTGTCCAATACATCCAACTAAGACGTGACAAATAAGAGTGCACACACGTTATTTCAACTAGCCACCATGCAGAGGGACGCTTCTTTAGATCGGTATCTGCCCTAAACTCTAATTACATTCTGATCTCTCCTATCTAAATGCTCTTCTGCTAAAGCGAGGGGGCATCTGCAGAGTCCTCGGGAAGTACAGATGTGCTCAGTGAAGCCAGTCCGTTCAGACACATTAGGGGAAACTCACTACCACCACTACCGTACTTATTGGCCCCACTCACTATCTGGCCTAACACTAAGTGGCAGATATTGATTTTCCCTGGTGTTGATACCAAGTTTGGAAGATGATTTTCGAGGCATTCCTCTTTTTAAATGTTGTCCACTTCAGAAAATATATAATCAATTACGTGATTGAAGAGCAGATTGACTGACATGAATACTCATGGTGCGTTAATGATCTACTCCAGGCTTTATTTAATCTCAGATGAATTATTATTTTTTAAGACAGGCAATTGGATTTCTTTGTACTAAAGGGTATGGTTATACTGGGTTTATTTGGCCAAGTCTAATTTGTCTTCCTCATGCAAACTATCTATGTTTTATCGCTGCTTATTATTACCTCAAAACCCACAGAAGATGATTCAGCTGCACATAAGTTTAATAACATCAGGTTGACTGACCTTGAGATTTTGAGTTTTAATTTCTATCTCAAACAAAAGCTTCTGTCTTTAAAAACAAGTCTTTTGTGTAAGTTATAACAGTGGGAGAGGGGGTTTTGAGCTAATGTTGCAATTCCCTCACGAATAAGGTTAAAACCCTCCACATGTGTTGCTCTAGGGTCATGTGAAAGTTCCGGAGTTATTAATTAAAGTGTTGGTTTTAATTCAGTCACCTCATATACAACTCTGTAAAGCTCTAAAGCTTTTCTAAGCTGCTGACCCTAGAAATGCCCTTAGAGATCCTCTACCTCCCACATTTTGTGGACCCTAAAGAATTTCTGAGGTAATCCAGGAAAAATCTGTATCCATGACTAAAAAATCCTGCTGTGCTCTGAACAAGAAGATTTGGGACAACTGAGGATGTAACACACCATGCACTATTTTATGCCAGTTAAGTTTTTTAAAAATTCCCTGAACAGTTCAAAATTATGTTGATATGTCTTTTTAGACCTGAGGAAATATACTGAGATTGGTGTATTTTATTAAGTCAAAATACATTCTAGTCCTAGAAATAAACATGGAAATATGTTTATTTTGCATCCACCATGTTCTTCAAGCGGTCTAATTATTAGAACAAATTAGGAGCAAATGGGATAGTCATTCCATTTGCTCTAGTCCTGTTAGGTAGATATAACTAGTTGACTTCAACTGTATAAATCAACTATGTAAAAGAGAAATATACAACTTTTTACCTCTATTAATACTTCATGAAATCTTAAATACGGTTAGTCAATGTAGTTTTATTGTTGTTGCTAATTTACAACTTGTTAAAATTGCAATTATCTTCCCCTCTAGCTTTTCTTTTAACCATAGTAACACTTTTTTTTTTCTTTGATTCTCCAACCCAAATTGTATGTACATGCAGACACACATACATGAGGGGTAATTCTGGACAATCTAAGCATAATTTATTTTGTTTTGCTTTTTGAAAAATCATTGTTTGTGATCTGATCCATTGTCTAAAATAATAGACATATATCTAGGAGATATATATCAAACAGAATATAAGGAAAGAATTTTAACCCAGGGCGCCAATCAAACAGAGACTAGGTATGTGATCATCATCTACCAATTTCATTATGTGGTGAAAAGTTATCTTGTGGAAGCCTTACAATCAATATGAAACGTGATGAATCCTAAACACAGAAAATAGGAAATATAACCTATAAAGTAAGCAGAAACTAATATAAATCTTCTTATATGTGGGACTCAGGTATTCATTAAATAAATATTAGGTTAAGTGAGCCTTGTGCTAACATGGAAAGAAAAATCGCACCTCTATTTTCAAGTCCTGTTCAAATACAATTATTTGATGAAGTCTATTTCTACCCTGTCAAAATAAGGTCTTTCCTTTGTTTCCTAGCAAAATTTTTCTTTCCTTTTTTATAATATTTATTGCATTTATGCTTTGTATTGTATTTAATGGTGTTACATGCCTGATGGTTTCAATTTATACCCTATAGCAGTAAGCTTGTATTTGTTGATATTGATAATATCCCCAAATTAAATTGTATTACGTGGTGGTCAATCCTAGACATATTTAAATTCTTAAGCACTTCTCTGCCATAAAAGAAACATAAATTTTACTGTTAGAAAACTCAATTTGGTGCTAACATAATAGCTACTGTTAACTAGAGGGTGGGACACTATTAATTGAGGTAGGGATACTGGAGATCATGTTTGGGGGGAAATACACACTCAGCTTTGGACATATTTACTACAGATAATATTTTGAGAAATCAGAACTGGAGACGTAGGTTTCTAAGTTATTGATATAAATTGTGAAGTGTAAAATTATTGGAAAGGAGGGAATTCATCTACAGCCATCAACTTGAGAAACAGTGCCATCATGACCAATTTCTCCTCCAGCTTTATCTTCATTTTTACGACTGTTGAGGCTTGCCAATTCCATTCTTTCAGTGTCTCTCTTCTCATTCCCCACTTTTCTATTCCTATTACAAATGCTACAGTCTGTCTTTTATCCCTTTTCAAAGGGCACTTCTAACAGGCTGTTCCCATACAACTATCATATTTTTATTACTTGTCTTCCTAAATCATAAATTGAAAAATATGATTTTTATTCCCAAAACCTTCCAATTACTCTGTTGTCAAGAAAAAAAAAATCCATCTTTTAATCCTAACATTGAAGATTTCTGTATATTTCTAGTTTCATCTCCTATTATGTTCCTACACATGCCCTCTGCTCTAGCCTTAATGAATTCATCTCATCTCAAAACTTCTGCTAACATCCCTGCCTCTAAACACATACTTAAAATGTCCTGCCGGAGTACAGTGACTAACCTTACGACTGCACATCCTAAGCCCCCAAGACCAAATCTACTCATTTGGAAATCCTATTCATTCTCTAAGGCTCAATTCTGAATTGAAAACCTCAATGATTTCCTGAAGAGCATTATTTCATTCTATTTTATTTTATAGGTAATTTGTGTGTGTGTGTGTGTGTGTGTGTATTTGTGTGTGTATGTGTGTGTATACAAGCACACCAGATTATAAACTCCTTGAAGGCAATTGTTGTCTTACTGATTTCTATTGTTCTATATGGTAGTTAATCAATAATATATTTTAATAAAAAATAAATGAACAAATCCTTTACTGATTCTGTGTTTATGAAACTTTGAATAAAGCATATCTCTGAAATTAGTAATTTTTGTTAATTGGCTATTATAGAAGGAAAAAGCCCTGTAATTCTCTCCTCCTGTGTACAGCTACAAATAGGTATTATGGTAGGAAAAAATGTAAATAAATCAAGTTTCTTATTTTTAATGTTTTGTGCAAGGTTATATTATGCCTATTGTAAATGGACTTTTCCAAACTAAAGTTTTGTCTTCTTTTTTAAAAAATTATATTATGGTCAAACAATTATTTGGACAATTAAATTCACATGATTCTACTTCTACTTCTATCTTCCAATCCATTCTTCACAGAACAGTCAGATTAGATTTTTTGAAAAACATATCTGATTCTCACTTCCCTAGATCACCCTTGCGTGGAAGACAAAGTACGAAGCTCTCATCCTGGCTGACAAGGTCCTGCTTCCTTTCCAAGTCCATCTTCATTACTTCTCCCCTTGCTATCAACAGTCCAGCTCCGCTGTCCTCATCTCGGTTCCTGACAGTCAAGCTTTTACCCAACTTAAGATCTTCAAATGTACCATTTTTTTAAATCTGAAATACTCTTTCCCTCACTCTCCATTGCTGATTCCTTTTCTATAGTTAAGTCTTGGTTTAAATGATGCCTCCTTAGAGAGGCCTTTCAGCAAACCTACTGAAATCGGTCTACCTGTTAGTCTCCATTATGTCATGCTGTTTGTTTTCCTCCTTCATTCTGGTCTGTAGAAATTACATTAGTTGCTTATTTGGTACTTATTTCTTGTTCTGTCTTCCTATTCCCACCTTGCAGGTAACAGAAGATGCTTCACAAGGTTTAAAGCTATGCCTGTGTTCTTACTACTGTATACCTACCTAGTCCAGAATTCTGGGTATAGTATCTTGCTAGGGAAAAAAAAAAGTGTGTATGCAAATATACATATATACACATATATATGGATACATATATGGATATGCACATACATACACATACATACATCTGTGTTTTTCAGGTTGGTGCATAATAAAAATAGAAAATGTCTAATGGAAAAGGTGTAAGAGTCATTCATTGTAGCACCAGAGGCAAATATAAGGTCAGCTAGTAGATATTAACAGAGATATAGAGATTCCCTTAATGAAGAGGGAAAAAAAAAGTCAATTAGAATTGCCCCCAAATACTGTAAACTATGTAGATGCTCTAGGTTTCAAATCCAAGTTGGATGTCTGCCTACTAGGGACGTGTTGAAGGGGATTCTTGAATTTGAACAGAGAGATGGGACTAGTGGCTCTAAATTTCCTTTCTAAATCACATGATTCTATGACCTCCGTATTTGTGTTATCTGTCTGAGCGCCACAAATACTCTTTCACTCTATCAGAAAATTTTTCCCTAACCCAATACTGAGAAGGAAGATGCTGTTTTAAGAGATCTTGCTTCAAGTAGACTTAAGACAGTGTGTAATAAATAGTTTCTCTTAAAATTAAGATTGCCTTGATTTAAAGGTCGGATAGATGATTTGGTTTAAAAGTCCAGGAATAGGACAGATAATTATAGAATCCACACATAAAATCACTGAAATTACGTTATAATTGTGTCTTATAAAAACACATACAGTGAGTTCATCCACTGCTTAAATGTCAGCCTGGGAAGAAGTACCTCCACTGCATTTGTTTGGAGCTATTCTCAGCACAGAACAATTCTAGGAACCACAGTCTGGTGATCTCGTTTATTAGGAAGCCATACGTTTCCTCTGCGACTGAGTATTTTTCTATACGTGTAGTAAGGAATAAAGAGTATTTGTTTTGTGATGCTATTTTGAAACAGTGTGACATAAGATATGGGAGGGATAAACATCACATATAACAACTGTACATTTAAAATACGTAGTTCATTCATTTAATTCTGACATTCTGTTACGAATGTTCACATTCTTCAATATTTCTACATGCACAGTGTTGTTTGTGTTCAGGTAATAACTCTGAATAAAAATCAAAGAAAAATATATTCCTGAGAATTGCACAAACTATTCCATCCTAAAACAAGTAGCTCGTAGTACAAAATGGCCTCACTATATGAAAACTATGGCTATGTCTAGAATTATGTGGTTAGTAACCTTGAGCAGTAAAAAGTAGTTGAGTATAGTGGCTCTAAGTAAAATCTTGTCGACAGACTGCTGGGGTTTAAATATCTACTCAGTCACTTAATAATTTAATGGTCTTTTGTAAATCGGTTATCAATTTCTTCTTTGTAAGACAAAGATGAAAATAGCAAATAGTTCATAAGATTATTGTGAGGATTACAGAATAGGAGATAGTGAACCCATTTAACAAAATGCCTGCCCCACAGTAAATGTACCAAAACAAAAAAATCTTTTCTGTTTTCTGAATACATTAAATTTTAATACCCTTTAAAAATTAAATTGATTGATTCTCTCAATTGATTATTTATCTTGGTGTCAGGCAGTCTAAAATGGAGAATTATGGTCCTTGTCTGAGTAAATCAAGTACATATATCTTTTATACAAATAATCTGTTTATTTCAGTTCAATGTATTTTGACACGTTTATTTCGCACATTTTCTACAAGAGAAAATCATTAAATGAGTAACTTTTCGCATTCAGGCCATTCATGTGTGAATTTAAATCAAACCTGCTACTACTAAATATATAAAAACATAATATTTTCCTCATATCAAGCTGATCAAATATTACCTACCCATTAACAGGATCCACCACAATCCCTCTGGGATGGGACATTTCTCCTTCTAAAAGAGTCTTCCGGCTCTGAGAAGCTTTTTCCAGCCTGGCCACATTAATGGTCTTCCTATGGCCATCATTTGTCCAGTAAAGGTTATTTCCAATCCAGTCCACAGCAATACCTTCCACATTATCCAGATCTGTAAAAAGAAAAAAACATGAGAGCAGCACATTTTGCGATAGCGCCCACTGCTTATGTTCTAGTTAAGAAAATGTTTAATTCAAAAAGGAATGAATTCTGAGTCATGGATTCTTTATAGTGTGATTTTGGAAAATATCATTCCATAGCATATTTTTTGATTTTATTTTGAATGTCATTTTACGTGAATGACAGGCCCTGTCTCAATATCTTTTAAATGAAACAGTGATTTTCAGGAAAACAGGAAAACATAAGGGATGGCACAGCAAAGGGAGAAAGTTCTCAGAACATAAATACAGTGATACAGACAGTTTAGGAAAAAAATCGAGTAGTAGGAACAAATACTATGTTCAAAAAGTAAGCATATTGAAACTTGCAATATGTAATCTGAGTAATCAAAATAATAGCAATGCCCTCTTGCTAAGAGATGAACAGTTCCAGCAGAAGCACAACTTTGAAAGCCCCGAACAGGTTTTCATCATGGAACTGCATGAACAGTGAATCCCAAAAAAACACTGAAGTAATTCTCTATATTCTAGACTTATTTTTATAAGGGCACTATTCAGACTTCTGTAAGATACAGGCAGTGGTAATTCAAAGGAATATTATAAATATATAATCTTATATGAGTTCAACTAATTCAAACCCTTTACAGAAAGGAAAATGCCAACACTTTAACATGAAGGGTTATCGTCTATTATCACGCAAGAAGTGGTAGAATTGGAACAAACATCCAAGTCAGATAATCCCCAGTGTAGAGATCTTTAAAACCGCACTGGTCCTGGGGTGAGTCCTGCCCTCGCTTTTCGCCATTTGATGAACAACCTTCCAAACTGTCCACAGCATCATAAAGGTAGTTCCATTTCTCTGCGGCATAAGAAATTACTGTGAACTCCTTCTCTTCTCCCAAAACAAAGGAAGCCTTTGTCTCTTTTCCTCCCAGGATGAGGTAGAGAACTGGAGCTTACTGGACTAAGCACTAGAGACAGAAGCGCTGATTGACATGCTACGGGCACATCCACCTGACATTCCCTCATAGGCACACGTAATAAATATTTACTATCATCCTATTTTTTAATAGTGGCCCTTCTGGCCTTGGAGAAAAATAAAATTTTCTTCGGTGACCCTTTCTGCTCATCAGCATGTGCCCTGACTCAGGATGACTAATACAATGTGTGATTTGATCTAACTGAAAATCCCATTATAGTGAATCAGATATGTTCTCAATTTCACTAAGCTATCTGCTTCATTACCATCCAGTATGAGTCATTTTCACAGGTTAATTGTGTCTATGCTCGGAAAAAAAGTTTAATTTTGTCTTTACTTTATTGACACTTAATTTTACTGAGCACTTTCCCGCTCTGGCATAATGGAAAAATAATAGCTGTTTACTCTTTTCCTTTATATTTATTAATAGTCTGTGGCTGATTTTTATCTTGTTAGTCGGTTTTCAAAAGTTGTATTACATTTGAAATCTACTCCAGCATGAACACTTCCATCTTCAATAGCCCTCTTATTTTTATAACTTTTCCTTTTGACATCTAACTTGACACTTTTTATTTATTTTTCATATGAAGCAGTTTGCAATACTACATGGATTGAAATTTTTTTTCTGACACTTGGGTAAGCAACTCAGTCACTTTGATCTTTAATTTCTCCACTCATCAAGGGAAGATAATCATAGCACCTACCCCACAGGGTGATAACAAGAGGTAACGTAGCTACTGCATGGAAAGCACTTAGCATACTGCCAGCAATATTGTCAATTCTCAACATATGTTAGTTTTTACTAATTTATCAGGATAAAAAAAATTCTATATATACCCTGGCTCTTTTCCTTATGAGTGTTACTTGATAGAAATATTCCTCATATTTTTCTTTCTGAAAATTATTATTTAATAATATCTCCTTGCATTTTGACCAGTGGACAACTTTACCTAGAAATAGTATACACAGAGTCAGTTGTAAATAAATAGTAAGAGTGAAATGTAATTGAATTCCAAAATTGGGAGGATTCTGTCCCTAATTATATTGTTTACTTTTTCTTTGGAAAATGAAATGCTTGAACAACATAAAGGAGTGATTAGGATCACAAGTTCTGAAATTACAAGGCCTAGGTTCTGCCTCAGCATATCTCTGAGTGAATTACTTAACCTTTCTACTCTTCAATTTCCTAATCTTTAAAATGTGTGTAATGATAGAGTTTAACTTATAGGATTGTTTTAGGATTAAATGAATGAATATATGTAAAATACTTAAAATAATGGTTGGCACATGGTAAATGCTATATAAATATTGTTATTAATATTACTACTAATATCATTATCATTATAATCTTCCCTTTAGCTACCTATCTAATCTATTAAAATAGCAATGAAACGATTAGCTTACTGTTTCTTTTTAAAGATTTATTTATTTATTTGAGAGAGAGGGCGCCCGTGCAGGCACAAGTTGGGGGAGGGGCAGAGGGAGAGGAAGACAGAGAATTTCAAGCAGACTCCTGCGTAGCACTGAGCCCCAAGTGAGGCTCAATCTCACGACCCTGAGATCATGACCTGAAAAAAATTAAGACTCAGACGTTTAACCGACTGAGTCACCCAGACACCCCTAGCCTAGTATTTTTTACATGTGTGTGTGTTTTGTTTTTTTGTTTGTTTTCCATTGTGGGAAGAATGAGCCTGAATACAAATTCTAAAATAAAGAAACTCATAAAACAGTCAATGTGCAAATTGGGAATCTTTCTAGGCTATCTTTAACAAGGTGTGGAGGGATTTCTTCTCTTGTAGCACAAAGACTGAACAACCAGTGAATCCCTTTCTCGATAAGTATACATCATTAAGGAAAGTATTCTGACTTCATACCATATGGTACCTGACTTTAATGAGCCTATGACTGATGGAATGCTAAGACACAGGACATTGGTTTTAGTACATTTGATTTTTTATTGAAGAAAGTTTGGTTGGAGCCTGCCTGAGATGGACTATTAGGGACTCTATGACCAAAATCCTTCAACCAGGTGATCAGGACATATGAAAGTTGATGTCACTCAAATTTCAAGCAAACACAGATTACTACAGATATGAATTACCAGCTTGAGAAAACACATGACTATTCGAATATAAGAACGGTATTTGATAAAGTTGGTAAAACTTGCTAGAGTAGATTGCTTTGGTACTTTTGGGTAGAGTTCAAGTATTCTACATTCCAAAAGCAACATTCACTACTATATTATTATTATTATTATTATTATTATTATTATTATTATTATTATTATTATTATTATTATTATTATTATTATTATTATTATTATTATTATTATTATTATTATTATTATTATTATTATTATTATTATTATTATTATTATTATTATTATTATTATTATTATTATTATTATTATTATTATTATTATTATTATTATTATTATTATTATTATTATTATTATTATTATTATTATTATTATTATTATTATTATTATTATTATTATTATTATTATTATTATTATTATTATTATTATTATTATTATTATTATTATTATTATTATTATTATTATTATTATTATTATTATTATTATTATTATTATTATTATTATTATTATTATTATTATATAACTAATAGCAAACAAATAATTTTTTTTAATCTGGAAAAATTGTCATTAAGTTTAACACAATACTCATTTTCATTTATCAATAGGGAAGGACTCTCAACATGTTTGTAAAAAGAAAGAAAGAAAGAAAGAAAGAAAGAAAGAAAGAAAGAAAGAAAGAAAGAAAGAAATTCCAGTAGATAATGTTTTCTTGCAATTTTTTAAATTAACATGTCTACATGTTCCACTCTAAGTGAGAACTGACACATTTATCTATATACTTCAGATTAGAAACAGACTTTTTAATGCACTATGTGAATGTTTAAGATTAACATTGTTTTGGCTCAAATTATTAAACTTTCCATCATTTTTCCTTTGTAAATACTGTTCTGATATCTTAAGAATAACTTCTATAAATGTGAATAATATATGAGTAATATGCTAAAACACACACACACACATCATCATCAAAAGCTAGACTTAATTTTTCACTTAAGTGAAAAATTCTTGAAGATAACAATTTGTTATAGGTGATATCTACCATTTAGGAAATGAGGATGAATAGGAGATAATACAATTTATGTAAATTAAAGAGAATAATTATGCGGATTTAAAATAAATAAGTAATTAGAAAGTTGTTTAAATTAATTTAATACCTAGGAATAGATGAAATAAGCATTTTACAAAGAGTAGAGAAAAACATACTTCTAAAACCATTACAAGTCTAATTTGTATTATTACACATTTCATGGAAGAGAAGAAGATTAAAGTTTTATATATTTAAAATAAAATTATTTACTTTTAAAAATGGGTCCCAGATTTTTTTTTAAAAAAGGCAAAGAATGTGAGCAGTGGCTTTAACTTTATTAAAGTGCATAGACTAGATCTCCACAGTAATCCATAAGTCTTGATCCTTTATAAGAGAATCTGATTAACATAATGAGGAATTAATTGGAAATTATACATGACAATTGGCATTATAAAAACACAATGCCTGTATTGCCCCAATGTATCCTTAAGGATTTTCTATCCTTAATGTGAACATTATTTTTCTGAGCTGGAATGAAGTAAAAGAGTTTCCATGAGTGCAGAGGATGATCACATGCCTTAAATAGCTGGATGGGCAGGATGCCATGTAGACATGCCTAGGGCCGGAGATGCTTTACCTTGTCTCAGAGTCAGCATTTGGACAATTCTCCCGCCTCATATTTATGTAGTTCAATTAATCCAAATCCTCTTTGTGTATTTCAATGTGGCCTGAGGCATCACAGCTTATATGTATCTGACATGAGTGAATGAAGTTGATTTAATTAATAGTGTGGCAGTTAAGTTTGCCTGCTGAATTTCCTGTCTCCTGAGGTTATAGGAATCTTTGGCCAGACTGAAGTCTTCTATATTATCTGTCCCTCATGGCCAGCTGAGGCTGGTGTTCTCATCCTCATTTTCACTCCAGGTCCTTCCTCAGATCAATTAATAGGTCCAAGAGGGTAAATACACAAACTATTCTCAATCAGAACAAAATACTTTGCTGTTGTATTCAAAGAGATGTGTAAATTGCATATAGGGTTTTATTTTAAGATGAACAGAATATATTAAAACATAGTAACTTCCTTTTATCATCAAAATCATATCGTCAGTTTCAATATGAGACGAGGGTGACACAGATTGTCTCTCTATCACATTCACATATTTCGTCTTTGATGCAGTGATGAGCATATGTAAGAGTAAAGAGAGTATCACAGTAACATCATAGTTACCAATAAAGTAATCTAAAATGATAATTAAATGGAAGGTTTCAAGAATAGTTAAGAACTGAGTTTTTACCTACTTTCAAGCTAACAACTTAGTCCATTACTGGTTCACGGATGATAGTGGAAGACACAAGACTTGTAAGTCAAATATAAGGAATTTATTCCTCATGGCACAGAGCAGTATGGTCATCAGCAGAATGATATCAGTTCCTTTTACTCCAAAGTCCCAGGAGGATGACTGGGTTGTGCCATTATAGATGTATTCACAATCAGTGAATTGTATTACAAAATATAAATCTGAAGTTAGGAAACCCAAATCTTTTTATAAAGGGCAATAAACAAGTCTACCCTTTACACTGCAGGTGTAAACTCTCTCTTCTCCAAGGCTCTTTTCTATACAAACATCCTTGAAAGAATACTTCAGACTAAAAGGCAATAATTGCCTCACTCTAAGACATGCAGAAATGTGAGTGATTCATGGAGAACTATCTCCCAAGAAAAGTCATAGAAGTCATAAAGTGCTAGTCTCTAATAACTGTAGACAGATGAACAAACAAGTTAGTGTGCAAATATGACTACAAATAATAATAATTTTGGATTGCAGGTTATTGCTCCTATTGGAATAATTTATTGATTTATACTATCGCATCTTGAAGCATTTTGTTCAGCTATCAATGTGTGATAGTTAGTATTATGAATCAATTTGGCTAGGCCAAGGTATACAGAGATCTGGTTAAACATAAGTCTGGATATTCCTGTAAAGGTATTTCTTAGGTTATATTAACATTTAAATCCATACAATTGGAATAGGGCAGATTACCCTTCATAATGTGGGTTAGTCTCATCCAGTCAGATGAAAGCTTTAAGAGAAAATAGACTAAAGTCCCCTGAGGAAGAGGGAATTGAGTTTCTAAACTCTTCAGACTTGAGGTACAAAAATAAAAAGATAATACACTGCAAAGGAAACCATCTACAAAACAAAACAGCAACTTAGTGAATGAGAGAAGGTATTCACAAATGATATATCTGATAAGGGGTTTGTATCCAAAATATGAAAAGAACTTTTACAACTCAACACCAAAGAAACCCTAAATAATCTGATGAAAAAATAGGTAGAGGACCCTAGTAGGCATTTTTCCAAAGAAGACATATAGATGGCTAAGAGACACATGAAAAGATGCTCAATATCACTAAGCACCAGGGAAATGCAAATCAAAACCACAATAATAAGTTACAGGGATGAAAGGTACAAAATAGGGAATACAGTCAATGATAATGTAATAGGGTTGTATGTTGACAGATGATAGCTCTACTTGTGTTGAACATAGCATAATATAGAGTTGCCCAATCACTATGTTGTACACCTGAAATTAATGTAACACTGTGCATTAACTGTACTTCAATAAAAGAAAATGAAATAAAAAACAAACAAATCAATCCAGAGCCATACCTCCTCTATCTGGTCTGCAGCCCAGGAGGCAATATTCCTCTGCTTTAAAATCATCCCAGGGCCACATACCAGACAACTACTACCCCTGTCATTTAAAATCCAAGGGAATTATTCACACTAGCCAATTCTAAAGTGTTTATTCTACCTTGTTTTGCCTTTCTACCAGAAATGCCAATAAAGACTGTTAGTTAATATTTCCCCTACACTCCTGTCTGCAACCTCCTGACCACCACCCTGTTGTCCGTCCTACGTGGCCCTGTGTGTTGTGCTGTGCATTCTGTCTCTCAGAACTGTGAATATCACCAACTTTGTTTTCCTGAGCCCCTTTTGTGTCTCTTGTTGTGGCTGCACCTGACTAACCATCTCATGAAAGAATACAAAGTATGCATTCTCATTGTGAATGGGGAGAGAGAAAGTAATTTCCATTAATGTCCTTTTACCAACCAATTCTGCCTACTTACCAAGAGAGAACAGAGCAAAAATTGCTTTAACTTCTGAACACAAAATAATACAGCTATTCTTGAATATTCCTTTTAGTCCCATGAAGAAAGTTATAATTTACAAAAATAAAACATTTTGGAACTTATTGCATTAACACTAAATTACTCAATCTCTTTCATAGTAAATGAAAAGGCAAACTCCATTAGAAGTTGCTTGAGCAATTTAATTTTGTAGAAAGTGACTTTTTTATTAGTTATGTTTTCTAATATGTTTCATAGTTTTGAATTTGGTCATTTAAACATTCAAACAGTTGTTCCACTTTAATTGATACTTTTCACAGAACTTTTAAAAGAAATCAAAGTAGCTCACACTTTGCTTAGGCACCATGCTTTAGGGAAAGATAATGATCATTAAGTTCCAAGTAAAGCCAGAGGCCTTAAGTCTTCGTTATACTTATAATTACCATGACCAAAAAAAAAAAAGTGTGACATTCTCCTGGAACTTAGCTTACCATCCTTAATTAAACCAGAGTATACTTGTTTCAGACACACATTAATACTCGGAGGGAAAACAAGATAGGCAAAATACATGTGGGAATAGTAGGTAAATGAGAAAAAGGAAGTCCTTAAAAATTTACCTTGCAAAAACCCTTCTATAAATATCTAAGTAAACACACACAGTAACAACCCTTGCTGGTCCACAGGTAACCTTACAAAACTGAAGCACTGAATCAGGAAAAAATGTAATAATAAAATTAGGCAGGAACCTAGTTATAAAGTCAATATTTTAGAGATAAAAGGAAGCTAAAGAATCATATAGTTCAATGTCTATATTGTATAAATGATGAAACAAAGCCCCAGAAAAGTAAACTGATTCACAAGGATCCCATTTAGTTAGTAGTCAATACAACTACTTTATGTTAAACTTTGATCTCTAGAATTATTAAAGGAAAAATTGCAAATTGAAGCAAGAGTCAAAGAAAGTTAATATCAGCAAGGATTCATTAGGAAAAAAAAAGTGAGACATAAAGGGGAAGGGAATGGAGATACGGTAAGGTCACTGAAGGGAAGGACGCTTTACCAACTTTCCAATAAAAATCATTATTCTCAATAAACTATAGATTTATTTTCTTACCAAAATATATTTGATGCCTCACAATGTAGAGAGTCAACAAAGGTGTATATCAAGGGAAGTCAAATATTAAAATAAAAGGAAAAACTGAGGTGCTGTTATGGGGTACATAAGACTGAGAAGATGTAAGTACTAAATTCATTATAGAAAAGCTGGTAGAATTTGGTTAAGATCTTTAGTTAATAGTATTGTATGGGGATTACGTTTCTGGTTTTGGTAACCTTGGTATTGTTACGTAAGATGTTACTACCAGGGGAAAGTGTGAGGAATATATAGAAGGTGCACTATTTGGCAATTTTCTACCAAACTAAATAAAAGCAGTTCATTAATTACTTTGTAAATTACTTTAATAGTTTAATAAAATAAAAAAAATGGTTTCAGAAATGCATTAGTGTTGATATACAGCAGACATCAAAAGCTACATGCAGCATAATCTGTAGAAAAAGGAAATAGTTAAAATTGATATTAATGTTGTGTTTTGTGACAATGTGGGTGTACTAAATTAAGTGAATCCTTACAATTCCACAACAAAACCATAAAAGAAATTCCTGCAGAATAATTTACATACATAAGTATATAGTAGGAAAACATTCAAGGTAGGTATGCAATTATGCAAATAAATAAATAAATAAATAAATAAATAAATAAATAAATAAATAAATAAGTTGTGCAGGAAAATGAGATGCTGATGTAGAAAGCCTGAGAAAATATGGTAAGATGAAGATGCCTCTTGTGTATTCATTAAAAGCCATAAACAATTTTTTTCATTAAAAATGTTGCCAAAGTTCAAATGAATCATGAGGATAGGTACAATTTTACAAGATTCCTAAAGAATCATCAGGGAAGCTCATTATAAGACCAATTTTAGTAAATATCAAAATAACTTCAGATAATAGTGATAAAAAAATAATGTTGGATCTTATCGTTCCTTATTTTAGAACAAAAGAAGAAGAATCATTCTTCAATCATTTTTAGTTTTGTTTAATCACTTTGGTTACTATTTTAAAAGTAATGACAGCCAAATAAAGAACCTATGCAGTGAATGTTTGTTGCATAGCTATCATACCTCCAGACACTGTTCCAGACCCTAAGGATCTGGCAATGAGCGAAACTAAAACCTCTGGTATCTTGAAGCTGACATTCTTGTAGCGAGACAACACACAAGCAAAATACATATAGAATAAGTACTAAAGAGTAAAAGTAACCAGAGAAAAGGGATAAAGGAATCCCTTTGGGCCAGAAAAATGTACAGATATATGATTTTAGATGCCAGGAAGGGCTATTTGAGGAGGTAGTCTGTAAGCAGAGACCCGTAAGAGGTAAAGGAGAGAGGCATGGGCACGTCTGGTGGACCAGCCTTCCAAACACAAGAACCCACATATGTAAATGCCCTGAGGTGGGACCACACCCAAGGTGTTCAGGAGATGAGGAGAACATTAGAAAGGAGTCACAGGGATATTATGGGTTATGTAGCAGAAAAACAAATGAACTGTATATTTTTTCTCTAAATTTAAAAGTCCTTATGTGGAAGATTCTTGAGGTGGTTCTATGTAAAATCCTCAAGAACAACAGAGAGGAATGAGTCTTCATTATGACTTGTGCTTATTTCCAGCGTCTTATTTGTTAGTATTGGGAGAGGCAGTCAATGTCCCTGCACTTTCTTGCTGAGTGCACTGAAATTTAAGGCTTATCTGTCTTCTTATACTGAGCAATTTCTAAAGCTAGTCACAGAGGCAACTAGGAAATAGGAATAGGCAATAGGAAAGCACATGGTAATAACTGTGTAATTGTTTACTCCTCAGGGGGGTACTTGCTGTTTGGCACAAAGTCGGCTCTTTACTCTAAAGGTACTGATCCCCAGGCCTGGGATTTTCAGCTGTGGCACAATTCCCTGTTTGCTCAGCATCCATGTAGGCCCATGACATCACCCTGTGAGACCGGGGACAGAGACCAGCGTCACTATCTTACACTCATGCTGTTTGCTGTGCTGTGAGTGATAAACTACCTAAAACCTCATATTCTCATTTTCTACTTTTGACACCCATGCAGTGGTGCCAAGGTGACTCCCTGCCACCCTCCATGATAGGGTCTCTCAGCAATGGCACTACTGGCATTTTGGACATAATTCTTTGTCACAGGAGACTGTCCTGTGCATTGCATTGCACAAGGTTTAGCACACTAGCCTCTCCCTACTAGATGCCAAGAGCACCTCCCTCCCCAGTTGTGACAACTAGTAATAATTCCGGAAATTACCAAATGTTCTGTGGAAGACAGAATTTTACCTTTGCTCTATAAGATTGAAGTTCTACCTTTATTTATTTATTTATTTATTTATTTATTTATTTATTTATTTATTTTAGGATTTTATTTATTTATTTGAGTGAGAGAGAGAGCATGAGCTGGCAGGGGGTCGGGAGGACAGAGGGAGAGGGAGAAGCACACTCCTCGCCAAGCAGGGAGCCAGATACAGGCCAATCCCAGGACCCCGAGATCATGACCCAAGCGGGAGGCAGATGCTTAACCAACTGAGGCACCCGGGCTCCCCGAAGTTCCACCTTTAAAATAAGTGATATTTCTCAAACTCTTTCTAGTCTATTTTAATTTCTCTAAATATGAATTTTCTTGTCATCAAATAAAGAGTTCTCTGTAATATTTTTTTTGGCAAAATTGAATAAGAAGACTAAATTAGGTATCTACACCTACTAGAGTACAGCTGTACTACTAGTTTGTAGTAAATATAAACTACCATACTTTTTTCAAACACGCAATTTCAGAGTGGATCAAATTTCATTGAAATTCCATAGACCTAAAATACTTTAAAAGAGAAATGTTAAATTTTCATACTAAACATTGTGCCAAATATTTGGAAGTGTTTGTCTAAGAATGATATATTTTTCATGTATATCTCCAGATATCTTTATTTTTTAATCTCTAAAAGGGGTATTTTTTTAACCTGAAATAATAGCTAAATTTTACAATTTTAAATTCCTCTTTTGGGGACAAGTTACAAATACCTCCCACAATGGTTAAAACATCAAGGTAACTGTTTCTGATTCAAAATGTGTGCATTCTTCTTTGATGTACAATAAAGGTTTATGAAAACTCATTGTAGTAACAGAGATAAAAGTGCTAACTCTGGTGCCAGGAGCACACTGCTATCCCTAGGAGGCAGATGTGTATGAATCAAAGAAGAAAACAGATGTGTATTAATATATTTAATATAATTATCAGACCGTCTCCACACATTAAATATGCTAATGTCACTACAATATATTCATGCAAGTTATCTAAATATTGCACATTACATTAGGTGACAGCTAATTTGTTGTTTTATATCTGAAAAACTCAGAGCCAAAATGCATATTTTGATGAGAACTTTGGTTCTTTCCAATTGCATAGGAATAGTGAGGAAAAATTAAAGTTAATAGATACAGAGAAAAGAGTTGATAGGTGTTTAAGGTCTGAGGTAGTCATCATTCCTTTTTCTTTCTTTCTTTTTTTATTTTTTTAATTTTTAAGTTTTTTTTGGTGAGGGGGCAGAGAGGCAAAAGGCATAAGGGCACATAATGTAGTTTCCTCGTCTAGCTGTGAGTCTAGAATAAACCTGGTCTGTGATAGAGATACCACATGCTAGTTTGCCACTGTAAATCTGGAAACTAATGTAACTTCTGTGAAACAATTTTGTTAAAATATCTTGAAGAGTTTAGGGTTATATTTTCCCTTCTTTTAGTCATATGTGAAACCTGTGTTTTCAAGTTATTTTCCAATATATGGTTTCCAAAACATTGTCTTGGTCACTCGTGTATCTCCAGGACTTAGAACATCACCTATCTATAACATGATCTCAGTTAATATTGGTTTTCTGGATTAATATATAAATGAATGGCTCACCATCACCTCCTGAATAATTCCAGTTTTCCTTCCAATGATATGCAAGACTTTCGTAATTATCTGTCACTAACCTCCATTATCAGCCTTATGATCCAAGCATCTGTGCCAGATTACACTACTTTTAGCTGATTGATGTGCTGTTTGATTCGGTATTTTAACTTTAAATTTTTTGAAGGTAATTATGAGATAAAATTGATGTTTTCCTTTTGCTTCATTTTAACTGTATAATCCTTGAAGTAGTCTCAATGGGAAATACTATATAGGACTTGCCAAAGTAATTATGTGTAGGTTGAGGAATTGGTCCCAAAGCTATTTTTTTAATAACTGATTAAGTCATAACTGAAAGTAGATAGATGTTTATTAAGATATAAAAAGAAAAGATTGTAGCACAACTAGCCCACAGTAAGACATACCTTTAGTTAGAAAAAATCCCTCATGTAATATAAAAAGAAATTCAATGGTATAAGATTTGGGGAAAGGGCTTAGCAGGCAAAGAACAAATTAAACTAGAACAACATCCATCTAAGAGGTAAGATGAACATTTAGGGCTGTTCACTTTGTTTTTGTAGCTATCTATATTCGAAGAAACCAACTTATATTGTGAACAAAAGTAATCATAGTTGCACTAGTAAATTTGAAACTCTTCTTCTCTCTCTTTTTTTTTAACATGTTTACCCATAACTGCATTTCTTTATTTTGTAATAGTTGCTTTCTTTCAAAATAGAAGATTTTAGTCCAATGCCAACAAGAGACCTAGATGAGGGTGTCGGGACAGTGCTGAAACCAGGGAGAGCTGCAGTCTGGCCCATATGGGGCTCAATCCCACGACCCTGGGATCATGCCCTGGGCCAAAGGCAGATGCTTAATGACTGAGCCACCCAGGTGCCCCCAATACAGAGTTTTTAAAATGATATTTTGTATGTCAAATGTAACATCTAAAGTTTTATTTATTTATTTGAGAGACAGAAAAAGTGGGAGAGACAGAGTTGGGGGGGGAGCAGAGGGAGAGAGACTGAGCACAGAGCCTGATGTGGGTCTCCACCCCACCACCCTGACACCATAACTTGAGCTGAAACCAAGAGTAGGATGGTTAACCAACTGAGCCACCCAGGCACCCCTATAACATTAACTTTTTAAGCAATAAAATTGTTTCGCCAAAAAAAAAAAGACGATATGAATGCATTCTTGTTATACATATTCTAAAAGGACAGTCAGATGTGAGTAAAATAATTCACATGGCCCTCCCTAAAGGTATCACTATAAACAGTTTATTAATCTTCCTTAAAAAATTGATATACTAACATGAAGAGAATCATCCTGCCTGCAAAAAATATTTTCAAGTCTGTTTACTTTTCTGTTTGTCTTAGTGCTTGTTCACATACCTCATGCATTTTAACTGCTACTTACTATCATGCACAGCAAAAATCTATCACACCTCTTTTGATGGACATTTATGCTATTTCCAATTTTTTTGTTATTACAAATAATGTTATTACAAATTTAAACATGTGCACGCATCAACTGGATAGATAACTAATAATGGAATTGTTGGGCTAAGTATTATATGTAATTTAATTTTGATAAATATTACAAATAATGCTTCAAAACCATTGTAACAATTTACATTTCCCCCAAGAGTGAGGAAAATATATTATTTTCTTATTACCTCACTATTACCTATTGACAATTTAAAAATTTACTAATCTGATAAAGGTGGAAAAACCCTACTTTATTGTGTTAATTTAGATTTTCATGATTAGTATAATGTTGAGCATCTCTCTATGTGCCTAATTAGGAAATTTGTATTCTTTTGTGAATTACCTTGACAAGTATTCTTTAGTTTTTTTTCTGACATTGTCTTTATTCTGTAAAATAATCATTCTTTTCTGTTATGTGTGTTAAGACTTTTGCCTAGTTTATTCTCTCCTTGCTTATAATATCACTTGTCATTAAAATATATATATATAATTTATTTAATAGCCTCTAGTTTTTGTGTTTCAAGAAAAATGTTCCATATTCCAATACCATAAAAAATATTTTCCTAAATTTTATATTTTTTTGTGCTCTTTAAGATTTATTTTTGTATGCTTTTGAGGTAGATCTCTAACTTTATCTTTTTTTTTTTTTTTTCACTTAAAGGAATAGACACATCCCAACCCATTCTTTATGTGTGCTTTTTAGGGGTATAATTAATGCCAGGGGGGATGGATTGAACTGAACCCATTATTTTTAATTCACTTAATTATGAAATTGCTTTAAAGATTGCCTTAAGGCCTTTTTTTTTTAATGTCTTTTAGTCTTTATTAAGACCATAGGGTTCTCCATTTCATCTCCGATATTTGAAGTTTATACTCGTAATGTTTTAGGCTATGGTTTCTTGTCCTCTGGTCAATATGGTCCAATCTGTACTGTAGGTAAAAAATTCTCATTATTCCTGATGACTCATAGTATACTTTTTTCAATTTCTCAGTGCTATTATCAATTTATTTTGTTAATATTTTTCACTGATTTTTATTAATATAGAGGGCAGAGTCTGGCTTAATTGTCTGGTTGGTTTTATATTTAGTCCTTTGATTCATCTGTAATCTGACAGATGCATTAAACTAGAATGCAGATTCTTTGAGAACAACAATCGTATAATTTTAGATGAATACCTCGCCTACTATCTTGCAGATTGTTGGTAATTAAATAATGTTTTATATAGATAAATAAATGGAAATCTTAGCAATAAATAAGGATCAGATTTTCAGATAGCCTTTAATCATATAACCCTGTACCATCTTTTTAATTACAATTTTTTTTTCTGATAACATAAAGCATTAAGTTATTTTTCTTTTTGCAAAGTGAAAACTCCCATCACTACTTTTATTTATTTATTTATTTATTGGTTAAAAATGCAAAATGAGCTTATTGAAAGTAGAAAACACAAATCTTTTTGCATCAAGTGTAATTTTTTTATGTGTAAGCTGTGGATGTTAAAAAGCATCACCAGATGGGGCGCTTGGGTGGCTCAGTCATTAAGCATCTGCCTTCGGCTCAGGTCATGATCTCAGGGTCCTGGGATCGAGCCCCACATCAGGCTCCCTGCTCAGCGGAAAGCCTGCTTCTACCTCTCCCACTCCCCCTGCTTGTGTTCCCTCTCTCGCTGTCTGTCTCTCTGTCAAATAAATAAATAAAACCTTAAAAAAATAAAAAATAAAAGCATCACAAGAGATTCAATGTATTTGTAAGCAGTACTCAGTATTTTTAAGAATTGCTTCTAATGCTAAGGTGAAAGGAATCAAAGCAGTTTTTAAAAATATTTCAGTCTTGCTCTTCAAATTCCCATTTGCATTAACGATTTACAGACACGTAGCATTGGGCTTTATTTGGGATGCAGAAAGCTGCAAAAGAATATTGAAACACATAACAATAAGAGAAAGTCCAATAATTTACAAGATCATAATTTTTCCTGAGTTCAAATGAACCTGAGATCCCAAGGCAACAAGATGAAATATGCAAAGAGCGACAGGCCTCTTCCAGGCATGAAGTGCTATACCATTAGCAGAGCAAAGGAGGAAAAGGAAACTGCCATAAAAATAGACATTTAAGAATGGTAAAATGGTAAAGAATTCTTAAAACTAAGTTTGGTTCAATTGAAAGTTTAGAATTCTTGGGACAAACCAGCATAAGAGATTTCTTTTGCTGAGTTCACAAGAGAAATATTAAAGGCATAGCAGGAAACCTGAGAGGTATCCCTTGAGTTCCCCAGACTCTTCTCTCATACAAAGCAAATCCCTTAAGCCACTGGGGATGGAGAAGGAGACTTTCCAACTCTCAGAAGAAAGACAAAGATCCACTGACTGTGAGGAAGGCATAGAAACAAAAAATCACCAGCCACCAGAAAAGCAGCAGGAAAACTTCCTTCCTCAAAGGTAAGGCAATCTGTAAAGATTAGCTGCCCTTGAGGGAGAGGTAGAAGTCCAACCCGCATGGCCCTGATGGAGGGATAGGAAACACCCTTGGTCCTACCACAAGTTTGTTACTCAGAACAAGCAACACTAGTCTTGGAGAAGAGTAAGAAGCTCTACTGCCACTGGTCCAAAGCAAAGGTACACTGATGTGAAGGAACAGGAGAAGCAAAGCTGTTCATCCCTGGAGAAGGCAAATAAAGCTGCTTGAACCCATAATCTTGGATTCATACCAAAAAGAAAAACAACAACAACAAAACAAAACAAAAAACCAACAACAACAACAACAAAAACACAGATATTTGCTAATACCCTGGTGTCAGAAGCAGCAGATTATTTCCAGGCCAAGACTTCCCACAGAGCATGGCAGACACTGGCTGCCGAGGGAGAAGAGGCACAGGAAGACCCACCTCAAAACCCCAGATGCGTAGGACCTAAAACCAAGACTACAACAAAATGGAGAGCCCCTCTTCCACCCACTAGAAGCTTCTCACTTAGTAGCATAGCACAATAATCTTACTGGGGGAAGGGTAGGAGTATAGAGAGAGATCTCTCAGTAAGGCAGCTGTGAATGGACTATTGAAAACTGAGGAATGAACAAGCGTACTCAAATCTCCACATCAAGCACAAGGTGGTATCAGCCCATCACTGGAGGGATTTGAAAGCTTTGGTTGACCAAAGGTAACTATAATAAGAACAAAATCCAAACCCTATCCAATTACTGAATAAACTGACCAAGATCTCCATACTAATAACTGACAGAAGAGATGTGCTTAGTTTTTGGGCATAAATTTTACTAATTTGAATCTCTAAGGTTTTTTAAAATTCACTCTTTGATATTTAATAAATAATCATGGGATATACAAAAAGCAAAAAAGGACAAAAACAACTCATTGAGATAAACTGGTCAACAGAAGAGGTGCAGGTGTCAATAGAATCAGACCCTAAGATGACCTTGATGTGGTAGCCTTCAAATTAAAACAATGAGTTATTAATATACACATTTTAGAATGGCTCAAATGAAAAAGACTGATAATACTGTGTGCACTGACGAGAAGGCAAAACAACTGGAACTCTCATACTTTGATGTTTGGAAAGCAAAATGATCCAGCCACTTTGAAAAACAGTTTGGACAGACTGAAGGGTTTGGCAGTTTCTTATAAAGTAATACATAATCTTACCATATTACCAGGCAATCCACTTTTAGAAATGAAAACACATGTCTACACAATGTATTGTATACAAGTGTTTATAACAGCTTTCGTCATAACTGACTAAACTTGAAACAACCCAAATGAACATCAACTGGTAAAAGAATAAAAAACTTGTGGAACATCCATACAGTATAACATAGTCCAACAAAAAAAAAAAGAATGAATAGATACATTCAACAACGTGGCGGAATCTCAAAAGCATTATATAAGTAAAGCAATCCAAACTCAAAAGCTATTCACTATATGATTAAACTTTTCTGACATTTCAGAAAAGGTAAAACTATAGAAAGAAAAATCAGACAAGAGTAGAAATTAGACTAGCAGCTGTTAGGAACATGAGGGAACTTTCTGGGGAGATGGAAATATTCTAATTTGATTGTGGTATTGATTGTTCATCTGGATACATTGATGTAGTTCCTTTAAAAAAGGTGAATTTTACTATATGTAAATTATGCTAAAATAAACCTGATTTTTTAAAATAAAATATAAAAACAGCTACAGATTAACAGAAAAAAATACAGGTATTCAGAACAAAATTTGTAGCCATTTTTAGAGAGAACAAAAGAATACCAGTTCATATAGCCAGTGTGGTCAGGAAAGAAAGAAAGAAAGAAAGAAAGAAAGAAAGAAAGAAAGAAAGAAAGAAAGAAAAAGAAATCCATTACTTAAAGATTTTTGTTTATATGATACCAAATAACTAATATGATTGACATTTAATTCAATATTTTTTACTCTAAATATAGTTAAATACACCTGGCAAAGCTTATCATCAAATCAATCTGTGGTAGAGAGGCTACTGAAAGTATATACTTATGGCTAGGTGCACTAGTTTTCTTCTGCTAGAGCCCACTCCCCATAACGTAACTTGTTCAATTCACAATGGATGACTGTGGTATCCAAAAGTAACATAATTTTCTCTGGGCATAAGGTAAAACAGTATAGGCAATAGGAATTAATTAATAACAACAGTTCTATGACTTGTGATGCACAGTGAACAAGCAATTTTTTTTTTCATTTATCTTGAGAGCCAATGCTAGTCTGGGACTGGAAATAATTTTAATTTGTATATATTTTGTGATTCTGGAGAATCTGGACAGAAAATTAGCTCAGATGATATAACTCATGGACCAGAAATATAACATTTTAGAAAATATGCCACATCTAGTATTCCTTCCACTTAAAAATATAAATGATAGGTAAAAGTGACATCTGAGTAGTTACAATCAGAGGAAAGGATGAGAAGGTGAAGAGGTGCTCTTTCACCTCATGACTAGGGATAACACTGTCGTGAAATCTCTTTAGAGCTTTAGTGTGTGTTTTTCTTATTATTTTTAAACACTTTTTTTTTAACTTGAAAAGGCTCAATTCTAATCCTTGCAAAATCCTTATTTTAAAGTGCCTAAAATAAAAATTAAGAATCTCGGTGATATTAAAGTTAGATAATTAAAAAAAAAAAAAGGAACTAGGAGCATAAAGGCGAGTGAAAATACTATTTGTCACCACCTGTATGTTTAAGTGAATTTTCAAAATAGTCTTACAGTTGTTTTTCTTTCCAGGTGTCATTTGGACCACTGCCTAATGACTATTAGAACATCGGCAATTTGGTTGCAGAATTAGGAGCAACAATAACTCACTGTGACATTCATAATGGAATGTTAAAATTAAAGCTTGGATTGTGAGCCAAAATGATGAAAAAAAAAATCAAAATGAGTGTGAGGGGAAAAAAATTCTCATATTTTACAATGAACTAGACCAGAATTGTTTCTACAACTCTTGGATGCCTCAATAGGATCATTGGTGTAAAGGGAAGAGAATATGAAGAGAAGAGAACTTTGGAGATGTTCCTGTTCTCTAAGTCTCTAGTCGCTGCCCTTCAATCTCCCAAGGTAATAAGAAGGAGACAATGAATCGTGGAACACTACATCAAAAACTAATGACGTACTGTATGGTGACTAACATATTAAAAAAAAAAAAAAAGGAGACATTGGAGAAATGTCCTTCACCTCAAGTCTAGTGATGGAGCTTCCATGGGACTTCTGAAAGATCTTTGAACTGAGCTCTCAACAGTTGCTTTTCCCAAATGCACTAACTAATGCCTAAAAAGTCTCACATACGAAAAAGCTAAGATGAACTCTGGCAGCAGAGTAATAGTGGTTGATTTGCACTGTATCTGTACTCCCAGAGTTTATTAGGGCAGAAGGTTTTCAAATTATTCTGTAGACCCCACAGGAGAGAATGCTGGCGTAGGAATGTCTCTGGTTGAGTACAAAGTTGCCCAGTTGGGTATAAGGACTCAAACAATAGCAGGATGGGCATGAACTGGATATTCAGGGATGCTAAGTCACAAGCATAGAGTTTCATACACTTTGACCAAGGGAAATGAAATCAGTGAAATCCAACAGAAAAACCTCCAAAAACTTGCACATGCACACACACAGACTTAACGACACACACATACCCAAATCTGTCAAGGCTGTAAATTTTAAAGATCCATCATGCTCAGAGAGAGGCCAGTTTACAGTTCAAATAAGACCCTTGCTATCTCCTTATCACTCCCAACCACTCATACCCCTCTCATCAGTTCGCACCAATGTTGAGAAGTGAGTGAGCACTGGTAACTGACTAGCAAGCTGGGAAGGGTGGCAGGAAAAATAAATGCAGGGCAGTGAAGGACAAGGAACCAAGTATGTCCTCCTTTCCTTTTGCAGGCTTCTAGCCAAAAGACAACACAAATGATAAGCAGGGAAGAGTGGATGATATATTGAATTTAGAATAGTGATATACATGTACATATAGTGGACTGGATTAGGCATTCTAATTACCAAACTGATGCTCTGTTTCTGATTTAAAGTGACTGACAAGTCTGTCAGTTGCCTTGTGAGCAGAAAGGATTGCGATTTGATCAAGTTTTGCTGTAAAAAGTTTTGCTAGAAGAGAGTTTACAAAATAAATTTTCAAAACCAAATGGGAGACAAAAAAAAAGTTATGCTTTAGATAGGTCACATTTTTTATGTATTTGTTACACATATGATGACTTACTACACTCCTAAAATCCTCTCAAAATGGCTAGTTGCTCAGCTTGCATTGTAGATATTATCTGGCCCCACAATTTGAGCTACTATTTCCTACTGTAGGACCCCCACAGTCATGTCAGCCAAGAACAATTTATCAAACTTGTTTTTTAATCAGAAACTTGTATTAACCTAAACAATAGTACACTTATAGTCAATGTTTAGAATAGTAGTCCTGGGTTAATAAAGGATTCCCAAATGATTTCTTAAGTCACAAATAAAAATCACATAATACTAAGAATAATGAAGGACCTGGGTAGAATGCATTTCTTTCATTTTAATTTATACTGAAAACTAGTAATTTATTTAAAATGTGCAAAAAATTATACTGATCAGAATATCTATTAATATAATGGTTATATTTGTAATAATACTCTAATGGTACTTTGAAGATTACCCAGTATTTTCACATTCTCTCTTTTGACCTTACCAGCAATTTAGCATTAATAAGTTAAAAGACTTTTTGTAGAATTTTCTAGAGCTACTCTCAGCTGATGTGTATATCCACGTATTTGTAGTATGTTGTATGCATACATTTGTAGTACAAAAAGCATATATTTGTCCATGCTTATGCCTGGTATATATGCCTATGCTGTGTGGAAACAAATAAAGGGAAAGATATCTTCTCTATGTTTCCCCAAATTCATTAGCCACATGACCAATTCCATTTTTCATGACACTATATTTTAGAATCCAGATTTCAAGCTTCTTCTAGTCATGTCAACTTTTCAGACAAAAAGACATATATATTGGCTTAGAGGTTTTTTTTTCAAATATCTCATATACTTCATAAGAAACATAAAAAAATATGAGAAATATATATTTGCAAATTAACAATGAAACTGAACCCATATTTGAGGACTCAAATCTCCAGTGAATTCTGGAAAAATCATCTTATTGATAGTCAGTGGGAGTCAGTACGTGCAAAAAGGCTATAACCTTGCTACTTGGTAGGACAATATCCATTAGATTCTCAAGAATTGCAAATGCTCACAAATCTCTTCTTAAAGTTTTAATTAGGGAATGTCTCATGACTGATAAATGTATTCATTATTTTCTTTATTGGTTGGTCAAAGTCTATACCTCTCAGAGTCTCAGAGCTTTTCCTTTAAGAATTAATGTCAGAAAAATGAGATTGATGTGCACCTGTAATCTAATAGCAAAGAGTAAAAGTTTATTAATTTTAAAATGTTTTGCAAAGCATGCTCAGTAATTAAAGTTCATGGGGACTTCCTAACATAATTCATTAGTGATATCACAACATGTTTGTTTCATCATTGTATAACTGGCTCTTTATGACTAGAAATTACTAGAGAGTTAATATTGAAGTTCATTGACAACCAAGAACAAAGGGTGAGCTCTTCCCCTAAGGTCAGAAACAAGACAAGGATGTTCATTCTCACTACTGTTATTCAACATAATGCTGGAAGTTCTAGCTACAGCAATCAGACAACAAAAAGAAAGAAAAGGCATCCATGGGCATGTGGTGGTTCAGTCAGTTAAGTATTTGCCTTTGGCTCAGGTCGTGATCCCAGGGTCCTGGGATCAAGCCCCACATCAGGCTCCCTGCTTAGCGAGGAGCCTACTTTTCCCTCTCTCTCTGTCGCTCCCCCAGCTTGTGCTCTCTCACTCTCACTTTCATTCAAATAGATAGATGATAGATAGATAGATAGATAGATAGATAAAATCTTAAAAAAAAAAACAAAGAAAAGGCATCCAAATTGGGAAGGAAGAAGTAAAACTTTCACTATTTGCAGATGACATGATACTATATATAGAAAACCCTAAAGACTCCACCAAAAAACTACCAGAATTGATAAATGAATTCAGTAAGGTTGCAGTATATAAAATAAATGTACAGAAATCCATTGCATTTCTATACACTAATAATGAAGCAGCAGAAAGAGAAATGAAGAAAACAATCCCATCTACAATTGCAACAAAAAGATAAAATACCTAGGAATAAACTTAACTAAAGAGTGAAAGACCTGACTCTGAAAACTGTAAAACACTGATGAAAGAAATTCAAGATGACACAAACAAATGGAAAGATATTCCATGCTCATGGACTGCAAGAACAAATATTATTAAAATGTTTATACTACCCAAAGCAATCTAAAGATTTAATGCAATCCCTACCAAAATACTGACATCATTTTTCACAGAGCTAGAACAAACAATCCTAAAATTTGTATGGAACCACAAAAGACTCTGAGTAGCCAAAGCAACCTTGAAAAAGAAAAACAAAACAGGATGTATCACAATTTCAAACTTCAAGTTATACAAAAGTTATACACGTTATACAAGTTATACAAAATTGTGATAAAACAATACAGTACTGGCACAAAAATAGCCACACAGACCAACAGAATAGAAAGCCTAGAAATAAACCTACAATTACATGGTCAATTAATTGTCAACAGAGGAAGCAACAATATGCTGGGAAAAAGACAGTCTCTTCAACAAATGGTGTTAGGAAAACCGGACAGCTACACGCAAAAGAATTAGACTGGACCACTTTCTTACACCATATACAAAAATAAACTCATAATGGATGAAAGACCTAAAAGTGAGACCTGAAATCGAAAAATCCTAGAAGAGAGCACAGTCAGTAATTTTTCTGACATTGGCTGTAACATCTTTCTAGATAAGTCTCCTGAGGCAAGGGAAACAAAAGTAAATACAAACTATGGGGACTACATTAAAATTAAAAAAAACAAAAACTTCTGCACAACAAAGGAAACAACCAACAAAACTAAAAGACAACCTACTAAATAAGAGAAGATATTTTCAAATGACATCTGGTAAGGGGTTAGTATCCAAAATATATAAAGAACTTAAACAACTCAACACCCAAAACATAAATAATCCAATTAAAAAATGCACAGAAGACATGAACAGGCATTTCTTCAAAGAAGACATACCGATGGCCAACAGACACAGGAAAAGATGCTCAATAGTACTCATTATTGGGGAAATACAAATCAAAACCACAATGAGATATCACCTTACACCTGTCAGAATAGCTAAAATCAAAAGCTCAAGAAACAAGTATTTGCAGGGATATGGAGAAAAAGGAACCCTCATGCTTTGTCGATGCAAACTGGTGCAGCCAGTATGGAAGACAGTATGGAGGTTCCTCAAAAATTAGAAGTAGGACTACCATGTATGATTCAGTAATCATACTACTGGATATTTACCCAAAAAATAAAAAAAAAAACATAATTTGAAGGGATATATGCACCCTTACGTTTATTGCACCATTATTTACAATAGCCAGATTATGAAAGCAGCCTAAGTGTCCACTGATGGATGAATGCATAAACAACGTGCAGTATACAAACACACACACACTAGAATATAATTCAGATATAAAAAAGAATGAAATCTTGCTATTTGCAGTGACATGGATGGACCTAGAGGGTATAATGCTAAGTGAAATAAGCCAGTCAGAGAGACAAGTACCATATAATTTCACTCATACGTGGAATTAAAGAAATAAAACAAATCAACAACAAAAAAAGAGAGAGACAGAACAAAAAATAGACTCTTAACTATAGGGAACAAACAGAGGGTTACCAGAGAAGAGGTAGGTAGGAGTATGCATGAAATAGGTAAAGGGGATTAAAAGTACACTTATCTTGATGAGCATGGAGTAATATATGGAATTGTTAAATTGCTATATTGTACACCTGAGACTAATACAATACTGTATGTTAACTACGTGGAATAAAAATAAAAATAAAATAAACCCACACACAGCAAACCGGATCTTTATAACACAATAGACATTCCTAGAGGGTTATACAATGGTGAGATCATTGATATCCAAGATCAAATCATGATCTCTAGAAAATGATAATTGTACTCCAACATTGGTGTCATTTGGGAACAGATCAAATCCTGTAATCTGTTATAAGTAGCCACCCTAGGATCAGTTAGAGTAAGAGCCTGGAAATATTTCTAGAGTTCTGAAGTGGGTTCTAAGTTGGTAGTCATATCTGGGGGGATGGGAGGGTGTGGGTGGGTTGTGGTAGTGGTGGTGATAGTGAGGGTTCAAAGTATTACAATGATGAATAATAATTCATGTCCCAGGTATAATGTCATACATTTCAAACCAACAAATTGGAGGAAATGTTGGATTCTAAAATCCATGGAGGGATTACAGAGATGCTGGGGATGGGACGAGCTGAAGAAAAGGGCTTGATCTTTCACATGCTGGACAAGCAATAAGGCACTACCCTTACATAGTATGTCAACAGAATATCTTCAAACATGTCATCTGGAGAATATATGTTCTCCTCAGAAAGACTCCTTCCCCTTCCTCTTGGCTACACTTCTATTCATAATATCAGAAAATAGATCCTATGTTGCATCCTGCCCAAAGCTATTCATTGTTCTCCAAATTCATGGCTCTTGTAAATACCTTTAGGTAAGGGAGGAGTCTGAGGTGTGGAAACGTGTACCCACTCCAGATCTCAATCAAATAGAACCCACCACAAAAAATATAGGTAAGATCAGTATATAAAGTGTTTAAGAGCACGGGCCTTCTGTTAGTTCCTGTGGCTTTTGTAACAAATTACCACAAAGTTGGTGACCTCAAATCTCGAGTTTAATTATGGGAGCTATTGAAAACACAGTTTTTCTGTTATAGCTGCAGGCATTAATAACCTTCAAACTCAGGAAAAATGCTTTGAGTGGTTTTTTTTAATACTTTAAAGATATGGAACAAAATGAAAGATTGTTTAAACATGCTTCCGATTTGGATATATGTATCCCAGTAGAACTAATTTATACAGTTTAGAAACAAGTACTGCATTAACAGAATGCATACAGTAATAAATTGAATAGTAAGTTATCATCTTTATATTTTTTCCATTTCTGCTGAAAATTATAATTCATACTGCAATGAAAAATGAATCTTGGACAAGACACCCAAGAAGATAAAAGTGAATTTGATCTTATAAAGAGCATCTATCTTCTTCTAATAGTGTAACAATTATACCTGGCAAGAATGGCTACTTTAAATTCCCTGACCACTTCGTCTAATTTTGCCTCCTGTTGATAACACCTTTTACTTTTTACCACAGTATCCTACTTTATTTTTGCTACAGCAGTTATCATTATCTTGTTCATATATGTGTTTGTTTATTATCTGCCTCCCATTATTTAGATACAAACCAAATATAAAGCTTTATTCTGTTTACTGCAGCATTCCCATCACTTACAATAGCACCTGGACCAGTGAAGGCATTTGTAGAATTTATTTATTAACTGGACAAATATAAATTTTACAATATACATTTTACAAAAATTATGGGAAGAATTCTGGAGAATAAAAAACTTACAGATTGAAAAAAAGCTTACATATTAGTAAATGCTTTGTCTTTATAGAAGTCTATTTTCATTAAATCACTAATATGTCTTCATTTCATAGATACTTGCAGTATTTATTGAGATAGATATAAGTATCTCAAAGGGACAATTTTCCTTTATCTTTTATTTAACTACCGTTTTAGCCCATAAGATTCTACAGACTAAAGGATATACCACCCTTAGGAAGTTTTCCATAAACCTCTGAGAGAAAAAAAAAAAAATCAAAGAATGAATAGAGATAGGCCTTTTTAGAAATGCTGTTGGTGTTTTTCTTTCTTTATAGAAAGGATCTAAGCTTACATAAAAGATGTCCAAGATATTAATGTTTTATTTACAAACAGCAAACTCTTTATAGCCTTGTACTTCAAACTGTACAAATTTATCTAAGACTCAGAATTTCTACCAAGCTTACAAAATAATTTGTCAAAACGAGCATTGCCTCTCAGTCTTCAGGTTGGATGGTGGATGTTGTAGCTAAATTAGTGAACACACAAAGAATTTAATTTTTTTCTGATTTCAAGAATGGTAAGTTGTCATTTGCCAAATATAACTTCTGTTTTGACATGTTAATCTTATATCATAATGTCTATTATTATTCTCCTTCTTTCCTCCTGGTAAGAAAAAGATTAATAAAAAAACCCATTAAGCTGTCCTTGCATAGAAATAGCAAATGTTAAGTATATTTCAGGTGTGAAATCTACAAAATGTTCTCATAACCTTCATACTGCCAAAGCGACACTGCACAGATGTGCCCAGCAGTCAAGTGGCTATGAGAGCTGATCTCTGTTGCTGTGGTGAAATGCAAAGACCCACCAATGTCACTGATAAAATATTGTTATCAGAGTTAGGATTACTAGCTGGAACATTCAGTCACCGCACAGGAACTGGCACTTCTTGAAAGGAAACCAAGAACCTTCTATGTTACATTTCAGTCCTTCGTGAAAATTTCTAGGTCAAAATCAGAGCAATCCAAATGTATCTGCTTATAGAGAATATGCAAGTCTATTGTCCTAAAATTGTCCATTTTCTATCATGAAAGTCACATGACAGAGAAAAAGTAGGCAGATAATCTCTGTCACGTCCAATTTAAGGTAAAAATCTTAACTCTAATTAGCCTCTCTAAAAAGTCATGGTGGCTTTATATTGCCTTAATCAGTAAACTATAAACAACAACAACAACAAACAGGGATATTTTTCATTTTAACACTTCGCTTGTCACTCGTGGAAAGTGTAGGTTTGATTTAAAGCAATCCTGAACTGAATGAATAATCTCCTTATGCTACCCCGTTCCCACCAAGTCAGGAGAGGCCACCACTCATTACCACTTGTTCCTTCCTGCCTCTTACCCCTTTAGGATTTCCTCCAAACCCCTTCACCTCACATTTCGGGTCTTTCATCACGTCTCACTTCCCACTGCTCCTCTGACCCTATACCCTGCGACCAAAACCTCCCATACTGTTCTGCTTAATGTAGCACTTGATTTTTTTTTTCCCTACAGAATTCCTGGTGGCTGAAATACCCTCCTCTCCCCTTTAACATTCTTCCTTTAAAATCCAGCCCAAATACCACCTCCTGCACATGAAGTTCTCTAGGAACACTCACATAAAGACATCTCTAATAATCACATATTTCTTTGGGTCCATCTTTGAACTTGTTAATTAAATTAAATGCTGCAAAGAAATTTACATATTTTGTGCATTTATATTCTCTCCAAAGGTAGATTATGAACTCCTTGAAGGCAATAGCCGCTTTCTAACATTCCTGTTATCTCCTAAGGATAGCTAGCACAGTGTTCTTCATCTAATAAACATATAATCAATGTTCCCTAAATCAAGGATTTTTAAAATATTTGAGAAGTAAGCAGATTGCTTACATGAGGAAACTGAGGTCCAGAATCATTACTGAACATGTCTAAAGGTGAATGACTAGTAGTCAAATATTTGGTTTGCTTGATTATTAAAGATATTTTCTACTTACACCAAAGTTATATTACTTTGTTACTTGACTGGTTGTTCCTAAGCCATGAAATTTATAAGATACACTGTTTTAATAAAGTATAGGCATATATGTTTGCAAATATAATCTTGCATATAAATATTTATCAATAAAACTAGGTATAAACAAAGTTTCTCTGTGAATACAGATATTTCAAGGGCAACTCTAGAGAAGTCAGTTTTAATGATTTATCAAGTAAGAAACAATATGCAAGAAATGCAATGACAATGGGGACATTGATATTTTTAATGCACCCTGAATGACATGAACAATATCCTAGTAAGAATCAAATATTACACAAGTCTCTAATGCCCTGTTAAATCTTATGTTCTGCCATAGAGCACTATAAACACATAATTGTAAATCTACATTTTCCATGAAGGTGAATAAGTAGCTTTATCTAATTTCTGTAATGTTTAAAATATGGTGGACAATTCCAAGTTCCATTTTATCATGGAGGTTTTAATATGCTGGTATGTGAAAAACAGGTAGAAATAATGTTACTGAAGAAAATTAAATCAACAACTATTTTTAAATCACAGTAAGTACCTAGGTTCTGGTTGAAGAGAGTTTGACATATGTCATATTTATCCTTTCACAGTGCTGTATCTGTGGGGAGTTTGGTGTTAATATTACGTATTGTCACTTACCATCTTTCAGGATGGTTTCTCGCTCTGTGCCATCTATCTTCTGCCGGCCAATTAGGAAACTGGTGGTGTCAGCAAAGTAGATATAACTGGTTTCTGCATGGAAATCTAAAGCACGAGGGTTTACCAGATTCTCTATGGGGATCATGTATTCATCAGCTATCTTGGTATTCAAGTCCATTCCTCGAACAATTCCTGGGCGTCCTTTCCCATAAAAGAGGAACAACTCATTCTTCGGTCCTGCAGAAGAAAGATTACAAACACAAACAACTGAGGCTGCCTAATCTTCTTTACACTGCAGAATGCCACTGTTTAATTAACTGGCACAATTAGCATTTTTTAAATTCAATAACAAAAATTAAACTCTAAAATATGCCAAATGTATCTTGATGCAAGAAGGCCAGCTAATTGCATTACTTTAATTAAAACAGAAATTACTTCCGTGAATGGGTTATATTTAGTTAATTATTCTTTTGTCTATAACTGTCTGTAGAGCAAAAACATGACAGATCATTGGATAACTGGTAACAGTAAAATGGACATTTATTAAAACATCCGGCACATTTAATTTTACAATTCATTACAATCTATCTAACACATTCTGTAGATACTAACTATAGCATTCATTATGTCTGACAATGCTAAAAACTTCAGAGTATTTAAAACACCCCGCCTTGGAGTTTGCATCTAAGGCTGTCAAAGGCAAGCAAATAGAATCACACAGTATCACAAACGTGCATGAGAATATATTACAAAGGTCTTAACAAGTGAATTATTTTTTTAAGAAATGAAATAAAATTCCAGTTATTGCATCACTTTTTTCTTTACATCTTAATTAGAATGTTAGCGGTTCATGCTGTCTGCCAGTAACTCTGAAATACAACACAGCCCTTGTCAAAAGCAAAACAAAACAAAAGCAAAAATGAGAACTCCAAACAAAAAACTATTTTCCAGGTTAAAATGCTAGAATCAATGTAGCTTTTTCTATAGAGTGAATTGACTCCTTCAAACTTTCATATTGAAATAACATGCCAGGCTATCTAATTTCTAGAGCAACTGACTTAGTTTAGTTTATACAATTTGAAGAAAATACTTTATATAAAAGGGAAAACATATTGAATTTTAATAAAACTGAGGATACAAATGATTCAGTTATAATCAGATAACAGTACCATAAGTGAGATTCTTAGCAAAGTAAAATGACTAAACTACAGAAAATTTGGAGAAAACAGAGAAAGAAAAAGTAATTACTCATAAACTCAATACCTCAATACAAACAATACTGTCAATTTACATATTTTCTTTCTTTCACTTTCTTTTAAAATTCGTGCTATTGAATATTAAGTGTATATAAACTGATATCTATTATATTTTAATGTATAAAGAAAAATAAAACAAATTTCACGCACCTGGCACAGATCTTAAAAATATTTCCAGAACACTGAAAGATATTCATGTGCCCTAAACCAATTCCTCACTCCTTTTTTTCCTATTTCACTTTCATCCTAAAGATGTCCAATATCCTGTTATTTTGTTTATTATGTATTTTGTCAAGTTTTATCACACGTGTTGCATGTATTTCCCAACAGTACATTGTTTGTTTTTCATGTTTGAATTGCATGTGTGAATTCTTCTGTGAATTTTATTCTTATAATGTTTGTAATATTCATCCATGGTTGTTGCAGCCATAGTTAACTTATTTTCACTGTTATATTGTATTCTTTCATGTAGCTATTTCAAATTTAATTTATTTAGTTATTTTTCTAAAGTGTGATTACTTATAATGAAGAGGACATTCAATTTCATATTCTGCTTTTATTGTTAAATCTTAGCATCAAAATTATGTTCTACGTTGATCCATTATTTTAAGCCTTACATTCATTCTTTCAGTATGATCAGTATAATATATGATAATTTATTAAACTGTTCCCCAGTTGGTTTTATCTTTTCATTATTATAATAATACTGGGGAACCATGTTTTTCTTCAATCCAGCATTTTACACATTTTCTTAGATGATCTCTAAGTATACATTTCCAGAAATGGAATTACTGGTAAAGAATATTAACATCCTTCTTCCTCATTGCCCTCACAGCTTCTCAGTGTCCACCTACTTTCAAGAGTATTTTTTAAAAATAATATTGCATATTATTTAAAAGTAGTGTAGATTTATTTGAAAATTAACATTTTCTACCAACTTTATAAGCATAAGCATAATTTTTTTAAAAATAGGAATCTTATTAAAAAATAAAATAAAAAATAAAAATAGGAATCCTATATATGCATTTTAGTGCCTCATTTTTTAAATAATATTTTATTGTCATTAAAGTCTTAAAATCATTATTTTCAATGACAGCATCGTGTTCCCTGCTAGAGAGGCAATACGATGCAATCAGCTGCTTACCTATTGTTGGATATTTAGATTGTTTCTGGGTTTTTGTTATTATAAATATATTTATAATGAATTTCTTCAGTCAAAAGAGGAAAAATTTCTTTTTTTTTTTAATGATTTTTTAATTATATTATGTTAGTCACCATACAGTACATCCCCGGTTTCCGATGTAAGGCTCGATGATTCATTAGTTGTGTATAACACCCAGTGCACCATGCAATACGTGCCCTCCTTACTACCCATCACCGGTCTATCCCATTCCCCCACCCCCCTCCCCTCTGAGGTCCTCAGTTTGTTTCTCATAGTCCATAGTCCCTCATGTTCCATTCCCCCAAAAGAGGAAAAATTTCTTAAAGGATACGGTCAGTTTGTTTTTTTCATATTTTATCAAACGTCTTTCCAAAAATGATACCAATTTCCACTTCTATTATTAATGAATAAGAACACTAGTTTCATCATACCCAATTTTGCTAACGTTAATTTTAATTGATGTTTTCATTGGTAAACCTGGTAGTCACTGGTTTAATGTGTGTGTGTGTGTGCGCGCGTGTGTGCGTGTGTATGCTTTATTTTTTTAATTGTTTTTAAAGATTTTTATTTATTTATTTATTTAGAGAGCACGAGCCAGGGAGGGGAAGGAGGGTAGAGGGTGAGAATCTCAAGCAGACTCCCTGCTGACCGCAGAGCCCCAACCAGGTCTGAGTCTCACAACCCTGAGCTCATGACCTGAGCCAAAACCAAGAGTCCAATGCTTAACCGACTGAACCACCGAGGTGCCCCTGTGTGTGTATGCTTTAAATAGGAATAACCATTTTTCCCATTGTTTACTTAACTCACCAATCTTAGTCATTCGATACATTAAAGTTTCTTCTAGTGTGTACTCTTGTATGATAGGCAATTGATACTAAAAACTACATTTCAGAGACACTCATAGAGTGATGGGCCTGGTTTTAAGTACCTACAATACGATGCACTAACTCAAGTTTGGGAATATGGAAATGAGGCTGCCTTTTGCTACTTCCTTTGGTATTCATCCAAAGAAGAAACTGAATTTTCCACTTTAGTGTTCTTCCTTTGTGTATATCAAGAGGCAAGGAAGAGGGTGTTGTTTTGTTTTGCTTTGTTTTGTTTGCCAGTAGGGAACTATCAGTTGTGACATATTTCTGGAGCTAATAGTTGTGGCGCAAGTTGTGGAGATTCCCGGATATCAGTTAAAATGGTGTGTTTTTGAAGTTACCATTGGCATTTGTGGCTTCCTGATGCCCAGGCTTCTGAGTGTGGCAGGTTTCCAGTTTTAAGCCAGGGTAGTTCAATGGTGGTTTTAAGGGCTGTTCTGAGGACTGAATCTAGAAGCTATTGCTTCAGGCTTTTCACTGATTACATAAGCACCTATCTATTAACATTTGATATTTTCTGATTAAAAGAGCTAGAATTATCTCTGTTAATGTAAATGTACCTTGATTGGGTGATTGAAGCTTATGCAACTGTGATCCTGTTTCCCCCCAAACATGTGTATGTATGTATGTATGTATGTATGCATGAATGAATGAAAATATGTATGTATAAATGTGTACTGTTGCATTTTTTATGACATGCCATCTCTTTTCAAGTGGTAACCACACCAATTTAAAGGCTGGTCACACACACACACACACACACACAACTTCGCTCATCTTGAGGCTTCTCTCAGTTATCCACAGGATCTCTTGAACATGAGACCCAGCATTAATACAGTTAGAAATGAAAACAAAATACTAATACATATATTTTATAACAGCTGAGCTTCTTGGGTTATTGATTTAAAAATATTTGTGCCACCATTTAGACTTAAAATTTTACCAACTTTAGTGATCAATGTCATAGCTCTCAGTAAGCACATGACAAGAAAGTTGAAGAGATGCAAGACAGTGATCAGAGAGGAAACACAGAAATAAAAAGCCATTGCTACAACAAAATGGAGACACAATAGGCACTATAAAAAGCAGCCATTGTAACTTTTAAAATTGTGGTATTGGGGGACATTTAAAGGACAGCAGTCTCCACATGGATATCATTTCTGTAAGGACCATTCTACTATATTTGATTGTGAAGACCCCAAGTAAAGACCTTAATTTAACTAATTTTGGGGCAACAATCTAAGTTTACAAAAGTCATGTATAAAATTATTTTTTAGCGTATTTAAATAAGGAACAATTAAGTTACTCAGCATATTTCAAAAATAAAACAAAGATATGTCTAACTGTTAGAAAGCTTTTCAATACAATTGTTAAAGAGATTGATATTTAATTAGTATAGCTCCAGTTACCTGGAAAATTAAATATTGAAATGAATTTCACTCCCCAGTGATGCTGGATAAGGTGAAACATGACTTTATGTGGATTTTTGTTGGACTAAACAACACACCTACTACTAGGAGGAGCTTCTTAGTTCAGATAAGAGAAAGCATGGGCAACCAATGATTCAGGCTCATTAGACCAAAAAACTTCTTTAAGGAATTAAGGAAAGGATCGTCCTAAAAACAGCCTAAAGTATGTTTCCCAGGGATTCATAAATTTAGTGACTCTATAGCCTGATTCAGTTTTTCATTCACATTATCACAAAACAAAACAAAACAAAACAAAACAAAACAAAACACAAAAAAACCTGAATACTGAGAAAAAATAGCTGGTATATTTTGCAGGCAAATTTCACCTGTTGAAGTCTTATGTTATTGCTGATGTTGATGTCGCTAATTAATAGAAAAAAAAAACTATTCTGAAGCAGTAGCTGCTGGCAAAATGTTTGATTTTAACAACATACTTTTACATGACCTGCCATCACTTCCCAAGTTGAAGCCCGTCCGGCAGCGACAGGTCCGTGTTTTGTAACTGCTGCTGAGCAGACAGATGTGTGAGCATCCCCCTGGCATTCCATATGGATCCACTTCACATGCATGGCTTCTGACTACAAGAAATAAAAAACAGCACACTTGAAATTCTCCAAAGACAAGATAATTATGTACATTGGTATGTTGAAACGTTTGCAGTGCAAGAAGAGGCAATCCTATCAAAAATCTCTACACCCAGCTATTTATTACCATAATCAATTGGAAAAAGAGTTTAAACTTCCTAGAAAAAGAGGTAGGTATTTGCTGAAGTCCTCCTAAGAATATGTTTAAAAAAACAATTCTGCTTTTATATTAATTTAAACTGTTTACCTGTAAGCAAAATAAGTAACCTGATTCTTCTTGATGCATGCTTCTTGTTCTTTTTAAAAATACATGTTTCTTACAAATGTAAAAAGATACTGTAAAAAAACACCTGGTTAGGTAATTAAGCACAGAAAGGATCTCTTTTGAAATAATCCATTATATGGGCAATTAACCCAGAAGATATATGATTCAGTAACTATCTTTATTGAGAAGTGCTGAGACATATTTTTTTTCAGTTTTGAGTCCATTGTCATTTTGAGAACTTGACAACAAAATGAATGTGTGTACGTGTGTGTGTGTGCATGACTGTAATTTTCAAAAGGAGGACGCCAGTTTACATGTGACAATTGAGACATAGAAGGACATTTCATGAGTGTAGAAGTTAGAGAAGGAAAAAAGAACAGGAAAAATATTGTATGAAGAGAATGAGAAAAAGATGAGTCAAAGAAAAAAAGGCTGTGGTAGGAATAATATCAGTCAGATTTTATATACTGTCGTAATTATATTTCTTTTTGATCACCACTTGAAATTGTGACAAATAACGTGGCAATGTTCTTTTAATAATAAATGGTTATGCTTTTAAAATTGTGCCATGTCTGTTTTGTATTCCTGATTTTCTAAATGAAAAGATTATCCCCCACTCTTGTCCCCCACAGCCTATTGTCAACACAGTAGCCATACTGATTCCTTTAAAAAGTCAGTCATATCATGAGACTCCTCTGCTTAATGCTTCCTAAGGACTCCTCATCTCAATAGAAGTATAAGGAAAAGGCTTTATAATTATCAATAGGGCCCTAGTTATTATGGTCCTCCTTCATTTCTCCAACCTCATCTTCTACCTCTTTTTTCCTTTTTCAGTCTGCTTTAGACACATAGGTCTCTTGCTGTTGCTTGAAAAATCTAAACATGTTCTTCCTCATGGTCTTTGCGTTTGCTCATCTCCCTACGTGCTATGTCTCTGCCTCACTTCCTCAATTATCTTGTCTTCATTTAGTTTCATTATTTCCATGGAACTTCCTCTGACCATTCAATATAAAATTGCAAATCACCCCCATCCCTGAGACTTCCTACCTGCTTTATTTTTCTCTATAGCACTCATAATCTTATAATATAATAATAATTTACTTGGTCATTTTAAAATTATTTTTTCTCTACTAGGATGCAAATCTCATATAGGCAAGAGTTTTTGGTTGTTTTATTCACTGCTGTGTCTATAAAATAATGTCTATACAGTAGTTCCTGGCACACAGTAAACGGTCAATGAATAATTGGCAAATAAATAAATCCTAACACCAAACTCTAATAAGGTTATTCACAGGATTCCAAATTTAAATTTACTGTAAACAGATTTGTGACAATACGTTGTCTCAACTAAATCTATGTTAATATTTAGGTAATTCTAAATTAGTTTCAATTTGAAGCACGAAAAGAGGATGAGAATTTGGGATTGATTGTTCTTGTATGTTACATTATTCTATATATAATTGAATGTAAATTGTATTGATGAACAAGCATCACTAACCTACTATGCAAAAATAACTAGTTTGTGTTTTTAAGAAATACTTAGAAACATTATAGCCTTCTCACTAAAAGTTACTTTTTAATTAACTCATATTAAAGAATAATTGGGCTAAGTTAAGAGACTGGAATGACTACAATAAAAACTGGATAAATACCATTAAGAGAGTCACCTGATTTGAAATGTCTCCCCAAATGATACCAAAAAAAAAAAAAAAAAAAAGAAACCTTAGCATCTTAGCATCTGGGTTTCCTGTCTACACATATCATGATTGAAAGCTCTTTCCTGAATCCAAATCTAGCCATCATTTCAATTCTATGGTTGTAGAAACAATTCACTAGGAACTGAACAATTCATCATTTAGACTTGTGCAGGGAGTGCTCTTCCATTTTATCAAGCAGACGTGTACACTTTTGCTATCAAACAGAGAATTTATGACTCACCCACTTTAACTCCATACAAAGCACAAGGACCATATCCTCATTCAACCCACCATTATAAAGGCAATGAAGAAGTCCTGTGTCTTACCTGTTGGTTGAGTTCTTTTTTGATAAATTCGGATTCCTCGAGCATTTTCCATTTTAATTAATGAGTGAATATCAGTGCCATTAAATCGGTTTATCCTTATGATATTGAAGTTATCAGAACTGGTTGCATACAAATAGTCTTCAAACACAGTTATACCATAAAGATGTCTGACCTATATGGAGGGGCAAAAATAACTATGATTTTTAATGATGCTGCTTTCAACTTGAAAGAAAAACTGATTGCTGTTTACTACTGTGGAAAATTCCCATAGTGGGAGAGTCACACACATATTATCACTTATTTGCTCTCAGAGAATTAAACATTTCACTAATTTAAATTTTCTCTCTGAGAAGAAAACATTATGCAGTAGTAGATAAAGCAGTTCCAAATGTATGGAGAATTTTATTCGTGATTCATTAAGAAAACATGTTCAGTAGCTACTTTTCAGAGGCAAGTGAGAACAAAACTTCCACGTATATTCAATAAGATGCTTGTGGCACCGTTACATAAAATTTGAGATGTTTTCATGGGCTGCTTGTTCATATAGTCAAGAGATACAGAATCTAAAAAAAATATAGCTCTGGCTGTGTAAGAACTGATGAGAACCTTTGAAAATTTATTTTGTAAGTTCAAAATCCCATATATATCTTTTTAAATCCCTTTTTTTTTTAAGATTTTATTTGACAGAGAGACAGCCAGAAGCAGAGGAACACAAGCAGGGGGAGTGGGAGAGGAAGAAGCAGCCTCCCAGCAGAGAAGCCTGATGCGGGGCTCGATCCCAGAAAGCGGGGATCACTCCCTGAGCCAAAGGCAGACGCTTAACGACTGAGCCACGCAGGCGCCCCTTTAAATCCCTTTTTTTAAGCCACAAGTTACATTTAGATGAATACTTGTCCCAGCATGGAACACAATAAATAAGGAAACTACATATTTGGAATGATTGTTTAAAAAAAAAAAAAGGCAGCACTTCACTCAGAAATCATATATGTTTCTAAAGCCTATTCGTAAGGAAATGGAACTAATGACACTTGAACAACATAACTCTCCTTCGCAGAGGTCCTGGGAATTGAGTGGAGGAATGGACATCTTGCAGTCATGGCAGGCTTCTAGTAAAGCTGAGGAAGAATGAGTTTACTGATTTTCTCATACAAATGCCTATGTGCTAAGCACAATGCTTTTGAGTACTACTATTATAGTTAATCTAAAACAGTTCTGTATCAAGGTAGGGTGGGGCTCTGATTTGATTTGCTGTAGAGATTCTGTTGAAAAAATCTGTCACAATTCTTCGGCATTATATGGCACTTTTAGTATAGATTTGTAGTTAACAGAATTTGAAAAAGTTGTATGGTTTGACTGTAAAAATTTATTTTTTTAAAGATTTTATTTATTTGAGAGAGAGAAAGCATGAGCAGGGGGAGGAGCAGAGGGAGAGAGTGAAGCAGACTCCCACTAAGCAAGGAGCCAGACTGGGGGCTCATCCCAGGACCCTGATCATGACCTGAGCCAAAAGGAGACACTTCACCAACTGAGAAATGTAAGATAAGAGTTAATGAGGAAAATCATTCCACGTTAAAGTCCAAAGAATGTTTTCCCTTGTAAGGGTCATTCCCCAGTGTGTGTGTGTGTGTGTGTGTGTGTGTGTGTGTATGTGTGTGTGTATATGTGTGTATAGGTGTAATCGTGTGTAGGCACACGTGCACAGGCATATGTGCCAGAAAGAAGGGGTGGGGGTGTCATGTGTTTATTTACTAATATTTCCACATAAGCTGATATCATAATTCCCTAGATAAATCTAAGTCCAAATTTGACTTGAGCAATATTTTTTTCCTATAAAAATTGCAAGTAAATTCAATTTTTCCATTGCCATTAGTCTCATGCATGTTTTGCCCGAAGTTTGGAGCCATTCATCTGGAAGCGTGTGGTTGTGGCATACTTATATTGTTCTTTACATAACTGTCATCCCACCCAAGAGACAAAGCATAGCCAAAGAGGGGACAATTGGGCAGGGTAGAAAATGTTCACATAGTAAAGATGAAATTGTACTCAATGTCCTTGTTCCTTCCTTCAGAAGAGCCTGTTTCCCATAAAGTAAGTACACTGTTGCCTGCTCTGCTACTCCCCACACAGGTGGGAGGAGCTTAGAGTGGTGGCTAGACCATTCTGCCTACAGCCCAAATATTTAGAAAAATGTATCTATGTTGGAAGATTCAGTGGCAGAATAAGCATATGTTTAGGGAATCAGAAAAAGCACAGGAAATAGAAATGGAAAAAAATGAATAATTAAAAACCAGACATCAGAAAACTTTTTAAAGGTAATTATGAGGAAAATCACTTGTACTTCTTATCCTTGTTTCAAGGTTTAAAAATTTAATTATATATAGGTAAAAAGATGACCCATCATAATCATTTTAGAAATTAGATCCTCTAAAAGTCATAACTAAGGCTTTCCAAAGAAATCAAGTTTTTTTTAGGACAGGCAAAAGTATGAAAGAAATAACTGGCCTCTTCTCTAATACTGGACACTTTTTTTTTTTAACCTCACAAATTAGTGCATTTGTTTGTCTGTCAAGGAAGGAAAAATAAATTCATTGCTAAAAACTGATTAGGAAGGAAAGGTATCCTTAAGGAATCATTACAGAATGTTTTTGTCTTGGATTGCAAAAGATAGAAAAGGGATTCATGTATTTCGGCTCCACAGAATAAGAATCTCACAAGAAATTAGTGCAATCACTGAGGTAAAATTGAATTTGAGGAAGTGCACTAGCGAATAAGCTTATTTCTACTTAGAGATCTCCTTTAAATGTCCACTGAGTGTTATCTGCAAAACCTTGTAATTCAGCAAGGGTAAAACCATACAGATGGGAAAGTTCTTGACCTCCGTGATTTCCACAGAAGTCTCATTCTAGGAAGTATTTGAATACATCAGAAGGCAAAATTTAGTCCAACCTTTGAAAATAATAAAAATATTTTTGTGAGCAGGCATTTGCTTTTGTTAGCAAAATATCTCCAAGGCCACAGGGGATAGATGACAGTCTAGCTCCTTATAAATAAACTATTTAAATTAGTTTTTAGTAAGTTTTACTTTTAATAGGTAAAACATCTGTCCTAGTTTAATTCCTTTCGTACTAGTGTGGCATTTTTGCTTATTGTTTTTGTTTTATTTTTGTTGGCTTTTGTTTTGCGTGCTTTCTTTTAATAGAGCAAAGGAGGAAGTCAGAAGCATCTTTGATATTATGGAACACACTGTGAAAAGAACATTCTCCCACATAGGAAATACATCACAATTTTTATGACCCTTTGCAGCTTGACTTCATAAGAAATTTTCAACATTGCAATTCAAATTTTGGGTCTTCTTCCTAGTATGATACCATTCATTTTATTACCTTAGCTGCATTTTCTAACAGAATTGTACTTACTTGTCTGCCTTGAATGATAGTATGTCTGTTTTTTCCTTGATAGTCCACTACTTCCACATAGTCCAAGTAAAGATCTACCCAGTAAACCAATTTGTTGACTAGGTCTAGTGCCAGTGCAGCTGGCTGCTCTGTCTTTGAATCAATTATCCTTGTTCTGTTCAGCCCATCCATGTCACATCGCTCCACTTTGGCCACATTCCCGTAGTCAGTAAAGAAAAGTTTTCTGTTGAAAGAAAACTAAATGTTAAAGTGGAGGGGGGGGGAGCATATTCAATAGAACCATCTGTAAAAAACAGAACTTTTCCTTCTAATTTATTTCAGTGGTTACATCTGTTAGCTTCCCATAACCATTTCCATATAATATCACTCATAAACAGAGAAATCTGCTAATGAATATTGCAGGGCATAAGGGAGCAGGTTAACCAACAACTGTAAAATTTCCCCAAAACGAATGATTATGGTGGGTTTATTATTGTATTAGGGGAAATGTTTCTTTAAGCTTCATAGAACCAATACACAGACACCACAGGAACGCATGCAGCCCATTTGGTATAAGCTTCGGAAGTGAGCCAAGTCACCAGGCCAGGGCACGTGAGCTATCAGGCTTTATCTTCAACCTGCTTTTCAAATTGCCTAGTAATGTCTGTCTCCTATAAAAGCTATTATGTGGAGCTCAATGATGCTATGAGTGGTAGAGAATAGCAAACCTGGAATGGAATTAAGCAGATGGAAAAGCAAATGTAGTATTTGTAGCGATGGAAATAAAACATAAATAATCCCCCCAAAACCAATCCCAAATTCTCCCAAATATTCCCAAATCACAAAATTTCATAAAGCAAATAAAGGCCATTTCTCCTCATTTTCTCTTTATTTGAAAGAACAGTCTAAAAAGCAATGTTGACCTCCAAGACAAAAAATAATAGTCCTTCCTTGAAGCACTAATGGTGTCTATCAAAGGTTGAAATACCTCCAACACCTCAGTGTCTAATATTTGATTAGTATTCACTATGTTTAGTAAACACAAATCAATTTCAGTTAACCTGACAATATTTTAACAAGATTACCTACTCAGGAGACTAAATTACATTTGTAAATAGAGGACTATCTTACCCTGACTTAAATACAATCTCAAGAATAATCAGATTTACAGTGACTGAGCAATATCAAGATTACCTAGAGTATGGAATATTTGATTTTACAAACTTGGTGAATTAGTTTTTAGTTACTTTTCTCAACATCCTTGCATTATCTAACAGTATGGGGTATATTTCAAGCTAAAAAGTATTATTTAAACTGTAATTTAGCTCTTTCTCCTGCGGGAGGTTTTGAGTAATTTTTAAACATTAATGCATACTGTTCTGTAACAGTATAAGCCAGATATTACTCTGAGAAGATATTTCCCTAAATGTTCTTGAAAGACCGATTTATCACAATAAGTTAAAAATTATTTTTCAGGTAACATTCTATTCAGGTGAAGAGCTTTTTTATTCTAGTAAAGAATAAATAAAAGGGCATATGGTGCCATGTTTTATTGTCACGCCTAACGTTCAAACTTCCGCCCCATGCGCTCACTCGCACTCGCTCTCTCTCTTTTCCTGCTTCCATCTTGCATCTCCTCTTCCTTCACTTTAAATCAATGGGTTCAGGGGCGCCTGGGTGGCACAGCGGTTAAAGCGTCTGCCTTCGGCTCAGGGCGCGATCCTGGCGTTATGGGATTGAGCCCCACATCAGGCTCCTCCGCTATGAGCCTGTTTCATCCTCTCCCACTCCCCCTGCTTGTGTTCCCTCTCTCGCTGGCTGTCTCTATCTCTGTCAAATAAATAAATAAAATCTTTAAAAAAAATAAAAAATAAATAAATCAATCAATGGGTTCATAGCTATCTCAAGTTAAACTACTGAGTACCTCGTTTTCCTATGTCTTACTGTAGAACACTAACCACTATTCCTGTTACATGAAGCGCTCTTTTTCATCACATACAAAAATGTCTTTCCTTTTCTAGTTTCCTTTTCTGATTGGTTCACTTCACAGAGCTGAAGAGATGCTGGTGTAAGGGTAGGTCTGAGTATAGAGAGTTGGGGGCTCTGGCACACTATGGGTAATGTAATATGTATAGACTATGCATAGTGATATAAAGCAGATGTTTGTACCAACTACATGGTGTAGAAGAGGAAAAGATGAGTCTGGAGTTAGAGACTTCTTCTAAGTCATCTTGAGATGACTTAATTACATTTAATTTCAAAAGGGAAAAAAGAGAAGTGTGTCAAGACCAGAACCATGGAGGTGTGCTGTTGGAGAAAGAAAACCAAGTAAAGATCAGAGGCTATGGCCAAAGAGATCACACAGACTTTCATAGAAGTCTAAGGGAGAGAAGTTCCAGAATAAAGGACCGCAGTGGCTAGCTGGGTCAATCACTTCATAAAATAAAATAAAATAATAATAATAATAATAATAATAATAATATAGATTAAGAAACTGCTGTTGAATTTGGTATTTATTAAAATACTAGTAATATTGAGAAGTTGCTTCAGAAGTTTAGTTATGGAGGAAGAGTGATGATGAAAGGGGTCGGGAAAATGTGATTTATTTTTCTAAGATTTTCAGTGATATTGACCTACTATTGCAGGAATGATGCAAGTGATTCTCATATTTATTCCAGGTCATAATAAAACTGGTTGAGGTAACTCTCTGAGTAAGTTTCAGCTAAGCTATGGGGAAAAAAGTATAAATAAATGACTCATCAAAATCTCCCTGTTTTAATGAAGAGTAAAATCAAAAGAACAGGAGGACTTTGGGTATGTGAAGATGAAATAGTAAAAAAGAGCTAGAAGAAACAGTGAAGAATTTATTATCTTTGTATCCCCAACACATAGTAAAACAAACAAAAAAACAAAAAAAACTAGTGCCCAGTGAAGACATAAAAGATGTTCCTTACACCGAACTGACTCTTCTCAAACTTCAGAACACTAACTACGATGAGCTCTGTTCACTTATAATTGAAATGCAAGAGATGCAAGAGTTCACCAGGATAATAGTACTGATACCATAAAACTACAAGCAGCAAGTACTCAGAGTCACACAGTTATATGCATTTTTTTAAATTTATTTACTTGTTTTAGTGTTGTTTAATCTTAGTTTAAAAACACCTACTACTGTTACAGAGAAAAGCTTCATTCTCAGGGCATTCTTTAATTGAGGCATAGTTGTATTAGAATTGAAAACAAAAGCTAAAGTTTGTATCGAAAATCTAACTAAATTTCATCTGTGATGTAAGTGTAGCTGGGTTGAAAAATCGCTCCTTGCTTTCCTATAAAATATCTGTCCAAATCTTAGAAAAAGTAAATAGTGGGGCGCCTGGGTGGCACAGCGGTTAAGCTCTGCTTTCGGCTCAGGGTGTGATCCCGGCGTTATGGGATCGAGCCCCACATCAGGCTCCTCTGCTATGAGCCTGCTTCTTCCTCTCCCACTCCCCCTGCTTGTGTTCCCTCTCTCGCTGGCTGTCTCTATCTCTGTCGAATAAATAAATAAAAATCTTTAAAAAAAAAAAGAAAGTAAAAGTAAATAGTGCTTTGTGAACCCCATTATCTCACTGATCCTCACCTGTGAGATAGAAGGGGCAAATTATTTTTATTTTATAGAGGAAATAGGCTCAAAGTCCACACGATTAGCCACTACCAGAGCCATGACATGAATGTTTGCCATGCCTTTAGTTTTTAACTCATTATTTTGAAATAATTTCAAACTTACAGAAAAGTTATAAGAATAGTCCAGTGAACACCTATGTCATTCATTTAGATTCATCGGTTGTTCACCTTTTGTCCTTCTGGCTATTTCTAGTACTGCCTAGAACTCTGTGACAGTAAATTGCAAACACTGTGACCTGTTACATCTAAACACTCCAGTCTGCATTTCCTAAGTGCAAGGACCTTCTCTTGCATAATCACAGTACACCTATCAAAATCAGTAATTTTAACATTGATACAATATACAGTTTTTAGTCAAATTATGCCCATTGACCAGTAATGTTCTGTACAGTCAAATTTTCCTTTATTCTGATTTAGAGTCTAATCCAGCATCATATGTTGCATTGAATCATCTTTTTTCTCTAGCTTCTCTTAATTCTGAACAGTTTTTCAGCCTGCCTTTGTTGTTTACAATGTTATCATTTCTGAAGGGTAAACAAGTTGTTTTAAAGAATATCTGCATGTTGAATTTGCTTGATTTTTCTCATAATTATATTATGGTATGCCTTTTGAACTAAAACGCAATAGTTTTATACCTTCTAGTTGCTGCCTCCGGGCTGGGAGACTACGGGAAAATCTATGTACTACCCGAGAAATTCCATAGAAAGTAGCACAGATGGTAGTTTGGAGTCTCATTTACTCTATCTTATTCAGTATTCTCTGAACACTTAACTCTTTTAATTTCCAGGTTCTTAGTTACCCTGTAGGGATCTTCTCCTACCAGGAACCAAGTATCTGACACAGTTTCAAGTACAGCAGAGCCCCCAGTATAGCGCTACGCTGAACTCATGGTGGATAGAAGGGGCCATTCCAAAATCTGTCCTGTTCACATTCCCTCAGGATTACAATACTGACATTTCTTCTCTCTCTGTTCATTCGTGTGGTATCGATTATTTTTTTATCCTCTAACAAGAAAAATAAATTTAATAGAGATTGCTCATCCCTTGTTCTTCACTTATTTTTTGAATGGCATTCTATTTGATTCCGACTAACACAAAAATTTAAATTAAAATAAAACAATATTGCAACTAGAGTCTGTATTTCTATGGCATATTTAACTCTTAGTTCATAAAGCAGAGCAACATTTCTTTCAAATTGTCATTTATTTATCCAGTTCATTATGCTTCTGATTAGCATCTGTAGTAAATAGGAGTTTATCATTTTGGCTTCCTTATCTCATCAGATACGGGGAAACTGATTTTATCTAACATCTTTGTTGATTATATGAGTAGCCCCTGTTTTACTACAGACATATAAGTTTTAGACAGTTGGAGATTGTAAGAAACTTTGAGTGTTGTTGGTAAACTTGCCTGACGTAAATCAAAAGTCGCAAAGGGAGCCCTCACAGAGAGTGATAGAGCACTGTGCTTACACAGTTATGGCTCCAATCATCCCTACACTTTAAAGCAAAGCAATTGTTACAGGTACTGACATTTTAAAACATGTATTTTATTTTCTTTAGCTGATAAAAATAAGACTTACTTTTGCCAATGATATACATTTTAAATGATGCTTCTGTAGTTTTGCACTTTGTCCAAACGGACGAAGGCGAATTTAAACATATCAGAGTCCTGTCCATCTCTTTTAACTGCATAGTCAGCCTTGATTTTGTGTCACATTCTTACTCCTAACATTTTGGTTATAGCTCCTTGATGGAATTTAGAAATTTTCAGAGTTCTCACAATGAAATTACCTACTATTCATTTTAACTGCTGAAAAATGAGGTTATGTAGCAAGATTTGGGTTAGGGAGTAGATGAGAGGCAAGCAAGACATAAAACTAGTGGGCCATATATTACCAGATTAAAAAACAAACAAACAAAAAAGACATTGTTCTAGTTAGGGCCTAGGAAACCATCCATGCTTATTAATCATGTGTTTAAGTAGGTAACTGAGTTTCTTTACATTTTAGGAAAATGATATGTATTTTCCTTGACAAGGATTACATTAGGAACTTCATTTTTCAGTCTTGTTTTTAAAATAATTGTATTATTCAAATAACATCAATAGTAATACAACCTTTTTCTTCCATCGTGTATACAAAAACTGAACAAGAAAGCAATTTTCCACATTATATAGAGTAATTAAAGTACATTCAGCCGAAGTAGAAATATTAAATATTTAGCATTGCAATTCTAAAAGGCAATCGTAAATCTGAAAGAGTAATGAGTCTTCGGAGTAAGAGGTTTAAATTCAAATTCTAATTAGCTCCTGCTACTTAAGGGATGTGGATGATAAACAAACTATTTTCTCTGCCTAGCCAAGACTGTTCAAGACAGTTATTTATTGATTTTTACTTGTTGAGGTTTTTGCTTTCATTGTTTGAAAAATCTCTCTCAAACTTGGTTTTCAGTTCATACATAAACACACAGAAATTAAACTTGACATACAGACTCCAGCTCTCAACTGGCTACTCTATATTCTGGGAACATTCCCACTAATGATTCCCCCAGAAGTATACATATATTAGATAATGTCAGTCAATGTGGCTGACCCATTCAACATCCTTATGTACCTACACCTGCTCCACCCAGACAGTATTCCTGAGAGGGGCAGGCTTAGGTACAAATTGCATCCCTCTCATTCCTGTTTACAGATAATTAGACCAACGAGGAACATGCAATAGAAATGAAAACAAATCATAGGCTGAGCTGAGTCACCAAGATCCTTTCTGTTAATATTCTAACCCCCAAAGTGTGAAGCTCACCTAGTGGGCAGCTGTGCTAACATGGGTAAGAGAAACAGCTGGGGTGGGGATGGGATGGGGGCAGGGAGAGAGGAGGAATACTGGAACATGTACACGGAAGTGGGTGACCCATGAGACAGAAATCCCAGATGAAAGGAACCCTGTAATCTTTGAGTGAGGAATTAGGCCCCCCAGAGTCCATCTTTATTTTTCATCCTTAGTTGCATGAACATGTAAGATTTTCCATATTGTCTCAGGAAATCTCTATACATTTGAGCTGACTTCAGTGGGTTTCTACACTTAGAGGCTGAAGTGCCACGAGAAACCACTACATTGTTTAATGTTCTATTTTAAGATTTAGATAATTCTTCTTCTGAAGACATTGGACAATAAAAAATCATACCACTTTAGAAAAATTTTTATATTGAAATGTTAGCTCCAAATAAAACAATCAACGGGAGAAGATATTTGCAAATGATACAGCTGATAAGGGGTTAATATCCAAAATGTATAAAGAACTTATACACTCAACACCAAAAAGAAATAGTCTGATCAAGAAATGGACAGAGGGGGTGCCTGGGTGGCTCAGTCGTTAAGCGTCTGCCTTCGGCTCAGGGCGTGATCCCAGCATTCTGGGATCGAGCCCCACGTCAGGCTCATCCTCTGGGAGCCTGCTTCTTCCTCTCCCACTCCCCCTGCTTGTGTTCCCCCTCTCACTGGCTGTTTCTCTGTCAAATAAATAAATAAAATCTTAAAAAAAAAAAAAAAGAAATGGACAGAGGACTGGATAGACATTTTTCCAAAGAAGACATATAGATGGCCAACAAACACATGGAAAGATTCTCAAAATCACTAATTATCAGGGAAATGCAAATCAAAACCACAATGAAATATCACTTCACACCAGTTAGAAAGGTCAGTGAAAATGGCAAGAAATAACAAATGTTGGAGAGACTATAGAGAAAAAGGAACCCTTGTTGGTAGGAATGTAAATTGGTGCAACCACTGTGGAAACCAGCATGGAGTTTCCTCAAAAAATTAAAAATAAAAATGCCATGTGATCCAGTAATTCCACTATTGGGTATTTATCCAAAGAAAATGAAAATACTAATTTGAAAAGATATATGCACCCCTATGTTTATTGCATCATTATTTACAATAGTGAAGATATGAAAGCAACATGAGTGTGTGTGTGTGTGTGTGTGTGTGTGTGTGTACCTCTAGGTCCATCCATATTGTCAGAAGTGACAAGATCTCATTCTTTCCCATATAAAAAGAATGAGATCTTGTCACTTCTGACAATATGGATGGACCTAGAGGTATTATGGTAGGTGAAAGAAGTCAGAGAAAGACAAGTACCATATGATTTCACTCATATGTGGAATCTAAAACAAAAACAAATGAACAAACAAAAACAGATTCTCTAACACAGAGACAAATTGATGGCTGCAGGAGGGGATGTAGATGGGAGGACGGGTAAAATAGATAAAAGGGATTAGAGGTACAAACTTCCAGCTAGAAAATAAATAAATCATGGAGATACAGCAGAGGGAATATAATCAATATTATAATAATATATGGTAACAGATGGTGATTATGATCATGGTGAGCATTCAGTAATGTATAGAATTGTTGAATCACTATGTTGCACACCTGAAACTAATAAAACATTGTATTAATTATAAATAAATAAATGAAGCAATCATTTTATAATTTTCACATGTAATCCTCAAATAACTTCCACTGTGGCACTGGGCCGCTTTAAAAAAGTATTCAAGAGGTGCCTGGGTGGCTCAGTTGGTTAAGCAGCTGCCTTCAGGTCAGGTCATGATCCCAGGGTCCTGGGATCCAGCCCTGTGTCAGGCTCTCTGATCAGCAGAGAACCTGCTTCTCTCTCTCCCTCTGCCTGTCGCTCTGCCTACTTGTGCTCTCTTTCTATATCTCTGTCAAATTAATAAATAAAATCTTTAAAAAAATAAATTAAATTAAATTTAAAAATAAAAAAATATTCAATCTTGCATAAATAGAAAGTATCTGAAATTTTTTTTTTTGCAGTCTGCCATAAAAAGACAAAGAAGGGTACTAGTAATGAACAGCATTTAAAAAAAATATATATATATATATTTATATATACATATATATAAATATATATATAAATATATATATATATATATATTTTTAACTGAATAGATAACTCAAGCCACAGATTTCCAAATGTTCTTCCCTAATCCCAGCTGGCTAAACTCTCTCACAAACTCAAATACAGGCTACCTCAATCTGCACCTGACCCCAATGTTGCCTTGAACTAATCTTTTTTTAATGATTTTACCCAAACAATAAGAAAATAATAATAAATCTTAGTCTTTTAGGCTTTTCTCTCCATTTGTTTTCCATTTTCCACATTCTGAGAGCCAGGATGCAACTCAGCAATTAATAAACCTACCACTGTAAAAGAGGAGTGATTAAAAAAAAAAAAAAAAAGGAGAGAGGGGTGCCTGGGTGGCTCAAACAGTTAAGCATCTGACTCTTGATTTCAGTTCAGGTCATGATCTCAGGGTCCTGAGATCCAACCCAGCATCTGGCTCCACACTGGGCTTGGAGCCTGCTTAAGATTCTTTCTCTTCTTTTTCTTCTGCCCACCCCCACCCTGACCCTGCTGGCACACAAACAATCTCCCTCTCGCTCTCTCTCTCTAAAAAAAAAAAAAAAAAAAAAAAAAAAAAAGAAAGAGAGACAGAGAGAAGGAGAGAAAGAAAAAGATTTGCACATTTTTATTTTTTTATTATTATTTTTCTCTTTGTCACATAGGTATTTCATCACTGTTTAACATAGATTGGGACACAGTGGGGGAGAAAAAAACCAAAAACCTAATCATCTCTCTGGATTGTCAGTGCCTGAGGGTATAGAGTATTGGCCCTATCAGCAAGAGGCTGGTCCAACTTGACTTGCTTATGATCCATCACTTCCTCTATTCTCCAAGAGGAGAACCACGTAGTTTCTGTTCACTCCTCATTCTTCCTATCCATGGCTCAACTGCAACAGCCAAACCTAACTGCCTGAAAAATAATAACACACTTGGCTTCATATTTTGACTGGCCGGCAGCCCTTATTCTCAGACCATAATTGGAACTCTTATAAACTCATCTTTATCTAAGACAAAATCTTTCAACATTGTTACCCTTGTTTATACAGTTCTCTGCTTCAAGTGCAGTGCAGCATAACTTTCTATCCACTGATACAACCTCTTCTCTTCCTAGCCAAACCCTTCTGATCTGCCCTCTGAAACTCCTCCTCTATGATCACAAATGCCACAATATTCTAAGACTGTACTCTTAATGTTCTTTCCAATGTTTTAACTTTTCTGACGGAAACTTACCAGCTGCTGAGGTCATCTTTCCCAGCAGTCATTGAATATGTGGGCTCCTAACAAGAACCTCAGGGGTAGCTACAAAATCCATGCCCTCCCCTCTATTAATTCTAAATTATTATTTATTTTTTTAAAGATTTCATTTATTTGACAGAGAGAGAGACAGCCAGCGAGAGAGGGAACACAAGGAGGGGGAGTGGGAGAGGAAGAAGCAGGCTCCCAGCAGAGGAGCCTGATATGGGTCTCAATCCCAGAATGCCGGGATCACGACCTGAGCCAAAGCCAGATGCTTAACGACCATGCCAACCAGGCGCCCCTAATTCTAGATTATTATTTTCCCCTTATATTGTAACATCTGCTTTTTTGAGGGTCTAACCAATAGCACCCATCCTCAAAGAATCATCTGACAACCTTTTGATTTTTTTTTTAATCTCATCATTTTTATTTAAGAGTCAGCACCTAGCTTTCTGTCTTTCTGACTACTCCAAACCAGGCAAGCATCTACAGGATAAATGGATCCACAACTTTCTCCCTTGCTTTCTTGACCTCCTCTTTGCATCTGACCTTTTCTTTTCAGTACACTTCAACCACCAATTTCCATTGTGACAAACAGTATATTGTTTGTCATCACCAGAAATTTCACCTCCACCAAAAGAGATACCAACCCCCCACCACACACACACATACAAGAGGGTCTTTTTCTTCCACCTGCCAGTATGTTTTCTACCTGTATTGCACCAGTACTCTCACTGCAATAACTCTTTGAGTTCATTGAGACATTGTCCCCACTGACCCTCTCCATTCTCTGCCCATCAGCCAACCTTCAAATTTTATTTCTCATTTTTTTCCCCACTGTCCCAGCCTTCTAATCACTCTATCCCACCCTACTCCACTCTCAGAGGATGATCTTTCCTCTTATTGGTTAGAGACTTGAGAGCACATCAAAGAGCAGCTCTGTTTTCTTACAGCCCCAGCTAAAACCCATCTACATCTACATTAATTCTTCCCCATCCTCCCCTTTTGTAATGCAGAAGGCAGCATCCTCCCATCTTTTAGTCTGATACAAAGCAAACACATATACTCATCCCATCTCCTCTGAAACCTGTCTTCAATAATTCCCACTTCTTTCTGAATTTTTAACCTCTCCTTTTCTACTAATTCTTACCTTCAACATATGAATTTGTTCTACTTTTTATCATCCTGAAACAAACTTTTTCTCTTGACCTCAAACCACTCTCCATTTCTAGCCCTTTCTCTCCACATTTCATTTGCATCCAACTTTGTCCAAAAAATTGTTCATACAAGCTGACTTTATTTTTCCCCTCAATCACCCTTTTACCACACTGATATATCCTTCAACCCCACCACTGCACCAAACCACTTTTTTTTTTAACTTACAGAGATTGTCAATTACTTGCATGTGGCTAAACCTTTCTCAGCCCTTTTTACTGACCTTTCTATAGCATCAGACCAAGTTAATCCCTTTCTCCCTCTTGAGGATTGTTCTTTCTTTGAGCAATCTCTTGGTATTCTTCCTACCTGACTGTTTTTTCTTAGCTACCTTTCCCACCTCCTTTGTATCATGCCCAGGATTCTAAAATTGGAGTTTCCCAGGTTCAGATAGAGAATCTCTAAATTTTCTCATAGAAAAATCTTTAAAGTTTCCATGATTTTCATTAATATTACAATAACTCTTTAATATTCTAGTCTGTCTTCTGAGATTCTAACTAATAAGTACAGTTGCTTTTTTGGTATTTGCATTGAAATTCTTTTAGGCATCTCAAATGTAACATATCCAGTAGTAAATTCTTGTTCTTTCTTACCAGATTTATCCCCTCATTTTTCTCCATTTTGGTGAATAGTGTCACTTTCTACCCAATGACTCATTCCAGAAACCAGGAATTTATCCTCCATAACTTCTATCTTATCTTCTACACCTAATTCATCACCATATCCTGCCACTTCTAGCTTCAAAATATATCTCAATCCCATATTTCTTTCCTTCTCTGTTTCTCTTTTCTAAACCAAGTCACCATCATCTCTTGCCTGGGGACTTATATTTCATCTCTGTTTCTTATTCCTTTTAAACACTTTCCTCATAGTCACCAAAGGGATCTTATTAAAATGAAAAGTGGACTATGTATTATAAAACCCTCTTATAGCTGCTAATAGCAGTCAGAACAAAACCTCATATTCCTAACATTACCAACAATGGTGAGCATGACCTAGTCTCTGTCTATCTCTCCAGCTTCATCTACTGGTATACTTCTCCACTTCTAATACCTTGGCCATCTAGTGCTATCCTTCTCTACTTCTAATACTTTGGCCATGTTTCAGTTTCTTAAACAAGCCATGTCTTTTCTTCCATTCTGCACTTCACATATACTATCCCCCAGTCTGGAAAGTAATTTCTGCAATGGTATCTCAATCTTGGCTTTAGATTTCAACTTAAATGTCAATTCCTGTGGAAAACTTTCCCTGCCTTTCCTGTATTAGTTAGGTTTATCTGATATAATCTGATGCCGTTCTGTATTTTTTGCAATGCTCTTCTTTATTTTACTTGAATAAAAGATACACACACACACACACACACACACACACACACACACACACAGTATGTTTAAGATCTGTTTACTAAGTATACTATAATCTCCAAGAGGACAAAGGACATATCTGCTTTATTCAGTATTGCATGCTCAAGACCTAGTCATATGTCTGCCCATTCATTCATTTTCTTTTTTTTCCCTTTCTCCTTCCTTCTTTCCTTCCTTCTTTCCTTCCTTCTCTCCTTCCTTCCTTCCTCCTTTCCTTCTTTCCTTCCCTCCCTCCTTCTTCCCTCCCACCCTCCCTCGCTCCTCTCCCCTTCTCTCCCCCTCACCCCCAACACACACTCACAAAGGCTCTAGACTGACTTCCTCATATTGGATAATAAAATCTAAAACTCAGACTTGAAATTGAGTTAAAGGGGGAAAAATATGGATAAGTTCATTCTAGCTTAGGAAAATAAATAAATTTTCCACATTATCCAGCACAGCTCACTGGAATTCTACTTTGAACCCAAATCATTAGTCAATAATAAATTATTGCTTTGCCTCAGTTTGATTACACTGCCCTTTTTGCATATAGCTCCCTTTGGAGAATTTGTAGGGATTAGTGATGGGTTCATGGTAAGATGTGGTTTTCCAGTGCCTGGAAAAATTAAAAATTTTCATTTTTAATGGCATCTCTTCATCGTTCCTTTCTACTTAAGTACAGATACCAGATTATAACAAAACTCGGCTGTATTCCTAAGAGTGTCGGACTGCCTATATGTAGTATCCAGCAAAAGTTTGCTTCTTTGTTTACTTTAAAGTAGGATATTTATTGTAATCAACAAGAATTTTTAAGAGTATTGCCACCTATGAGTAGGATGGTTTGAAAGTACTAGGAGATTAGATAAGGAGATACTGGTTTGGTAGTTATGCATTAGTAAGGGGCTGAGGATGGAAAAGAGAAGAAAATTCAGAAATATTTGGGATCTTAGTCAATAGGACTTGATAATTTATTGGGGACAAGTATGAATAGAGAATAGCATTCGAGTATAATAACTTTCATAAAATATATTTCTTGATATATTCTGACTTCAAATTTCTCTCAGAAAGTCTAAGTCTACCTGTCTCATAAGATCTCAAGGTATCATTCCATTTTATGAAGAATGGATTTTACAGTCTAGGCATATTAACTTCATGACCAAGGGCAATACTATCTTAGGAGTCCTTCAGGGGTCAGTTTGCAGGATGTCAATATTCAAAGGCTCATGCTCAATATACTTGATTCATGGAACAGTAAAATATTTGCAGTAATATATTAGATGTCAAAAAGTTGCTCTTTGAGATATGCAGAGATGTATAACCTAATTTCTGCACTTAAGGAAGTCCTATTGGTTTATGGAGGCATTTTTCTGAGCTGAAATAACACAGATGGCTGTCTCAGAAGTGACTAAGGTAAGTATCCATGAAGTTGTGGACTGCTGAACAAATCTGGCCCATTGCTATGCTAATTGCCAGTTAGTTGAACCGTCAATTTCTATTTTAAATTCTTACTAAATGGGGGGAAAACACCATGTAGAAAAGTGAAACTTTACAGCACAGTTTTCTTGTATATTATTTGTTGTTTATAATTGTGCACACATCTCAGTTTGCTGTTGGAATAGACTGTGCAATAATGTTGTAATGATGATAAAATCTTATGGTTATACAGATAAAATAACAGTGTAAAAAGATAGAGATTTCTTTGTTTGATGTTCATTTTCCCAGCTGTGAAGGGAAGATATACTTAGAAAAAAGTAAGGTAAAATGTCTGTAAATCAATAACTTCTTCATAAGTGATATTACCCGAATTTCTTGGTTTAGTTTTAAGCAGAAATGTAGGATCAAGCTTAGGCTAACTGTAGTTAAGACTGCAGAAGCCAAATGAAGCTAGTGAAAGGAATCAACTGTCCTCACTGAGTTAGAAAAACAAGTATTTTTATAACAGTGAGATGTTCCTAAACCAGGGTTTCTTGACCAGGATGAGCTTCAGGGTTTCCATCAACAACCAGTAGTGTAGGGCTGTGCAAATTGGCAGGTATGCCAGTAAAAACTGTATTACCTGTAGTATTACAGGTGCACTTTTTTTTTTTTTTTGGACAAGAGAGTTAATACTTGAAAAGGTAAATACTCACATTCTAAAATAGTTATTCTTAAGCTTTACTAGATACAGTAATCACCTGGGGAACTTGCTTGAAATCTCTAATTCCTATAATCACTGCAGTGCAAATTTGGGCAGTACCTAAAAAAAAAGTTAAATAGGCATTGGCCCTTTGATCCAGCAATCTCTATTCCCAAAATTTATCTTGAAGAGACATCTTCACAAATAAGAGACAATGAAGGCACTAAGTTCTCACTGTAACATTGTTAGTAATAGCAAAATATTGAAAATATGTCTGTATCTAGTTCTCCCTTCCCTTCCTTACCCATTCTTTCTTTTCAGAAATAATGATTCAGCATCTACTATGTTGAAGGCTCTGAGAATACAACAGGGAATTCTAAAGCTTGTAGCCTGTGCCTCTGCAGGGAACAGGAAGCAAGATCATTGAAGATAAATGTACTTTACAATTTATAAACACTCATGAAAGGTTGGTAGGGTAGCTCTACTGATTGTTAATTGAGAGAAGCAGGTATTCTAACAAGCTCTTGTTAGTGTCATAGCCAAAGAATTAAAAACAGTAAGCTATTCAATAATGGTAATCTTGTCCCAATCTTAGTAATTTCTTACATGGAGGCCAATTAATTTTTCAGAGAACAGATTGTTTGAATCACACCTATGTTAGAATTTTCTTAAGTTACTGTTTGCTGCTCAATCTCCATGTCTTTTTTCTTCTAATATCAGTGCCTATGATATTCAGCTTTACATGTCAATTTACCTTGATACAGCATTTAATATTGGTGATTCGATTTAATACTGACCTAGGTATTACCGTGAAGATGTTTTATGTATGTGATTAACATGTATAATCAGCTAACTTTAAGAAAGGAGATTATTTTCCATAATCTGGGTGGGTTTATTCTATTCAGTTGAATAGTTTAAGAGCAGAACCAAAGTCTCCATGAGGAAGAAGAAATGTCACCTCTGGACACCACCATCAGCTTTGTCCAAGACTTTCAGCCTGCCCTTTCTGACTGCCTGCCATAAGCATTTTCATCTAATTAGCTAGCTCCCACAACCACATATCAATCTTTACAAGAAATCTATACATATTTATGAATCCTGCTGGTTCTATTTCTCTGGTGGAACTCTGACTGATACACTGCCCAAAAATTATTTAGAAGAATACTTCTCCATTTACTAAGAATTTAAAAGAGATATTTGACAGTTCAGATAACTGGTAATTAGCATAATAGTGAATCAGATTTGTTTAGCAAGCCAAATGTAGAAAGCACAGGTCCTGGGGACTTATTGTGAAGCCCTAAATCCAGCCATGCTAACATCAGCACTGCTCGTTTTATTTAGTGATCTGAGCCATTAAATTTCTCTTTTTGCTTAAACTGATTTGAACAGAGTTTTCTACCATTTGCAACTGGAAAATTCTTGTGTGATAAATATCCATGGTTAAGATAAATGGTAACCGGAACACCTATCATTACTACAGAAAGAGAAATAGAAGCCAAATGTCCTACTGACAAACGCTGCTTATGAAAATCAACAATTTAAAAGACAAATATGAAGTATTAGAAGATAGTTTTATTTGTCCTGAAAAGTTATCTGAGTAATCAATGATTTGATCAATATGTCAGAAAATTTAGAAGTCTAAAAATACAATATCTATAATTTCCTTAATAAATGCTTCCAGGCTTTACTTTGTTTTGCCACAGGAAACAGCAAAAGTAGAAGAACAAAGTTCATATTCCAGTATGAAGAAAAGCCATGACCGTTAGAAATGTATGGAATTTCCATCTGCCAGTCAACCTGTTTCAAATGTGTGTGTGTGTGTGTTTAGTCATATATATATATATATATATATATATATATATATATATATATATATATATATAATGCATTTTTAATTATTCACTATAATGGGTTTTTACCTATTTTGAATTAAATTGTGAGGCAAAAGTGTTTCTAAATACTTATAAAAGAAAGATGAAAATTGTGCAGGTGAATGAAAACAAGGTAGTGATCTGCTGGGCTAAGGCTTCATGGCCTAATGCCCAATTGGCTGGTGACCAGGATATAATTATATTATCCACTATAAACCTAATGAGCAGTCTCTGACATTGATATTCTTCGTAAAATACAGAATGCACAGTTAGGAAATTCAGTTTGGAGTATCTGTCAGTTCATCATCCATTTTTTTTGTTTGTTGTTTGTTTCCCAGGAAGAGGCTCTTCCCTCACAGAATTTAGCTCCTGTAGTACATTGTCCCTTATATTGCTGTAACCTTCACCCCTGTCCTCTTTCCCGAGATTATGAGACTCACAGTGAACACCTAGCATGGGGCATCCAATAAATTGGTTGCAACGGGTTAATCAGGTTCTCAGACTTTGATTTTCCAAATTATGACACAGAAACCTCTTACTGACTTTTGGCTTGAATAGACATATAAAGTCAAGGCATTGGTTAGCTATGTTGAGGCATGTAGGAGTGCAACAGAAAAAGCCTGTCAGGAGAGAGGAAGACAGATAGAAATAGAGATGACAGAGATAAAGATGAGATAGAGACAGAAAGGGGTGGAAAGAAAAAGAGAGGAGGAAGAGTTGGAGAGGAAAGGAGGGAAAGGAAGGGAGGGGAACGGAAGAGAAACATAAAGCAACCATAAAGAAAGAAGTATTCTCTCTTTGTTCATATAGGACCTTAAATTTCTCACAGGGACTATATTAAGGCTGCTTTTAATTTATTATGTTAAGTGGTGGGTCTGCTAACCAGAATTTAGGAATGATAATGATTTACTTCAAGTGATGTTATCCATAAAAAAGTAAATGTACCAAATGAAAATGAATCTGAGCTAATACTGACCCTTGCACTACCATGGTGAAATTATCTTTTCTCCACTTGGATTATAATAGAGACCTAGAGTGATAAATTGCTTTGCCCAGGACCATACAGAAAAAGTAATTAGAGGGTTTGGTTTAAAACTTCATTCATGGAAATGTGCTGTGCTCAATTTCCTCCCAATATTTCCCTATTCTCCCATATAGTGTTATATGCTTATAAAACCACACATTCTTATAGTTCTAATTATATTGAATTTTAACTATCATTTATAAATATCAAAACAGGATTCAGATTTCCTACCTTGTTTTTTTTTTTTAAAGATTTTATTTATTTATTCGACAGAGATAGAGACAGCCAGCGAGAGAGGGAACACAAGCAGGGGGAGTGGGAGAGGAAGAAGCAGGCTCCTAGCGGAAGAGCCTGATGTGGGGCTCGATCCCATAACGCCAGGATCACGCCCTGAGCCGAAGGCAGACACTTAACCGCTGTGCCACCCAGGCGCCCCAGCCTACCTTGTTTTTTTAATTAGAAAGTAACGGTTTTGAAAAAGGAGTCAGTTGTCTCTAGGGTATATAAAATATTTTCTGTGTCTGATAAACAAATGATAATGATAACAACAGTGTACTTTTGAGTTTTTTTCTGCAGTATTTGGACCATTGAAATAACTGTAGGTAGAGTTCAAATGTGTTGAGAGATTGCTCAAGGCTAATTGATGTGTGTGCATTATTCATCACTTTTCCTATGTATGTTAATGGAGATGATAACATTCATATGTCAAGAGCTTCAAAATTGTAAAATGAAAGTGAGCACAACAGACCCAAGCTTCTTAATGTACTATATAGCCATGCAAATAATGATGGTCTAAAAATTTATGGTCTGAAAACCTATAATCCAAGTTTGTTCCCCTTCCTTCCTTCCTCCCTTCCTTCCTTTCTTTCTTCCTTCCTCTTTTAGTTATGAACAGCTTTTTGAAGACAGATTTCCTCATTTCAGTTAGAACCTACATCAGTATGCACAGAAATGTTCATTTGAGTATAATCATTAAAGTTAAAATTGGTTAAAGTTAGAACAGTGAATCCAGGTAAATTAATTTTATGAGGAATTTGTAAAACTCTGTGAAATGTGTTCACACTTAATATAAGGTATACTACTTAAATTGTTTGGAATCCATCATTAGATTGTAAGCTATTTGAAAGCAAGAACAATAATCTTTATGGAATAATCATAAAACCAGTTAGATACAAATCACTTCAAATTTTTTAGGTACCCATCCAATATCATTAAGTCTGTATTTTCATTCCAAATACCCAACCAACATTTGTTAAGTGCCAAAAGCAAACAGTTTGACAGAAACAGATTACTTCAATATACCCTAAATGCTAAACAGAACTCACCCTTTTGGAATCATGGTCAGCTCACATTCAGGATATAAAATTCTATTAGAAAGTAAAAGGATTGCATACACAATAGAGGAGATCAAGTCAACAATAGAGGAGATGAGATCAGGAATTGGAAGATTGCAGGTTTATCTTTCTTTCCTAGACATTTGTCTCTCATGCCTTCTTGACCTGTTGAGGTTGTGCTTTGGTCTTTGCTCTTAAAGTTCAAACTCTACTATCTGGTGTTTCTACCCTTGGCTAGTTAAAATCTTCCTGATTTTGTTTTTTACTGGCTGCTTTTGTTCTTTCCAGATTCTTAATTGTGTATATTTGATCCCAGCCTTGTGACCTGCCTCTAGCTCTTATCATTATTTTCATTTTATAACATGATTGTCCTGTCCTAAAAGTAAATGGTATGCTGATTCTGACTGCTTTGATGTTGCAATCCAGAACAATCCTTTGGACAAAGGTGATAAAATATACAGAAGTAGTACAAACTTGAGAGGCAATTACTCATTTATACTTTCATTCAACACATATTTATTGCACATCCATTTTGTCAGACACTGTCAAGCTTGTGTTATTTTCAGGCTTGATATCAGATGATACATACAAAGACACAGATTAACCTGAGTTTCAATTTCATCTTTGATTCCAAGTACCTATTTGATTCTCAGCAAGTGGACTTAATTTCTAAGCCCCAACTTCATCTTCATCAGTAAAGTTAGGAAGATGATGCTCAAGGATGCATTTCTCTGAGTCAGATGAAATGAGATGGTGATTACGTCAAAGATACTAAACATGGATATGTTTCCCCCCTTCCTGTGTTCCATACTTCTGATTTCATATATATTCTATTTCTTTCTAGCTGAGAGTTTGGGGATGGTGATTGAAAATAGAGGGAATTCTATACACAGAGTTCCAAGTCATAAATATCCATTTGCTGGAAGAATAAGTGCTTCCCCAAAGGACTCTGATTTTGGCAGGGCCAAGGGTGGTGTAAGATGTACTTGGTGAACCTCACTTTCACACTAAATAAGCTAATGAACTCCATATCGATTGAAAATCTTGGGCTACAGAAGAAAATGTGAGATGCTGCTAAGAGGCACAGTACGACTTCAGTGGAACAAATGCTTGCTGAGCTCTCCTAATGTACAAGGTGAGAGGTACTGGTGATAATAGTTGAAGAAGAGCCATCCCTATGCCCTCAAGGTTCTCATATTCTCTCACAGCTTCTCTAGAAACTAGCCATAAATTGGATATCTTGAGAGCTCTTTGAGAAAATACAAATACCTTTTTTTAATAAAAGGCCACTAATAGGTATAATGCAGTTAAAATATTCATAAAGACTTTTGTAAAGTGCTACATTTAAAATTACTTATCTACTTTGTCTGAATAAAAACTTGATTTAGTAATGACAAAAGAAAATAAAAAGATAAATGAACACTTCTCTGAATGAAATGCATACAAAAAAAATTTCCATAGATCCATTTCATGACAATTCTTATTTTATATGTGGTATAAATACTTGGAAAAACAGCATACGAAAATGTCCAACTTAGCAAATCATACTAGCTTTTACAAAAAAGAGTAATGAAATGCCAAGTCAATGTGTATAAACTATAGGGAAATCTCCGGAGGCTACAGAGTGGCAGAAAAGTAGCATGAGGATCAAATGAGCGAGCTTAAGGTAATGCATTAGAGAAAAGTATTCAGCATCATTTGGATAGAGAGCTGGGCCATGCTCTTATTACTTTTTCAATTGGTCCACACAGATGAACTCATCTTACTGTCTTTATTCCAAAAGGTTTGTTGAGACTCCTATCAGAATAGATGATTTTCTGAGGACATTACCCCGATGTGCTACAGTGGCCAAAATAGTCAGGCGTAATCAAGAGGAGTATTAGAAACAAAATGGAAAATACTCTCCTACCCACCTAACTCTTATCATAGAGGATTTTAAGTGGAATTTTGTGTTAGTTCTAGCTGCAGTACTTTTGGAAACCTCTAACAAAACTCAGTGAAGCCTTTTACATAATCCATAATCAGATGTGGTGATAGTGGGTAAAGGAGGGGTAGTATAGGGATAGGCATGCGAGTCATCTGCATAGAAATGGGATAAAATGTAGGCCAGTGATGGATATTAAGGAGGGCACGTATTGCACGGAGCACTGGGTGTTGTACACAATGAATCATGGAACACTACATCAAAAACTAATGATGTAGTGTATGGTGACTAACATAACATAATAAAAAATTATTAAAAAAAGAAATGGGATAAAATGACTGCATTTCTGATAGTAAAGACAAAGGTTGAAAACATCTCTGAACAAAACCTGTAAAAACACTGACTTTTAAAGGCTCTGCCAGTCACAGTTCATTGTGACTCTCTTCCCATACTTCTTGCAATAAGGAGTGAGCCAAAATGTCCACACTTTATTTTATGTTATGTGATCCCACTCCAAACCTCCCCAACCACCACTCAATCATAGGTACCAATCAGGGATCGGAATTTGAACCAAGTGTAACCAACATGTCTTATGCAAAAACTAATGACCCAAATTAATCAAGATTTCTTCTTTCAAGATTTCAAACCAGTACCTCAGAATGTGACTGTATTTAGAGATAGGATCTTTAAAGAGGTAATGAAGTAAAAAGGAGACAACCAGGGTGAGCCTCAATCCAATCTGACTGGTGTCCTTATAAAAAGATGAAATTTGGACATTTATACATATTATTATATTATATATGCATATGCAATATGTTAATATATATTTATATATGATCAAATAAACGACATACAAATAAAAGTTTACATCTATATTAATTGTCTTGGGAACCGAAGAAAAGCACGACTAGAACAAAGTCTGTGCAAATAGGAAATAGGTCAAATGAGGATTACTACACTGCCCAGTGGCACAGAAAGGACCCAACAGCGAACAGCCCCTTTGTTTCAAAGCACCTCTTATGCACAGACACCCTCAGTGGCCAATCAATGGAAGTTCCTTCAATTAACCTCAGTGTGGTATCAAAAGTATCAGTCATCAGAAGACTGCTTATTGCTCTGCACGCCAATGGTTCCATTGCTGCCAATGATACAAAAATGTGTGAAAATGAGAAGGGACTTATTGTAACTAGTTAAGTAGTCTAAAGAAATTAGTGCTTGCAGAAAATACGCAGCCACTTATATACCACTGATATAGGCTTGCGGTGGCAGAAATGTAGATTCAACAAACTGAATTTCAGAAAAATAGAATATACAGTAGAGTAAATAACCAGAAATTCCCTCTAAACTTTCAGTTCTTCTAAATAAAGTAGACTGAAGGGGTGCCTGGGTGGCTACGTCCATCAAGCGGACAACTCCTGAGTTTGGCTCAGGTCATGACATAAGGATCCTGGGATCCAGCTCCACATCTGGCTCCGTGATCAGCAGGGTGTCTGCTTGAGGATTCTCTCTCCCTCTCCCTCACCCTCTCCCCACTCACTCTTGTGTGATCTCGCTCTCTCTCTCTAATAAATAAATTTTTTAAAAAAATAAATAAATAATAAATATAGTAGACCAAAGTCTATTCATTCAAAAATATTTATGTCATGCATTATGCTGGCACCCAGGACATACAGAAAATAGTATAATGTCCATTTCTTCTGATTTATGGTCATTCTGTTGTTCCCTCTCTTCCCATCCCTCAATCTTCCTTTTAGACACCAAAATAAAGTAAGGAAAGGACAGCTTGGCCATTTTACCAAGATTTCCTATAAAAAGAGAAAATCTCTCCATTTAGGTTAGAATTCTGAAAGTGCATGTATTCTGCCTAAATAATCCTGAATTTTGGTATCTTACTGTAAAATTTATAAACATTTCTATCCAGATTGAGGCGTATTCAACTGTGTGATGTTCATTCAGTCACCAGTTATTCCTTTAGTACATACTAGGGGACAGTGATGTACAATAAACCAGAGCTAGACAGATAAGAAGACACAGTTTCTGCCAGTCCGGATCTCAGAGAGCAAAAGGAATCATTTATGCAAAAAAACAATTAGCATTCGATATGGATATGATTCTAAAGTGGTGGGAATGCCTAAGTCTGCCAGGAGGAATTAAGGAAAACTTTCAAGTGTATAGTTTGAGTGGAGACCTGAAGGAGAGTGAGAGGTTGCCAGGTTGATTTAAGATGAACTAGAGGTGTGTGCAAAGCCCATAAAATTTAAACACGTACAACTTCAGACATCAATATGTTTACAGAATTACTATCATAGATGAGCTACCAGAGATGTTCTCTTCACACACCTTAATTTTTAATCCTTGCAACAAGCTTTTGATGTTAGGCATTATTATTAAGGAAACTGAACTTCAAAGAAATTAAATAATTTGCCCAAAATTACATAATATGAAACAGAGGTAGGCTTAAACCCTAGTTTTCTGATACTAAAGCCACTTATCCTTATAGTTCAACAAATTACCCTCATGTGGAAGAAGGGGGCAGGAAGGCATTTTCTTACACATGCTTAATCTACGTAGTGGGGAATTTGGCTTTGGGTAGACTGTTAGAAATGTATTAGGTCCATGAAAACAGAAATCCTTATGTAATCCAGTATAAAGTATTGAAGGGGCTCTTCTTATTTCCACGGAGAAGTTTTTTGAACCCTTGGAAATCCTAAAGGATAACATAAATTTTAAAGAAAATGTGTTGTTCTCATGCCACCTTTTAAGTTCTGCTTCAAAATGAGGACTTGAGACCTGGAAATTACTAGAGAAACACCTGAAACATAGCTGATAAAAACTTTTCACATCCATTAATGGCCACAGGCAGCTTTTTATTATGTGGGGTGAGAAGGACTTACATTTCCCTTACAAGGTCATAGCCAGGAGATGACTAATGTCATTTTGCCTTTGTCAGTAGGCACATTTATTGAGTGCCTACTCTTCGGAGGGCACTATAACAGGCATTGCTGGGAACTGCAAGGTAAATAGAAGACATGGTCTCTGCCCTTGTTTCAAGGAACTGTCAGAAAGAGAAAACAGCACTAGGGTGCTCCAAATGGGAAAATAAACTTATTGGTCCTTTCAAATCAGTGTCAAAATGGCTAGGGATATCATGCTTTGCCTTTGCAACTTCGCTAGAAGACAATACCCAAGGGCCTTAGCCAGCTTGATGCATAGCCCTCTGAGACAACATAAAAGGGATTTGTCTAGCTCTTAAAGAAAAAAAACAAAAACAAAAAACCCAAAAAGTCATACATGTTATATCTTTAACAGTCTTATAAAGCTTTTTTCCTGACTTTTATAGACAGTCTTAGAGAAAATGGAGTACCATAAAAGACTTCTAACACTTTAAGTGACTACCTGGCAATATTCACTCAACATCTGGATATCCTTAGAATGTTATGCAGTCATGTATAGCCTAAAATCCATTACAGTTTGAACGGAAGGCTAAAAGCAGCAACAATATTCACAGCAACCCTTCAGGCACAGTGGGCTGTTATTTCTGGAGGCTAAATGCTGAGTATTGTTTTCTGTAATTTGAATCTCTCTGAATGTCTTTCTCAGTGTCTGAGTCTCCCTCATTTCACTACCAAATTCCGTTCCTTTCATACCTGGCTAAAATTAGTGGAATTGTTAGAACCAATTCTAAATACCTCAATCCCAAAACTTAGCGAATATATTCCTTTGTAATCCAGTTCACTGTCTGAAAATAATTAAACACATAACAATGAAAACCTAATAGGCTATTTTACATAGTATTTGAAGAAAAGTAATACAAAGCTGTTCATGTAAATCATCCCAAATCTAGAAAATGAATGCATGAGATTCTATTTGATGGGAAACTTAAAGGCTTCCCTTCCTCCAAGCATTGTATTAGTTTCATGTGCTGAGTTGTGTACAAGGTTAGCATCTTTGCAATGTATTCGTATGTGTATCTTATTTTGGGTTTCCCCAGAAGCAAACCCAGACATGAAGTTTAGAGTGGGAGCTAGGAGTTAAAGGAAAACCCCAGTAGAAGACTAGAGAAATGAAACAAGGAAAGGAAAACAGAAGTGTGTGCCATGAAGCCAGCTCCCACCGTGGGCGAGTGGAGTTTAGTTCCACTGGACAAACTATGGGAACTGGGGTAAAACCCCACCTCAGTTATCTCAGTGTTATCTCAGTCAAAGGGCAAGGGATATGTATCTAGTGCCTCCCGTCCATCACAGGTGAGGAGAGCTCTTAGAGTTAACTCTCTGCCATGTATGTCCTATCACAGGGCAGCAAAGGAGTCACAGCTGTGAAAGAAAGCCCTCCAGCCAAGAAGTGAGGGTGTTGGAAGTTGAACACTGGGCCACTGTTCACTGAAGTCAGAAGAGTAAAGGCACATGTGTGGGACCCCCTACAGTGTCTGCAATAATATGACAGTAAAAAGAGATTAAATTCTTGTAATTGGGATATCCTAAGGAATATTTCATGACAAGAATACAAATTAAGTGCCAAACAAATCAATTGGTAGTGCCCTTCCTAGTGTTGGAGCTTTATGTAAAGAAAGTCTCTAAGCCCTTATATCAGGTCAACAGAACACACCCGATTGGAAATTTTGGTCATGAGCCCCACAGGGATTAGTGGCCATGCATTTGCTGTGTATGTTTCATTCCTTGTTTAGAAAATATCCCAATCCTTATTTATCAAAAAGAATAATCCATCGGCTTAGTGTTGATAGAAAAAAATAGTGAAAACAGAAGCAAGAAAATTGCTACATCTAGCTAAAAAATCTATAAATACTGGCTAAAACACACAAATCTGAACAAATTAGTAAATTTCTACCCTTTCTTATTTTGAGAAATTTAGTCCATAAACAAATAAAAGTTTGTAAACATATAAATTTGAATTAATTATAAAACCTATAGGCAGTGAGCTTTTCATTGCTCTAAACTGCATTTATTTATTATTACCAACTAGGTAGAATTGTGACAAATGCTAGATTTTTAAAAATCTTCACTACGGAAACATCAAAAGTCATTCCCTAAAGGTTTCAATATTCTATATTCTTTTATGTTGATTTTAAAAATTTGATGAATCCTGGCAAAAAGTAGATTCAAATCCAGTTTCTGTTTTATTCCAGGTTAGAACTCAATAAAGGCAAAGTGGTATACCTCTATGAGAAATAACTGCATCCACTCCAGTGAAATTAATACTTTACTAAAGAACTAAATAAAATATTTGGAGGCCATCTCCAGTCACTTTTTTAAAAAGTTGATTCAATTTGAATGTGTACCTTAGGTTGGGGGAGGAGTTAGACTTAATTATTCATCCTGTCATAGTAAATACTAGACATGTGAACAACTTGGCCTGTGCTGATGAACAAAGAGACTGGACTGCAAATATGGAATATGAAAAGCAAGAAAAAATGATGGAAGATTGCATACCTAGTTCCTTTGATTGTATTTCCAGCTTCTGATAATGTTAATTTTTAGGGGAAAAGAAAAAAAAAGTTAAACAATTTTATTTGGAGGATAGTAGATAAGCTAGAGCTTCTGGGTAAGTGAGGTTTAGTCAATAATCATTTTCTCAAGAATCAAGAATCTCAATTTATTTGTGTCTCCTACTTAATTAAGGTAGAATAGAAGGATATGAAATAAGCTCAGATAAACACAGAGAGGGAGAATGATCAGAGCTAAGTAATGTAGAGATCTGTAGGCCATTTGAAGAGCGTTGGCTTTTTCTCTGAATACAATGGAAAGGTACCAGAAGGCTCTTAGCAGAGAGGTGTCACCTAAACATAAGTGATCTGCTTATGTTTAAAATGACCACTCTGGGATGCCTGGGTGGCTCAGTCAGTTAAAGTCTGACTTCGGCTCCGGTGTTGACCCTAGGGTCCTGGGACGGAGCCCCACATCAGGCTCCCTGCTCCATGGAAAGCCTGCTTCTCCCTCTGCCCGCCACTCCCCCTGTTCGTGCTCTCTCTCTGTCAAATAAATAAATAAATAAAATCTTTAAAAAATAAATAATAAATAATAAATAAAAATGACCATTCCAATTATGATAATGAGAAAACCAGGGTAAGGGTGGGGTTTAGGAGATAAATTTAAAAGAGGTTTTTCTTAATGATGTAGGCAATCAGACAATGATGGCTTCAACCAAAGAGTTATAGGTGGTGTGGTAAGAATTTAGATTCTTAATATTTTGAAGTTCCTGCTGACATAATGTGTTGTTTTATTTAGATTCAGCGTATGAGAGGAAGAGAGAAATCAACAATTTTGACTCAAACATCATGACAAATTGAATTACTCTATTTGAGCAGGGGAGTTCAAATTTGGATTTATTAAATTTGTTACACCTGTCAGATACTCAAGAGAAAATGTTGTCTAGGTAGTTGGATATATAAGGCCTGAAGTTTAAGAAAGGTCCAGGTAAAAGAGACATTTTGGGAGTAATTAGCATATAAGTGTTATTTAAAGCCAATGACTAGATGGGTTCACCTGAGGAGTAAGTATAGGTAGAGAAGAGTGAATAAAGCATGGGCCTGAGGCATTGCAAGGCTTGTCATTCAGGAATATAAGAAAACATAGAAGGCTGTGAAGATGTAGCCAGCGAGGCAGAAGCTGAACCAGGACCAAGTAAGGTTTCTGATGTCAAAGAAAGAAAATGTTTCAAGGAGGAGTGAGAGTAATCGACTGTGACCAACGTTGATGAGAGTTCAAGTAAAATGTGAAATGAAAATTGATATTTTCATTTAGTCATATTCAGCTGATTGTTGACCTTGATAAGAGTGGTTTCTGTGAAGAAGTAAGGGAGAAATCATGACTGAAGTGGTTTAAGAAAGAACTGGATGAGAGGAATTGATATTGAGTAGACACAACTCTCGCAATGAGTTTTTCTCTGAAGCAAAGGAGAAAAGAGTAACTAGAGTCAAGATCCTTTTTGGGGTAGGGGGTAACACATTAGGAAAAATTAGGCATGCTAGTAACCTATGGGGATGATAGATACAAGAATAAATACAATGCAATATAAGGAGGGGATAATGTTTTCAAGGAGCCAAGAGAGTGAACCAGTGAAGAAGGAAAGAAGCTGGTTTTCCAACAGGAGCATACAGTGATCTCAAAGTAACAAGAAAAAAAGCAGACTAATTTAGATATAACAGAGGTGGCTGATAGGAAGTAGTTGCATATGGAAGTTTTCTTCTGCTGCACATATTTTCTCAGGAAATTAAGAGGAAAAGTCACTCAGAGGAGAATACAAATTGGAGAGGAGGTGGAAATTGAAAAGAGAAGGGATCATGTGAAATGACTAGTGGAAGAAAATATGTAATGAAATTTTGGGGCTATAGTATAATCTACTCAGACAATAGTATTTAGGAATTAAAAATGAGAATAATGAACATTATTGTTATTTGTGTTTTGTTTGCTGTTTTTTTGTTTGTTTGTTTGTGTGCTATTTGCTGCTTCTGTCTATAATTAACTGCCTGGGTGCAAGGGTAGAGATGTGGAGAGTTGAATTTAATCACGTTTGTTATCTTGCCAAGAGAACAGAATGAATGAAGAGATGGACAAGAGAACTGAGGGTACAGGTAAGATAGACTAATTTGTGACTGAAAAAAATCAATTTATTATTAATATTTGAAAAGTTTCATTGGGATGTCTTTTTCAGGGCAAATCACACAGACTGTGAGGATTGAATTTAAAATACCCTCAAGGTCGGGGGACATGGAGATGTCACCAGCTAGACCCCAAGACCGGCCTTTACTGCCCACCTGCTTGTACTCCCTAACTTTTGTCTTGGCAAAGGAAACCCAAAACTATCCTCCAAGTGATGGTGACTTCCCTGGCAAGACCTCCTGCTGGCCCAGACTTTTCAGACCTTTTGAACTAAACCCAACTTGTGCCTGCGCAGATGGACCATGGAGTGACTTCTGGAATGACCTACAATTACCTTTACCTCTTTAGAATACTAAAATCTCCACTCAAAGAGGAGCCTCAGCTTCATTTACATAACATAGAATGTATATTTAGGCATTTTTTTTAAGGGGCATGTGTGACCTTATGCCTGCCTCTATATTCCATGACGAAGTTTCCCTGTCTAAATATTCATCCTAACCCTAAACAAAAAGAACCCACCCATTCACCCTGTCTTGGGAGTTCACAGCTTTGGAAGGCATTCCCTGTGATCTCCTTATCTGCTGCAAAGTTTTCTTTGTGAGACAACTAAGCTTGGTGCAGTTTCTGACTCACCAAGGAGGGAACTCATGTTGGTTAGATTACAAAGAGAGGGCATTAAAATACGTTATAAAGTTTCAAAATAATTACACACATTTTGGTATCCGTGAGCTAGGTCCAAAGACTTATAAGTACTAAATATGATCATATAAACACGTTTTAAATTGTCATCATGTTTACTATAAAAAATCTAAAATAGTAGTATTAAATATAAAAAAAATACTATATTTAACTATTTTAACCTTAACCTTAATTTTAAAACAGAATTATCTCACCCAAGCCTTTTAACTATAACAGTATATCTAAAAACTATGCCTCTGGGACAAAATGTCTTAAATCACCTAACTTTAGTGTTTAAAGAGATCTTAGAGACCAACTGCATTCTCATCTGACTTCCAGATTTTTGGGATGAAGTAGGACACAAATGAAGTCATATGGCATAATTAAAGCTACGTAGGCAGACCAGAGATGAGACTTTATGTATGAGTTGCTCATCTGTGTTCATAACAACAAACTAAATAACTAAAACCATTAAGCCTTTCCAACTGACCTTTTTTGGTTAACATTCTCCCTGAACGTGTGAAATTGCTAGATTACACATCACACCCATCTCCCTGTTGTTCTGGGCTATGCTGAGAAAGATATTATCATAGGGCCAGTATCTCCTTACATGCAGTGATTGTCTAGGAACTCAGGCAAGGATCCTAAATTCAAAAGGATAGAGGCACACTCCAAGGACTAAGGTGTGCTCGGCTTCTAGAGATTCAATGACCTTATACACAACTGCAAAATAGCTATAGTAAAGAATCACTGGCAACCACTATAAGGAAGAGAGGCAGTCCTTTGAAGGAAAGTTTTGAGCAGATTACGAGGGATAATCTGTAAGAGCTGAAGTATGTTAAAATCAGTCCCAAAGGTAAGGGCAGGTAAGTGCTCACTAGAGAAACAATTTTGGCTACGAAAAAACAAGCCTTTGCCCATGGTACTAACCCAAATGAAGTTCATAGAGAAGTTAATGTCATATTTGAAAATGATAGCTAAAATACGTAACATAGACTAAGTTCTGTTAAGATTATTATTTTTTTTCCCCTAATGAGACCTTGGGGAATTCTTCCTGTGGTATATTTTCACTAGGGTTTTTCTACTTCTTTCTTATTCTCTTCTCATCTTGACCAGATTTAGTTCTATTTTATTTTAATTCTTAACCCAAACTATCTTCTCTATATCTTAATTGCATTTTAGTACAGTTAAGAAATGTCTTTGACAGACTTTCAAGTAGCAACAAGAGCATCTATTCTCAGCATGAGTGTGACTTGCCTATACCATCCAGCTGCCCTTTGATCTTACAGTTTCAGCAGGTGTCCCCTTCCTGGCTCCCTCCCCATCTCATGTTCTTTTCTCACTGCTCACAAAAAGCCTGCAAGTTCATGAGAACACTCTTCCGAGATTGAGGAGGACCATTTGGTCAAGAAGAGATACGAAGCAGTTGTACCCTGCTACATTCTTCAAGCCACTCTATTACTGTCTTCTCATTTCTTCATGATTTACTTTCAGGTATTAGTAATTTATTTGCTGAGCATTTTCTGTGCCATTTAAAGCTGAGGGTTTAATTTAGACTTGGACCTTGAAGAATAAACATTGCTTTCCTATTACACCTGCCCATATCAAATATGCTCCAATTTGTTTGGATAGTAGTTATTAAACCTCTTACAAAAACAAAGGCATTCCAACCAGCAAAGAATTTCTAGAAAGAATCCCCATACAAAACAAGGTGTGCTACATTTTTTTTTCCAAAACCCTCCTTATTGAAAGTCCTCAAAATTGAGTTTAGCTATATAATCAAGTAACATTTTAAATGTATGAAACCTAGATTTTGTTTTTGAAAACAAACATTTCAGTCCATGTTGATGTCTATTCTGAGTTAAGTGATTCTCGTGTATACTTTGTCTTGTGAGATGAGGCCTGTAGAAAGAAATGCACTTCCAGAGGCCTTTGGATAGCGTGTAGGAAATAACAAACAGTTCACATGAATTGAGAAATTAAAGTTGACCTTTAACTCAGAACAGGCCTGCAGAAGGCCTCCTTAAATACACATTCCTGAGAGGGGCAAGTCATTGCTCACTAGTCAATTCTTGAGCATAGGCCCTTTGGTACACTATTAAAATCTTGTACTTCCTAGCATCGCAGCTGACACAATATTTGTAGGAAAATTAAAAGCTGTCAGGTTTTCATATAGTACATATTTTTTTTAAACTTCTAATCTCATTATGTAATTACAGAGTTAACCACTAAACTGTGTTCAAGATAATCTTTCAATAGAACATGGAGAATCAATCTGTCTATATTGATTTATTCATAATCAGAAGATTGTGTGCTTTCCTGAAATTTTTAAAACAAGCAAAAAACTGCACTGACAAATAATTTGCAAATTCTGAAATTTTGAAAGTTTCCTTAACACTTATTTTCTTTATCAAGTAGCCATTAAAGTCTCTATTAAGCAAATATCGGTCAATTGATGTTGCTTCAAAAAAGAGAAAAGAGGAAGAGAAGAAAGAGAACACAAAGGAAGAAAAGAAAAATAAGAACAAATTTAACTGAATTGGCAGGTGGCATACAGTAAATTTTAGAAATGTCATGTGGTAATGCTTTATCTTGCCCACCTTCTAACAACTTAAAATTTAAAATTTAAAACAATTTGCTTTATATAATAAAATTATTTTTAAAAATGGAGATTTTTCCTCCATTACACGATAGGCTGAAATGCCAAATAATATTTTCTTCCTGAGAAATATTGACAATAAAAAGGAAACTTTTAATGCATCCTCATTATAAATATATTGGTCCATATAAGAACAAATTACAGTGCTCTTAAACTTTTTTTTCCCAATTTATAAGATCACAAAGATAAAATCTCTTGTGTGAGAGATATTGTGATTGTTACTTAACAAATTAAATGAACCTAGAACTATGTTTGTTAAATAATAAATTGTCAATGAATGATAGGTGTCCCCTGCTAAATAATTTAAGGTGAAAATCCATGGACGTAATGGTGAGAGTTAATTGCATGGCCTTGAGCAGACAATACAGCTTCTTTGAGCCTTCCTTTCCTCATCCTTGAAATGGTCATAACGAAAACATACTTCACGCCTCATATGATTCTTGTGAAGATCATATGATTCTTGTGAAGATCTTATCTTGTAAGATAAACATGAAAGCCTTTTGAGAATTATAAATCCATATTAAAATGTAGTGGGAGGTCAGAAATTAAAATGTGTCTCTACTTCTTAGATTTCTCATTTATACTATTGTATATCTTTAGAATTGCTTGCAAAAATGTTTTGGTATGAGAGGAAACTAAAATACATGGATTCAAACAAGAAAAACAATTACTTATTATTATCTGAATATCTGTAGAGTATTCAATTATACCCTGCACTCATCCTTGTAAATGCTAAAGTGCTTCTTTGAAATCAGCTAATATGAATTTCTGCTTAGATAATTATTATACAGCATCAAGTGGTACTATTTTCTTTTTATCTCAAGCATTATTAAAAATAACATATGGTAACAGAAACATTAAATATATTCTAGAGTACTTTTAGAATTGCTGTTCTCCTGTAACTGATGCTCAGTCTTCTCCACTGTTTTTCTTCAGGCTATTAACTCCAACTCTGTAATGAAATAGCATCTTAGCTAAAATGAGGACCTCGGACCTCAGTGTGCCATGGTAATTAAGGGTAAAAAAAATCTAACATGTTTAATATGATATTCTCCTCACCTATGAATTTAATAAGACTACTAATTGATATTTTCAATAGCCACTAAAATATCTCTCATTAAGAGCTTATTTAGCTGCTCAGTTCCTAAATGTTCAAAGGCCATTTAAAAAATTAAGGATCATTTGATTTCAGGTAAAAACATAAGTCCAGGGGACACTGAAAATAGTAATCTCTCCAAAGACACCATGATTGTAAAAATATTAATATTCTAAAACCCACTTTAAAAAATTTAGTGCCAGAGGACTTGCCTAAGTATAGCACTTAACACAGTGCCTCACCCATAATCGGCTCTTAGTAAATATTTGTAATTTATCCTTTGACTGAAAAAGCCCTTAATGTATCTTGTTTTCCTTATAGGAGCAGCTCTTTAAAACGCAGGTAAAGCACAAATAGATCAAACAATTTACACCAGCACATTAATTTCTTTCTAGTGAAATCTTCTTTAATCTTTTGTTAAAAAGTGATAAATAGCATTTTAATTGCACTGGAGAAATCTGTTTAATGCAGATACAGCAAGAAGAGGACAGGGCTTTAATAGTTCAAATGCATACTAAGACTGGACATCAGTTATTTTCTGCAATGGGGATAGATTTCATATGAAGCAATGGGACAGATTTCATACCTTTATGTAGGAAGCCTGCACATGAGTGCACATACACAGATATGCACATGTGTACATGTACATGTGTGTACACTCTGAAAATCACACATATATGTCACACGCATGTGCCCATATATACTCACACAGCAGCTCTTCTGCTAAGGCAGAAGTTATCTTAGCAGCTGCTAGTAAGACCTCAAGAACAATGAAAACTGAGCTTTTTACAACCAGGTAGACCCAGGGAAACTATCCCATGTGTGTGGATGCAGAAGGCGCTGAGCCTAATGTAAAAATCGGGTGCACTGGCCAGATCGAATGGCAGCAGAATTCTATCATAAGTTCAGATATTCTAAAAACATGGACATACTAGAGATTGAAATGAAAGAAAACTTTGAGAAGTGACTAAATAAAGTAGTTCACAGAATCAGAAAACAAAAGACTAGTGGTTGTGTTTATATGCCAAGTACCAACTTATCCTGTTACTCTTAAGAGGAGCCACTCTTTTGTGAGTATTTCAACAGGCCAAATGCCAGGTTTAGTGAGTATTTAATTTCCGGAAAACAACAACAACAAAAACTAGGGAATGAGTATTAGTAGCCACCATATTACAAGTAAATTGTGGTTTTTCAAGATTAGTTAACTTGCCTGAAATGACATTACTAGCAAATGACAAAGCAAAACTTTCAAACTCATATCTACCTGAAGTCCAAATTTTGAGCATGGAACCTCTTCCAGATACACCAGGTCTTAAAAAACTGCTATTGTTTGAGATAAACGTACAAGACACTAGGAAAAATTCATTAGATGTTGAAGAATTATGCATAATTATTTCTTAGTAAGTAGACACATTCCTTAAGAAGGAACAAATCTAGAACTATAAGCCTACATGTTATGTTCAAGAAAATGGGAAAATGAAAAGTATACTAGAGACTCAGGTGGGATGGAGAGTAAGCCTCACCTTTATTTTCTGAGGTTTTCAACAGTTATATTAACACTTCCTTGAAATGTGAATATTGCATAGATTGCCTAATTAATTGCCACACTTTCAACCCTGAATGGGTAACAGTATTATTCTATTTTATCAATAAGATATACTGACTCCCATTTACATGGCTTTGTCTGACTAATAATCACTATTTTTCCCTTATTTCCCAGCATGAGGCATGCATTCTAGAAGCCCGTCTCATGATCCCTTATCCTGGATTACATATCTCTTAATACTGAACTTCCCAAAAGGAAACTAAGAAGTAAAACCAAATATTACCAGAGTAAGTGCTCAATAATCTCAGGTAACAGGATAATGAGTTATAACCTGCAGTTATAAAGTGAGGTAAAAGCAAATTCCATAAGCAAGATACATTTGGAGTAGATGTCTAATTGAAGACACTGTAAGAGGTTTCCGAACAAACATTGTTTTGCTCAAACACATTTCCCCCCCCATCCTCATCCTAAATACAAAGTCTAGAAAAGAGTAAGAAGGAATCAACAGAAATCACTGAAATCAACATGTTTGTGTTAGAAGTTACTCTCTGTGACCCCACGGGGTAGAATAAAGGTGTGTGTGTTCCTCTCCTTCCAAGACAAATAGGAAAAGGAGATGATAACTCAACAGAATCACTTGTAGCATCAGGAGTACCCAGAAGGATACCCGACTGCTTATTCCTTGACTGAATGCTTGTTGAACTGGCAACCTGTAGGTCCACATACAGCTGCTGCTTGCAGAGTAGAGAAGAGCATGGTGCGAGCGTTCTCATATCACCTGAAGCCATGTCCTCTGAAATTTGAATTATGCATGAAAATAAGAGGCTTGCTGAGATTTCCATGCATAGTGTGCCTGGGAAAAAACAGTGTGGTGAAACACCCCCCTACATACAATTCTTTATGAAGAATCGCTGAGAATATGTAAGCGTCTTCATTAATGCCTATGACTATTTGTGAAGAGATTTGGAAGTAACAGGGATAGAAAGAAGCTTTGGAGATGCCAAGCATCCTGTTACTCCTCTCTAAAAGAGCCCTCACTGACTTAGAGGACCACCGCAAAGTGCAAAATGAACCAGCTCTGCAGAAACCGTCACATTGTCAGAGGCAACCAGCAGAAAATGTAATCAGACCAATACAAAGAAAAACCACGGAAGATGCTACACCATCAATAGATGACTAGTTATATAATATTCCTGCTTTCTTTGTCCTCCCACCCATTCCCACTCTCCACCGCACAACCAGGAAAAAAAAAAATTAGGAAGAATGATCCCAGAACAAAACCACTACTTCTTTTACAAGGTGCTCATTGAGGAGAGAAAATGAACTCATAAACTATGCCCATCTTTATTTCACCTCCCTACTGCCACATGCCTCAAACATGCTGGGAAAAGGGGAGAGGAAGAGAGGTTTAAATCTGATATGAAATTGTAGTTTTGGATAGGGCTAGACTTTTAATAATGTAAGGTAACTAAAAAAAAGCATGAGATCTTCTTCAGAAGTTAATAAGAGAATGAAAAGGCGTATTTGACAGGGCGCAGTTGAATTCAATGATCAGAAAATAATAAAACTGATTTATATTTATGTCCCACTGGAGTGAGGCTGCTCAATAAATTGATTATGTATTTGAATGAATGAATGAAATATGAATGCACAAATCCATGAATCAGTAAATGGCAACACAGGGGGAGACATTTTTCTTATATTAACCTTTTTCAGGATCTCCGTTTTACAAGTTGCTAGGAAGCAACAGTATGCTAGGTATTACTGTTCTATGAGCCACACTGAATTAATAAATGCTCTTCTATTCCCGTAACCAGACTGAGTTTGTTTAATTTATCCCAAATTCTCCAAAGGTTTGTGATCCCCAAAGTGGGATCCTAGTAGCAATGATGTATGAGAGCAATTATTTGCCTTAGCATCTCTGCAATAAGGAAAATGATACTTTCACATGGTAAATGTAATAGAGCACATAAACACAGTTTCAAAAGGCTAAGATTATCTAGTCATGACTTAAAATGCATTTCACTAAATAATATAAGATGACATACACAATAGCCATAACCGAGGATGAATTAAAAATCATAAATCTAGGGGCGCCTGCCTGGGTGGCTCAGGCAGTTAAGGGGCTGCCTTTGGCTAGGGTCATGATCCTGAGATCCTGGACCAGGCTCCCTGCTCAGCATGAAGTCTGCTACTCCCTCTCCCTCTGCTCCTCCCCTTGCTTGTCTGCTCTTGTGCGCCCTCTCTCTTTCTGAAGTAATAAGTAAAATCTTTAAAAAAAAAATCACAATGCTATGCAACTTCTTTAGTGTTTTTGCAACCCAGTTTCATAAAATTTATGAGGAAAGAATGTATGTAGATATCATCCATTTTTTAAAGCGATAGAAGATGGAATTTTAAAGAGATTAAATTAAATTCCAAGGTTTGAAGCAGTTCTGTATTCTTCTTCCATGCCACTTTACTGGTAGTAGAGTTTTACAAATGAGTGAAAGTAGGATAGATATTATTAGTTAGGCTTGCAAATCTCATGTAACTATTAACATACCCAAAGAGCAACTTCTCTGTTGATACATTTCTTAAGCTTATATTCAGACACTTGAGTTTACATGGTATAGGTCGTATCATGAGGTTGATACTAAAAGGTTTACTGGAAATCAACCCCCAATTGCACAATCACTGAGTAACAGAGCAAACTAGGGAGTAAAAGGATTATCTCAACTAAAAACACAACTGTCCTCATATCTTTCTTGCTACCGTAACAGCATGTGGTGAACTCTGAAATCCTATCATTCTCAGCTTCTCCCTGTTGCCCGAAACTGTTGCAAATAACGCCAAACCGCCAAACCGAAGGAATTATATGTGGCTGATAGCTGTTTGTTGGAAAAGCACGAAAAAAAAACAAACCAATTCAGGCCTCAATAGTCTAGGAAAATGGAAGGGAATGCATGACTGTGATACAGAACATCAATTTATCCAAGAATGCTTTTATGTTGGTAGGTCATAAATGAGTTCTACCAAGTTGATGTAAAATTAACGTTGTGTATACTTGAGCCATTTATTTTTAATTAATTAATTAATTAATTAATTATCTTTTAGAGAGTACGTGTGAGGGGGGAGGGGCAGAGAGAGAGAGAGAGAGAGAGAGAGAGAAACTAAAGCAGGCTTCACACCCAGCTCAGAGCCCAACTTGGAGCCCAACAGGAAGAGGAGCCTCATTTCCATGGACCTCGCAACCCTGAGAGCACACCCTGAGCCAAAACCAGGAGTTGGAGGCTTAACCAACAGAGCCACCCAAGGCACCCCATATACTTGAGCCACTTAAATGGTTACAGCTACCCTAACTGCTTGTCTTAAGGATTACTTATAAACCATTGATGACATTTAAAAACACATGATTTTTTTGTATGAACTAGTAGTTATACTAAAGGTGTTTTTCTTCTCAATTAGCACAAGTTTTAAATGCTAACCGTATTCTGATCCATTATTGCTAATCTTAGGATAATATTATCATGTTTATCTTATGATAAAGCAAACAAGATGCAATGCTATTTTTTACCATTTTAATTTATTTCAACCTTTATTAAAACCAAATTTTAAGAATACTTTCTTTAACCTTGGCGTTTTATGCTCTATGCTGAAGTAAATGTCAGTAATGGCTGATATTTGAGAGGCTGCCTCATCCATCTCATAGAGAAAATGCAACTCTAAATATCTTTTTTTAAAGGGTTATATTACATTATGCGCAAACCTGTAAGTTATATCATTTCAAAATGTTAAAGAAACTTGATGTTCTTTGAAAATCATCCAGAGTAGAGTTACAATCTAACAACAGCAACAACAACAGACCTCTTTTTCTTTACAATAATCATTAGAATAAAAGTAATAAACGTAATTGGTTTGGTGTTGATAAGAGAGGGATTATTTAAAATCTTGTTTTATGCAATGTCATTTCTTGGCTTCTCACTCAGTGTGGTTCATCAGATTGGCTTGTCTCATTTGTGGCAGGAACAGAATTTAATCTTGGCTTCATTCACAGATCGACTAATTAAATTGGGATATTAGTGTGCTCTAGGAAGCTGGGCTGTCACAAACACATACTCTCTCTCTCTTTCTGAAGTTCAGCAAAAAGAGAGAGTAAAATTTTTTCTTAAATGTGTACTTCTTTACTAACAGTTATATTCTCTTTGCCAATAGACAGAGTTTTTAAAGCGGGTAAGTTTATTCAATTCTTGACAATACAGTTGTCAAAAAAAAAGATAATTGAATTGGAAGCTTTTCTTTAGGAGAAAAACTTTTTTTTTTAAATAAAAATATTTACCAATAGAACTGCCCTAAATAAGCAATATATAACAGATGTTTTGTAAACACTATTTTTAAACTGCACAAAATTGGTATTGATTCCTATTTTTCCATTGTAGCAAAATCTTTCTTCAAGGGGATATTTGATAAGCAAATCATTTTGTATCAAGTACATTCAGCACTGACATAGAGGCTGTCAATTCCATTGAGAACAATTTTCTCGTGTTTTTCGTTGTCAGCATATTTGTCTCCTTAGTATCTTGCAGTAGTTTAAGAATTGTAATGCTTAATGCATTTTTGAGCTTAAACGACAGCACTCTTTCATCCTGGGATGTTAGAAATATTAACTCCTAAACAGATTCTTAACTGGTGAGTTTCTTAACTGGTACTTCTTATTCATGACAAAACTGAGAAACACATACACACACACAGAGGGGGAAAAAATCAATAAATTAATCACTAATTCTATATATCTTCAGAATCTATTAGGCTGACAACCAATTAATGTCACTTTTTAAAGGGGGTTATTGTAGTAAATGGCCTCTTAATTTGTTATGATCTTTGACAAAAGCCAGATTGGTGGGAGGGGGTCGGGATGAACAACTTTTTTCAGATAAGAGCATACAACTAAGACCAAGATATACTTACAAAATGGAATTTGAAATTCTTAGGAATACTCTCGAGTATGTCAACCAAATACTATTAAGACTGGCGACTTGTGCAACTGTCAATATGAGAAAGAGGATATTATATTACAAAGCTATAGTCATCAAAACTGTATGGTGCTCATGAAAACAGACACAGATCAATGGGATAGAGTAGAGAGCCCAGAAATAAGACCATACATATAGGACCAATTAATCTATGATGAAGCAGGCAAGAATACGTGATGGGGAAAAGAGGGCCTTTTCAATTAGTAGTGTTGGGAAACTAGACAGCTATATGCAAAAGAATGAAACTGGACACTACCTTATGTTATACTCAAAAATAAATTCAAAATGATTTAAAGACTTGAATATAAGACCTGAAACATGAAATCCTAGACAAAAACACAGATCGTAAGCTCTTGGACATCAATCTTAGCAATTCTTTTTTTTTTTTTGGACCAGTCTCCTCAGGCAAGGGCAATAAGAGCTAAAATAAACAAATGGGATTAAATCAAACTAAAAAGCTTTTGCACAGTGGGGAAAAAAATCAACAAAGTGAAAAGGCAACCTACTGAATGCAAGAAGATATTTGCCAATCCTATATCCAAATAAGGGGTTAATGTCCAAACTATATAAAGAACTTATGAACAATTTAATATAAAGAAAACAAACAACCCAATTTTAAAAAAATGAGCAGAGGACCTGAATAAATACAGAATAAAGTCTTTTTTTTCTTTCCAAAAAAGACACATAGATGGCCAACAGCCACATGAAATGATGCTCAACAGCACTCATCATCAGGGAAATGCAAATCAAAACCACAACGACATATCACTCACACTTGCCAGATTGACTCTTATCAAAAAGACAAAAAATAACAAGTGTTGGCAAGGATGTGGAAAAAAGGGAACCTTAGTATACTACCAGTAGGAATATAAATTGTTGCAGTCAATATGGAAAACAGCATGAGTTTCCTCAAAAAATTAAAAATAGAACTACCATACAATCCAGAAATTCCACCTCTGGATATTTATCTAAAGAAAACAAAAGCACCAATTCAAAGAGATACATGCACCCCCTGTGTTTTGTTGCAGCATTATTTTAAATCACCAAGATATGAAACTAACCCAATTGTCCATCAATAGATGAATGAATAAAAAAAGATGTGCCATACACATACAATGGATATGAACTCATCCATAAAAAATAATGAAATCTTGCCATGTGAGACAGCATGAATGGACCTAGAGGGTACTATAGTAAATGAAATAAGTCAGACCGAGAAAGACAAATACTGTATGATCTCACATGTGGAATCTAAAAAACAAATGAACAAACAAAGTAAAACAGAAACGGACTCATGGATATAAGAAACAAACTACTGGTTATCAGAGTGGAGAGGGGGTGCAGAGTCAGGCAAAATAGGTGAAGGGGATTAAAAGGACAAACTTCCAGTCATAAAATAAGTAAGTCAGGGGGATGTAAAGTACAGCATAGAGAATATAGTTACTAAAATTCTAATGGCTTTGGTGACAAATGGTAACTAGACATATTATGAGTATCATTTTGTAATGTATAAAATACTGAATCACTATGATTCGCGTCTGAAACTAATAGGATACTGTATGTCAATCGCACTTCAATTAAAAAAAATGAAAAGAAAAGGCGTCATCAAGCTCTGCCACTTTGCTTCTAAACGCCAAGTTTTAAAATGACTTGATACCAGTTAAATCATTTAAAATGAAATGAATGGTATAATCTCAATTCTTACGTTGCCTCCTATCTGCTGGATTCAGCCTGCAGATAAGGTTTTATTTGGTGTGTAGTAAATTTTAATTGGTTGTTGAAATTTAAAAATTGAGCAATAGTTTAAAAATCCAAATTTATGTGTCATCTGTAAAATTTCTTGAAACCAAGGATCTGAGTTCTCTCCAAAGCAACAATCAGCTGCTTCTCGGCTCTGAATGACACTACCCAGCTTCAACATATTTCTTCCTTTTTAGATCATGCTACAGCTAATTGACTTTACTTATTAACCACATTTGCTGGCTCTTAGTAGGATTTTGAGTTTCTGACCTCTCTATTAGCACTAAAATGCATTATTGAGAATTTGATTTATAAAACAAAACCATGGATTCGAATCTCTCTAAACCTCAGTATCCTCATCTGTAAAGTGGATGTATAGTAATAGCACAACTTTACAAAGACATTATGATGAATAAATAAGAAATGAATAAAATGACATGGAGTGGTGCATGGATTATAGTAAAAATAATTATAGTAATTACATATTATTATATTACAGTAATATAATAATTTACAGATAGTAGATTATAGTAATATTCAGTAAATAATATTATTAACAATCATAGGAGAATGTTAATAGTATTTGAATCTTTCACACAGATGAGATGAAAATAATCACCAGTTTTTGTAGGAAAATTCATATCTCTGTGGCTTGTCATAATGTGGGCAGAAATCGACAGACCTCTTCAGATTATCTGCATTTCATAAATCCAGACAGTGTTCGATTTCAATCAATTTAGACATATAGGTTTGATGTTTTGGAGAAGACATATAACACTTACATTTACTTTTGTTTTTTAAATTTATAAACTTTTTCCTAAAAATAAAACAGCTTTTAAATTTGGGGGCTGTATTTACTTGTATTGTTGTTTTTCAGCTCTTGTCTGACTTTTAATGAAATTATTTTCTAGGTTCTATATCTCAAAATAACATAACATTTTAAATCTTGGTCCCTAAATCCCTACTTACATTATTGTATAAGGAAAAAAGAAATCTTAACTTGAGCTTTGTCAGTACTACTGAAAAAGAAAAGGAAGAAAATGCAAAATACTTTGCTCTGGTTTCGATAGTGAAGGGAATTTTATTGAATTTATTGAAATGAGCACTCACAAAACGTCACTGGACCCTCGTTCTATAAAATGATCGCTTAGGGAATGCTATTAGATCACAAATGAAGTGATGACATGGCTTTTCTAGGAAGATATATACATTTTAAACTTTAGGACTTCTATAAAACTTGCCTTGGAATTCAAGTGGTTTTCAAATTACATTTTTATTTTGGTCACGTGGAAGCAGTAGTCTGTGCCTAGGTTTTCAGAAATATAATGGCTGGCAAGAAAATCTCCAGAGGGACCACACTCATCCCTGTGAAATAACGCTGGCGACCGTGAGGGCAGCAGAAGTAAAAAGTTGGGAAGAGAAGGGAAACCACAGGGAGACAAACGCTTACAACTCCCCCCCTTCCTGTCCAAAATAGAAAGTTGCTTAACAGTAAGTTGGCTTCTAAGTTGTTATTTCACTGCTTTATTTTTTTTAATAAAGCTCGATTTAATACTTCATCGTGTTTTACTTAAAAATACGGTTCATTCTCATATTTGTAAATCTGACAAAATTTCAAGGCCTTATTATTTTTTAACCAAATTTTCTGAAAGTTAAATATTTCTTTCTTTGAAACTTCTCACTTCTTAAGCATGTTAGTCAATAGAAGAAAAGCAATAAGAGAGAATGCTCCATTTTCGGTTTTAGCTTCCAAGGTGCATACATGAACCAGTGAGCTAAGAAAATACCAAGGTTCTTAAGACTAGATGTTTTTAAATAACATTTTTTAACTTTTTATCATACAAGCATTATAATATAAAATTTTAAAAAAGTATACTACATTTACCACAAAAGGAAGAATATTTGTAAAAATAATTTTATCACTTTTAAAAATTAGATTTGCGAAGTGTGATATTTGCAAGGTAAGACCACTGTTTTCTTTAACATCATAATATTATCTGTTGAGCCAATTGATGCTCTTACTAATTCCATTATCTTCTAAAATTGTGTTCAAGAATTTTGCCAGGATTATTGAGAAAATTGTATTCCTTAATATTCATCCTTATGGTATTCATAACAAAAATTAAAGGATAGGCAAAATAGCAAAGGTTTCTATTTGTACCTTGGAAGACTTAGTAGATAATAATATACCACTGACAGTTGTTCATGTGATACTTTCAATTATGGAGATAAAAATAAGTCTGTAGTTATATTTCTAGAGTGATTTTAAGCTTTATGTAATTTCTCTCATAGAAAATATTACTATCCTTCTTTAAAGAGTAAATTTAAAAATTGCAATCTTGAAAGATTGTATTTAAGTTCCATTTGATTAGAGGGCATTTAGAGTTGCATGACTTTTTAATAAAAAGATCCATTTTACATGATTTTATTAAAATTATTTATCAAAAGAAGATATCAGTAAAAATTGTATAATCTTTGCTTGTGCTTGTAATTGATTATGATATAATCCCAAGTCTATTAAATAAATCCTTATCACTAGAATTATAAAACATTATTATTTTCCTTGCATATGCATAACTGAGTGAAGGTTGCTTTTTAGACTTGGTAAATGACACATTTTCAATACACAGTTGGAAGAAAAGTATAGTGCTTCCAAGTACTCATTATACCAGCTTGAAAATGACAAACATTTATTTTATTTTACTTAAACACAAAAATAATCAATTAAAATATTATCTGGGAGTACGGGATTTTCTGACTATCCCTCAGCAAGCAAGCATTGATATTTAAATAAACACTGAAAAAGGAACTGCAATTTACTTTTCTCCCATGAAATCCATGTCCCTAAATGTACCTCCTTTAGAACTTATATCAGAACTATGGATACAGTGGGAGGGTGGAGAGGGAGAACCTCCAATAACCACAAAAAGTCATTAAATAAGTTCAGATTGAAGTACAAGGTAGAAATTTAATATTAAAGATATTTGAATTATCCAGATAAGATGTTATAATATAAGTGATAAGGCTTAGTTCAGTCTCAGACTTTTTCCATCACTAAATATTAGAACACTACCAAGATTGAACATAGATATCTTGTGACTCAAGAATTTTATAAACTGACAAGATGTCCTTCTTGTATGAAGGTATCAGAAGTAATTATCAGATACAAAGATTTTAAAAGCATGCCACCATATGCAACTATTGAAAGAAAACAGTCCTTGAATAGATACAGCAGTTAAACAAGAGATGAATCAAAATTAAGAGCTCTAGAATAGGAAAACTAAATAAAAAATTCTAGAAGAATGTTAATGAGAGAGATAAATTGAAATAGTAATAAATCTCATATCTAAACAATTCTTTATTTTGTATGTTGTATTTTAATAATTAGAAATTTAAATTTTAATAATTTGAAAAAATTAAACTATCACGTGAAAAATAGAACAATACTTTTATAAACACTGAAAAACTAAATAAAACAGGGTTTATACAATAACAGATAAAACACAAAAAAGTGTTAATAAGCAAATAAACAAAAAACCTAAAAGCATAAATAATGATAAAAGTGAAAACATTTTTAAAAAGCTTCTAAAGAAAAGCAAAATCTCACAGATAATTTTATATTTTTATAAAAGGTGAACTCAAAATATAAAGACACACGAGGTTTAAAAATTATATATGTGTGTGTGTGTGTATACATATGCACACGTTTACAAAATAAAGAAAACAGCTATAGTTGTGTTGCTTTTTGGCAATGAAGAATTAAATATCAAAAACAAATTTAAAAGAGTGAAGTAGATTCCTTTAAAAGAATGAATGTAGACAGATAAAAGCATGTAACATTAAGCTTTATGCTTTTTCCTTCTTTTCTGCATTTCTATACCCTTGTGCAGTCTTTCAAAGAACCTCTAAGGAATCAAGAAAAAATCAGATTGCTATAGCAGAAATGCAAAAAGTAAGAAAAGGCTCATCTTCAGTTATTTGACTTCCAAATGGGAATTAATTAAAAATTCCTGGAGAGAACTCAAAAGGAAGATTCAAACATGCCATAACAAAGCATTGAAACATTATAAGGAAAGAAGGAAGACCCTGCAACCCTGCCTCTGGGAGAAGAGATCAGAGTCACCTGGGAGCAGGGCAGAGAAAGGGATTACAATTTTGCACAAAAGGCCAGGAGGATCAGATGAAAGATCAGAACTGAGTGGGAGCTGGGGCATCAAAAAGGGAAGAAAAAGAAGACTATCTAGAGAAACCCTCACAGGTAATCAAACAGGAGCTAAGAAAGCTAACCAAAGCCTTTCCTTCTGTTGTCTGGAAAGTGAGTATTTGGAGTCACATTAAAAATGCAAATAAACCTTTCACCTTTTAGTAGTGCCTGAGGGCTTTCCATCAACAGTTGATTGCATATTGCTCAAGTCTAATCCAGTAGGGTGATTAAAGGTACTTGGGTGGACATCTTAACAGCCCATAGAAACCCAAACTGAAAGAGCAGTTGTGGCAGTGATATGGAAAGGACAACTCCAGAGAGAAACTGAAGAACAGGGGAAACTACCTACATGAAAATATAACATTCTTGAAACTTTTTGAGCAAAATGACAAATGCATGTGAAACAGCAAAGGCATAAAACAATAAAACAGTAGATACACATGGTGAAATTATAAAAATCTCTCTGTCCTTAACAAAACACATATACCACATAAACAAGAGTGTAAAGACATGAGTGTTTAGTCTAGATGTGTCTGTATATAAAACCACAGGATATAAATTATTTTTTAAATCTTTCTAGTTTATTTTAAATCACCATGGAATATTCCAAAAATAATATTTTATTAAGCCGCAAATAATATACAAAAAAATTCTCATGAAACTAATGTTGGGGAGAAAAATTTTTTCCTTTACCCTTTTAGGTTTCTTCCTGGGGGAGCTGTAAATTAAATTGACAAAAGATAGATTAACAGGAGAAAGTAAAACTTTATTCACATGCATATGGAAGCACACAAAAGAAATGACCCATTAAATGGCTAAAGTTAAAGGCTTATATACCTAATTTAACAGGGGAAAGAGAGGAAAAAAGGCTTTCATGGTAAGAACAGCAGGTTTTAGGAAAGAGAAATTGTTTTTTTGCAGATCAAATGGATAAGAAAATCTAAGATACTGTTTGCTTATAAAGGTGCAAGTCATCTTTTCTGGGAGGGAATTTATGATAGTTTTACTCTTGGTCTCCTTACTGGGAGTGAAGCTATCCCAAAAAGAGGATTTATGGCAGCCTCATTTTCCAGAAGTTTCTGTATTTACTCAGGTAAGTGTAGTTCTGAGAAGGCTTTTTTCTTCATCTATTGAATCTTAAATGTTTCCAGCTTAAAATAATTTTCATATCTACTCTGGGGTTCCAAGTGGGCCAACCCATTAAATATATAGCCACATTTAGGGATTTTTCATAACAACAAATAGTCTGTTAGGCCAAAGACAAGCATCTTCACTCAACGTAATAGTTAGGGAGAAGGGACAGATGGTCATCCAGTGAAATAACACAAATCCATCCCAGTGATCACTAGGTAACAGACACCACAGCAAAAACAACAACAACAACAATCCCTCATATTTAAGAGATTGCATTGTCTGACCACAATACAATAAAACTAAAATCAAAGCAATATATTTAACATGTAATTTTTTTCAATATGAAAAAGTTTAAAAGCAAATAAGCATGCAATAAAAATGAAAGAATTAACATAAAGTTACTAAGCTTGCATAAATTAATAAGAATATAAATATATATACATATGTATATATATTCATATTCTCATATTCTTATATGAATATATATATATATATTTAGATTGTATTTTTTAAATTTTTTGGGTAATCTCTACTCCCAATGTAGGGCTCAAATTCACAACCTTGAGATTAAGAGTCTCATGCTCTACCAACTGAGCCAGCCAGGCACCCCAAGAAGAGTAATTCTAAAACCCCAATAGAAAAAGACAAAGGAGCAGAAAAAGAGATGCAAAAAGCAAGTACAGTCAGTCCTCTTTTTTGCAGATTCCATATTTGTGAATTTGCCTACTTGCTAAAATGTATTCGTAACACAAAATCAATACTCTCAGTGTTTTTTATAGTCATTTTTGGACATGATCAAAGCAGCAAAACCTGAAACACACCTTCCCAGCTGAGGTTAAAAGAGGCAATGCTCTACTTTGTTCCCTCCATGCTCATACAGTATATAAATTACTTTTTCATGGTCTTTTTAATACCATATTTTTCTTCTCATTTTCCTTTTTTTGTTGGTGACTTTATTTTTAAAACGGTCCCTAACTATAATGCTTAAGTGCCGTCTAGTATATCTAAGCTCAAGAATGCTGTGATGTGCCTCATGGAAAAAAACATATGTATATATAAATATGTATATTAAGAAAGTTTTGTTCAAGCATGAGTTATAGTTCTGCTGGCCATGAGTTCAAGGTTAATGAATCAACAATTTATATTTAATAAGGTCTCTTTATACAGAAACATAAAATAAGGTTACGTATTGATTGGTTGATAAAAATGTTGTAACCAGAGGCTCTCAAAAACATAGCCCTGTATATCCCCTAGGAGCAATGGTTTAATATTGACTAATTCAGGGTGCACTGTAACTTTATAGAATATAACTACAAAAATAATGAAAATCAACTGTTTTTGAAAAATAAAAATTCTGATTACTAATCAGGGAAGGCCAAATCAAATAATATTAAGCTGCATTTTATTTTTTAACCTATCAGATTTGGAAAGATCATAAAAAAGAGTACATCAGTGTCGAGAAGTAGATTGATAAACCAAGTGTGTAACAGAAATATAAATTGGTACTGCCTTTTGGAAAAGTAAATTGACAACATTCATAAATAGACTTAAACTTGTTCACACCTATTGACCCTGGAATTCTTTAGGAATTAGAACTGGTACTATGTAATCACTAAATCTGTGGACAAACATTTTCCCTATAATATTGTTAATTAGTGTTATTCCTAAAAAAGACAGACATATAACATTAAATTTGTAATTTTTTTTTGAAATTCACATTTAAGTGGAAGCACAGCACTGGTCTTTTCAGAAACAGAAAAGAAGAAATTGGTGGCAAGAAAAAATATCTCTAGTGAACCAGAGATTCACTGTTTTCAGAGCAATTAAAAGTGTAATTAAAAAAAGAAAAGGAAGGAAGGAAGGAAGGAAGGAAGGAAGGAAGGAAGGAAGGAAGGAAGGAAGGAAGAAAAGAAGGAAGAAAGAAAAGAAACATAACCATGGCTTTTATCAAATAAAGATCCACTAAAAATTTTTTTAATAAACAATGGGCAAAAATGAGGGTGACTTGTCCTAAAACAAGAACTCCATGAAATATTTGGCTAACACAATATTGAATAAAGATTCTTTTAAATAACAATTGATTAGTTTGGTCCCCTTGAGAACACTTCCAGCTCCTTTTCTTAAAGTTTGAAGGGCTGCTCAAGTCTTAACTATTCAACATTTAATTCTATATAAGGTTTGCAGTTCAAGGTTTGGGGCTTGGGTTTTTTTTGTTTTTGTTTTTGTTTTTCTTCTTTTCTCTCTCTCTGTCTCTCTTTCTCTTTATTTATTTATTCATATTTATTTTTTTAAGTTTTGCTTCATAAAAATTCCTTACCACCACGGAATACCAACACTGCTATTTCACTTCTGGGTTAGATGCTAGGATGCTAGGAAATATGATATTTAAAGTGCAAATGTTTTACACTTAAATTCATGGCAGAAAAATTATTTTATGTTTTTAATGTTAATTTATACTAATTTTATATGCAAGAAGCTATTAGATTTTCCCCAGTGGAAGCGTCCAGGATATTTATGTCGTCATATCTCTTTTCTCACATACATAAACTACAAATTGGTAACAGTCACTATCGTGATATTTGGATGCAGAAATACAATAATATAAATGCATCTAGTGTAAGTTTAGAGAATACATGCTATTTTAAAGCAGCACTATCTATTCTCAGAAATCTTAAAAAGTGGTTATTTAACAGATGGTTCTATAGAGCTATTAAGAAACATTAAAGAAAAATTAAATAAGAAAAAAGGCACTAAAATTATTGTCAAGGGATACTCAAAATTAACTAAATTGTGTATGGCACACACACACATTTCAAGAAGACACGCATATTAATGCCAAGGAAATGTTTATTCCTAAATAAGGGGGTATTTCACAGCTATGCTTCATTCTGTTAATATAGTTGTAGTGATGTATATTCCTTCCTGAACTTGTATTACAAACATGATGGAGATTAAAACCAATGAAGTAAAACTGCAAATTTTCTAAGAGTCTCACATATTTTTAAACACAATTATGGTTAGTCATAGCCAATAACAATATTCTATTTTCTTCATATTATTTTTCTCTCACAAAAGCATGTGGACTTGCAAGCATTGCATTTATTTGAAGCCGAATTTTAAATGTTTGCTTTGTGATTCTATGCCACTTTTCCCATATCCCAGACTGTTTTTACTGTATCGTCCAAGGGTAGGATAAAGATAAGCACACTTATTGGCTTGGCACTGAGGTGTCATAAGAATGGACTAAAATTAAACAACGACAACAACCACCACCACCACCCAGATCATACTCCAGGCTCTGCTGCTACAAATTTCCTTAGGTTGTGGGCCCCTCACTTAGTCTTCCTTGCCCAAGTGACTGGTTTCTCTGTCAATCCTAAAACTTCCGATTCTGGCTCAGAAGGCAAGATTCAGGATTGGCAACCTGATGAAGGTGGTGAGTCACTTATTAGCATGAGAAATACTTATTACCATAAGAAATACTCTCTTTCAAATACTTAAATCATCATAGAACACATGTTCTCAAAACATAGGTTATGGGTTTTTTAGTTGGAGTTATCCTTCCTAGAGATAACCAGTTATAATTTTCTCATGAAATCTTTCAGAGATTTTCTATGCATAAAAACTGTTTTCTATGTGTGAGGCAAAGTATAGGATGTGACCTGAGACCAAACCAGATTTAGAGCTTAATAAATGTAAGATGAAAAAGAAAAAAAAAATCAGATGAACAGTACTGATGGGGCTCAGGACACACCACTCCAAAATATGGCATCTTGGCATACTGGATATCTTAAGCCAAAGGGATTTGAGAAAACAGCAGAAGCAGAAAGGTCACTCTGACCTTTGGTCTGTTAAAAAAAGCCAAAAAAACAAAAAAACCCACAGGCCCCAAATGAAGTGGAGTCATGTGTGCTAATCTCTTGTCACCAAACCAGGGTTTAATACCTAACCTATCTCGGTTTCAGCCTTCCTCAGGAATGTAATCCTAACCAGTCAGTCTGGAATTTCCTGGTCCAGTGCTGGTAAAGTAATCCACCTAATAAGACACTTTCATCCCCCAGAGGAGATGACCTTGCCCCAAATAATCCTTTTTTGTTTGTTTATGACTTCCTTGTCCTGCCTTCCAACACCTTTCCCTTTCTGTAGCCCTTTGGAGCTCCTTCAATTGCTAGATGAGATGTTGCCCAATTCATGAATTACTGAATAAACAAAACTAGATCTTCAAATTTTCTCAGTTGATTTTTTGGTAAATTTAACACCCCCCTCACCTGTCTTCCCTGAAATAGATCCTAAAACTCCCAAGCGAAAGGTACCTTCCATTTACCAGGAAGAAGGACAATATTCTACTTATCACAGATGGGTGATTTGGGGCTGAGTATCTGTAAACAAACCTAGTCACACTAACCATTATCTTCCTAGTTTCTTCTTCACCATTTATTGCTCCAAGCCTAAATCCTTCTGACTTTTTAATTCTTCAACAAATGAACTGATTCTTCATGCAAAAGGTATAAAAGTTTTCTGTTCTGGTCACTTCTTTGGGTCTGCATTTTCTTTTGAAGGCTCCCATGTACATGTTAAAATATAATTAAATCCATGTTTTTCTCCTGTTAATATGTCTTTGTCAGTTTAATTTTCAGACCCAGGAATGAACCTTAAGAAAGTTGAGGAAAACCTTTTCCTCCACTACAATATATCTGTCTAGTAAGGTATATGTACTAAATACTTATTCCTTGTTGAAATATGATCTTACCTTATGATCTGTCTAGATTTTTTACCCTAGTCCCTAGCCCACATCCAAGATTGTGGTGAGGCCAATCTACCTCAATTTCCTGATTTACTATTCTGACTTCTATAATAATTCATTTTCTTTTTTCCTAAAATATTCCCCCTTCTTTTTGTCTTTCCTTCCACCTCCTACTTATTATTCAAAACTCAGCACAAATTACTGTTTCCAGGAAATCTGACTGACTTCTAAGACATAGTTAGACCAATCTCTCCTAAAACTCTTATTTGTTATTATTTTAAGTCTGTTTCTCCCACTAGACAACGCCTCTGAAAGGCAGGAAATAGAACCTAGATGCTATGCATCTTTGCATTCCTAGTTCCAAGTACCAAACCATCATAAGAAGGGCTTGAAAACTTTCATTAATAAAGAAACCATTGGGTCTCCTGGGTGGGTCACTTGGTTAAGCATCTCCCTTTGGCTCGGGTCATGGTCCCAGAGTCCTGGGCTTGAGCCCTGTGTTGGGCTCTCTGCTCAGTGGGGAGTCTGCTTGTCCCTCTATCCCTCCCACCCACCCCCCACTTGTGATCTCTCTCTCTCTCAAATTCTGTTTCTCTCAAATAAATATATAAAATCTTTTAAAAAAAATAAAGAAACCATTGATAGCACTATTAACATTATGTTTTATTCTAATTATTTTCCTTTTATTTTTATTAACTTTTTTTTTTTTTCAGGCAGGGTGCCATTTTGTACATTCTAGAGGCTATCCTTTACAAGGAACTTCTATATTTATACCATATGATTAAGATTATAAATATGAGTAGCCTTTGCATGTAAATCAGGTATTTGCACAAAAATAGCCTTATTCAATTATATGAGCTATTCCAATCTCCCTAATGACACTGAGCATCTGTCTCTTGACACCTAAAACATTCCAGCTTTTTTTTTTCTTTTGGACATTTACTTTATCATATATTTTCAGCAAGTGAGTTAATGTAGTCTATCAATTAATCCTGCAATAATGTTAAAATCAGAATTATTCATTTTTTTCAACAAAGGCATTTTTTTATTTTAATGTTTTTTTATTATATTATGTTAGTCACCATACAGTACATCCCCGGTTTCCGATGTAAAGTTCGATTATTCATTAGTTTTGTATAACACCCAGTGCACCATGCAATACGTGCCCTCCTTACTACCCATCACCAGCCTATCCCATTCCCCCACTCCCCTCCGCTCTGAGGCCCTCAGTTTGTTTCTCATGGTCCATAGTCTCTCATGCTTCATTCCCCCTTCTGATTACCCCCCTTTCTTTATCCCTTTCTTCCCGTACCTATCTTCCTAGTTCTTATGTTCCATAGATGAGAGAAATCATATGATAATTGTCTTTCTCTGCTTGACTTATTTCACTTAGCATTATCTCCTCCAGTGCCGTCCATGTTGCAGCAAATGTTGAGAACTTGTTCTTTCTGATAGCTGAGTAATAGTCCATTGTATATATGGACCACAACTTCTTAATCCAGTCATCTGTTGAAGGGCATCTTGGTTTCTTCCACGATTTAGCTATTGTGGACAATACTGCTATGAACATTGGGGTGCATATGGCCCTTCTCTTCACTACGTCTGTATCTTTGGGGTAAATACTCAGTAGTGCAATGGCTGGGTCATAGGGTAGCTCAATTTTTAACTTTTTAAGGGACCTCCACACTGTTTTCCAGAGTGGCTGTACCAACTTGCATTCCCACCAGCAATGTAGGAGGGATCCGCTTTCTCCACATCCTCTCCAGCAATTGTTGTTTCTTGCCTTGTCAATTTGTGCCATTCTAACTGGCGTAAGGTGGTATCTTAGTGTGATTTTGATTTGAATTTCCCTGATGGCTAATGATTTTGAACATTTTTTCATGTGTCTGTTAGCCATTTGTATGTCATCATTGGAAAAGTGTCTGTTCATATCTTCTGCCCATTTTATGATTTATTTGTTTCTCATGTATTGAGTTTGAGAAGTTCTTTGTAGATCTTGGATACCAGTCTTTTATCTGTAGCATCATTTGCAAATATATTCTCCCATTCCATGGGCTGCCTCTTAGTTTTTTTGACTGTTTCCTTGGCTGTGCAGAAGCTTTTTATCTTGACCAAGGCCCACGAGTTCATTTTATCTTTTGTTTCTCTTGCCTTTCAACAAAGGCATTTTTAAAATAGCTACTTACAGGAGCAGGTACTGTAGTAGGAGCTGAATATACAGCACTGAATTCTAAATAAATTTAAAAAAATCTACCGTTTTAGCGTTTAAATTCTAGAAGAAAGTAAATAAGTAAAATATTTGGAATCTTATATGTTGATAATGCTATGAAGAAATACATAGCAGAAAATGAGCTGAAGAACACTAAGAGAGGGATTCAGTTTTTAATTACATAGTCAGGGAAGACCTTGCTAAGAAAAAAATACTCAGGAGGTAGGGTAACTTTCCATGTAACAACTGAGGAAGAAGCATTCTAGACCTATATTACCTAAGGCCCTAGGTAAATATGTGCACTTCATATTCAGGGGCAGCAACATGACTATGGGAACTATGGAGTGGTGTGAAGAAAGGGAGAGCTATGTATGGGTCACGAGGTCAGAGACATAAAGAAAGTCTCCGGATTACATAAGGATTATATAAGAACTTAGGCTATTCAGAAGATTTTGCTTTTACTTTGAGAGATATGTGAAGCCATTGGCAAGTTCATTGAAGAGATGTGCTCTGATGTAACACATTTTAACAGGATACTGGGTGAGAAATAAAAGAATAAAAAGAGGTAGCTTGGCTCACAGACTGGATCCTGAAGTGTGTTGGAAATGTTTGTGAAAGTCATAGGAGACAAATCTACATTTTCAGTCCATTCATCCTCTACTAATTGATGCATTAGATAAATGGTGAGTGGTGGGATAAACATAGTGGGAATATTATACTGACCTTTCTACCCTCAACATGTTTAGTGTCTGAAAAGAAAGAAATACAAACACAAATATAAAATACAAGTATGATGAAGCAAATGAGGGGAATGATTGGTTTAAGGATGAGGTGACCTTTGGGTATAACCACAAAAACTGGGTAACAGCCCTCAATTATTTAGCATCGCTCTCTCTCTCTTTGTTTTTTAAGATTTTATTTATTTATTTGTCAGAGAGAGCACAAGCAGGGGAATGGCAGGCAGACAGAGAGGCAGGGTCCCCACTGAGAATGGAGCCCGATGCAGGACTCTATCCAGGACCCTGGGATCACGACCCAAACTAAAGGCAGACACTTAACCAACTGAGCCACTAGGCATCCCAATTTAGCATCTCTTGACAATTGTTTCAAGGTATTACACAGGTATACTCAGCTATGAAAAATATTTTAATAGAGGCACATCCTACTCTGAGAATACAAAGAAGAAAGGTTTCACGGACTAGTTGGACACAGAGTACGTGGACTTTAATAAATGATAAATAGAATTCTGAAAGGCAGAGGTAGGGTGTGGTAGAAGGCTGATGGATGTTCCAACTGTGAGTGCATGAAGTGTTCATTTTACAGCAAGTTCCTGGTATGGCAGGGATAGAGTTCTGACAGATGAGCGACAGGAGAAAATCTAGAGAACATAGATCTTCATCAGTTTGGGCTACAATAAAAAACAAAAAAAAACAAAAACAAAAAAAACAAAACAAAACTATAGACTGGGTGGGTTAAACAATAAACATTTATTTATCCCAGTTTGGGAAGCTGGGAAATCCAAGATCAAGGTGTCAACAGATTCAGCTTCTGGTGAGAACCCACTTCCTTCTTTATAGCTGATCATCTTCTCACTATGTCACATAGTGGGGAAAAAAAAAGAAAAAGCTCTGGGCTCTTCATCCCCTTATAAGGGCACCAATACCATCAAGGTGGCTCTACCCCCATTACCTCACCTAAGTCTATTCATTTCCCAAAGGTTTCCCCTCCACATATCATCACAGTGGGGATTAGGGTTCAATATATGAATTTTGAAGGGACGCACAAACTCAGTCAACAGTAATAAAGTTGGATGCAACTTGTGAAAAGCTGAAAATAAACATATTGGCCATGAGTATTTTATCTAAGCAATGGAATGGCAACTGAAGATTTTGTAACAAGATTTACCTGGTTGGAAGGGTCCTAGGATGACATCTAGCAGAAGTGTGAAGGACATGGTGTACTGGGTGTTATATGCAAATAATGAATCATGGAACACTACACCAAAAACTAAGGATATACTGTATGGTGACTAACATAACATAATAAAAAAATTATTATTAAAAAAAAAAAGAAGTGTGAAGGACAGACTGGGAATGGGTTCAGGAAGAAGGAAACTGGAGGTATAGGGGTCATTTAGGATATTACTTTATTTCAGGTCTTTGGGAGTCAGAAAAACAGAAAATTTTTATGAGGTTTTAATAAAACCTAGTGAAATTTAAGTTGATCAACTACTCTCCTATATTCTGAAATAACATTCTAAAAGAAAATGACTAATAAAATCTGTACATATTCTCCATGTTTTGCCTGCATTAGTACTGTATTTGGGAACTAAGACTAATAATTCTGATCATGACATCAAAATGCAATTTTATTCTAAGTGAAAATAATGGAGAATTTTTTTCCCTATGAAACATGTGTTTAAGAACTAGTTCTGTAAATAACAATGTTTATTTTGACAATGTGATGTTAAATGCGATGATCATTTTTTATTCCTAAAGCAAAATAATTGTGTGTGTCACAATCACATATTTCTGTCCTATTACATGATTTATTATTAGCATATTAAAAACTAATAATTGTGCAGAGGAAAATTCATCATTTTCATTTTAATATATGGATATATAAATTAAATATTTATATATAGAATAGTGTATAAATTTATCACATTAAATTATGGAAATTGAATTAAAATGAGTTCTTACTTTATATTCACAAAGAATTGAAGCTAAAAATCAGTGTTGCTTCTTTCCTTTTTTTTAATCATTTCTGTTAACATATCTAGGCAATTTAGTTAAATATGATGTGGAAGTGGAATTATCCAGATAATTGTTCTTTCGCTTCTTCTAATAGGAAAATAATTCTCATCTTTTGCTTAAACTTTAGATAAGGTTTTTCCAGTTATGTATTACACGCCTAGGTCCCCCAATTTTAATTAATAATTCCATAGGCACACCATATCCCTGAGAGTTCCTAAGGAGCTTCTACCAAATCCCAGGACTCCTTAGAAAGTAGCATGTAAACTGGTATAATCTTCATTTTTACAGTAGAGTAAACTGAGGCCTGGAAAATTTCTGTGATTTCCTCAAGGTAGCACATGGAGGAACAGAACTAGGACCACGGCAATGATTTTTTAAACATAAATCTAGCACCTTTTCTAATAGCCCACATTGACAAAAATCACTCTGCCCAACGAAGAATGGCAATTTCATATTACATACACACTCAGTTATTTCCATGTTCTTACCATGCATTGATCATCCTCTCTGATTTTCCTTTGGTTACATATTTTATGAGGTGGCCCATTTTCAGTACTGTAACTCATTTTGCTATTCCTTGATCACTTACATAACCTTGTTGGCTTATACACAACATTAAGCTGTCCATTCATGTTCATATCTCTGGTTCATATTTCTAACAGATTTTATTAAAATTTTACTTGATCCTTTTTCTAGATTATTACTAAAGATGACAAGCAAACCTAGGAATGACTAAAGTACATTTTCATTTATTATTGACCTTTTTTCAGCTATCCCTTTCCTATCTCCAAATAAATATAACTGAAGTAATTTCATCTATTTTATGAATAGAAAGATAACAAGATAACATGGTCCCTGTAGAATAAGAATTACGTATTTGTTTACTTCACTTTTTTCTTTTCTTTCTTTTCTTTTCTTTTCTTTTCTTTTCTTTTCTTTTTTTTTATATAATTCAAAGGAAACAGATTTTAGATGTGCTTGAATTTAAATGCTACTGATCTTGGAGATAGTTCTTTATGTTTTGTGTTACTTTTAGTGGGGTTTGTTTTAAAACACTTGTAATGTGATCTTTTAAAAATGTTTTTAAATCAAATCGTATCAGATACTAAAGGACAGATGGTAAGTAGTTTTAACTCCAAGCAATTTAATATAGAGTGAGAAAAAGGAAAGAGAATGAGAAAGGAATCACAGAAGAATTAAAGACTTACAAAATATCACGGTTTGATTTTATCATGAGACTAACATATTAGAGCACCTCACTGCTTTCTTTCCCCAGTTACATAGTGATTCTTTACTGTTAAGTATTGAACATGTGAACACATTTTAAACATCTGAGTATTAGGAGAAAAATTAGTTTAAAAGATAAAATTGAAGAAGAGTACTATAGTAGGGTTCCAAATAAGGGTGAAATAGGCTTATTCCAAAGGACAGATTTCTGTATATGTCAGTCTTAGAAATTCAAGCTGTTGGCTTTCAAGATGAATTAAGCTGAATTAATTAATTTGCTACGTCACTCCACCAATTAAACACACAAAAACATAAATAGCTAAACAAATGATAGTTTCTAAAATATACTAGTGTTTCTTGAATTAACTAATTTAAAAAGAAGTGCCTGGGCTCTTGTTCAACATACAGATTCCTATGTCATCTCCAAAGATAATAAGCCCATAACAGGCTTGGAAATAGTGCCAAGATAGTATTCTTTTTGATCAAGCTCCCCATATCAGACAAGTATAAGAAACACTGAGTCAATGGGTCAGTTCCTGGCATGGGACATATTTTTTTTTAATAATAATTTTTTATTATGTTAGTCACCATACAGTACATCCCTAGTTCCATGTAATGTTCCATGATTCATTACTTGCCCCTAACACCCAGTGCACCATGCAATACGTGCCCTCCTTAATACCCATCATTGGCCTATCCCAATCCCACACCCCCCATCCCCTCTGAAGCCCTCAGTTTGTTTCTGGCATGGGACATATTCTTGAGATATGTTATTTGCCTCTAAACCAGAATTTGGCTGTCACTATGGGTTTTTTATTTGTTTGTTTGTTTAGCTTTATTTTGTTTTATTTGAATGCAGAGCTAATATTTTATGTTAGAAATCAGAGTAAAGTTACCCCTGTGCATTGGAAAAGAAGTTGCAGGAAGAATTTCTGGGTGCTGAGCCCCATGAGTGGTGTTTAACCCTATACATTCATTTTCAACTTGTTATTTTCTTATGCTTTTGAAGTGCATCCCCTTCCTTCCTTCCTTCCTTCCTTCCTTCCTTCCTTCCTTCCTTCCTTCCTTCCTTCCTAAATTAACCTATAATGTATTATTGGTTTCAGGGGTACAGGTCTGTAATTCATCAGTCCTATATAATACCCACTGCTCATTATAACACATACCCTCCCCAATGTCTATCACCTAGTTACCCCATCCCTCCACCCCCTCCCCTCCAGCAATCCTCAGTTTGTTTCCTATGATTAAGAGTCTCCTATGGTTTGTCTCCCTCTCTGGTTTCATCTTATTTCATTTTTTCCTCTCTTCCCCTATGATTCTCTGCTTTGTTTCTTAAATTCCACATATCAGTGAGATCATATGATAATTGTTTTCTCTGATTGACTTATTTCACTTAGCATAATACCCTCTAGTTCCATCCACATCGTTGCAAATGTTAAGATTTCAATTTTTGATGGCTGCATAATAGTCCATCGTGTGTGTGTGTGTGTGTGTGTGTGTGTGTACAGCACATCTTCTTTTGATGGACATCTGGGCTTTTTCCATAGTAAGGCTATTGTGGACTGGCTATCACTATGTTTTAAAGTAAAAATAAGGTTCTGGTTTGAATTACAAAAATAAGTTCAGACTTTTCTTGAATGTATCATTCATAAAATTCATCTTTTTGTATGCCTTCCTTTCTGCATTAAGTTACTTGAGTGCAGGAAATAGACTGTTCTAGTTCAGTGCTCAACTCCCAACACAAAAGTCCAGAACCTGGTGATCCTTGATCAAAACTTTCTGCTAAATGAATGTATTAATTACTATATAGAGAAATGGTCTATAAATGGGAATATTTTAATGCATTCAGAAATAAATTTAAAGATTTGAGGATTCAAATACACTGAATGCAATTTGTATCAAATATTTTTCTCCCTGAAAGAGCTGCCAACTATTCCATAGCTAATGGGGGGAAAATACCCTCCTGATTTTTAGTTTTAGGTAGTTTCGATTATCATATCCCACTACCAAATAACTATGATCTCTTCTAGATGCACTCCCCCCAAAATCAGTTGACTTCTGAACAGGTATACAACTTGTTTCTTTTCCATGATTAATGACCTTTTTTAACTACCTTGTTAACATAATACATCATTCTTTTTCAAATAGTCAGCGCTGACTATTTTTGGTATAGCAATTCACATATCTGTTGAGCTCTCTCTAGGTCTATATGGAATATAATCAATAGAAATTTCCTAAATATCTCCTTTTCTGAGTGAAGAGATTGAAATAAGAAGCATATTTCACTAATCCAATTCTATGTGCTTAATAAAAATAATTTTAAAACTTACATTAAATGCACAGTGTGGCTCAAACTATCTTCTAAGTTTTTAAAATATGTGTTATTGAATTTTCACTCCCACAATAATCCAGTGAGATATTTATTACCTACATGTAAGAGATGAGGTATCTAAGTATCTCCATTTCTTTTCTCTTCTCTCTCTTAAAAAAAAATGTGTGTGAAATTCCTATATAGGAATTTATAAAAATTATAAATCTGAACAAATTAAGGTTAGAAATTTTCAAAACTCATACACAAAACATATCCTTAAGGTTCAAAGCAATATTAATAATCACAGTTGAGAAATGTCTATAGGGAATTCCGGAATTTTACATAGATGTAGTTAAAAAAAAAAAAAAAGCCTGCCTTCTCAGCAGATATCAAAGATTTCCATATTGCATGCTAACTGCTCAGGCGGTTAATTTGCACTAATCAGCTGGAGACAAAGGGAGAGAAAATTACAGTAACTTGATGAGTTAATTTTGTGTTTTAGAGTCATTGTCTTCCTAGGTTGCTAAATGCTCCATCTTTAACATAGTTTTGAGATATTACAGACGCCCTTGTCAAAACCAGGCAACACATTTGTGAACTATTAAAATCATCTGAAAGTTCTTTCACTCATTTGTTCTAAAAGAGAAACCGGGCCCTCTAAATTGAAAAAGAAAAACGCAGGCCTGAGGGCTTTTCCAAATCCCTCCAACAGACTTCTCCCCTTAGAGAGTCTTTCTATACATTTTATTTAGAGGTCTCTATGCATAATCTTTCAAAACGTTTGCTAGATATTCTAGGAGTTTTCAATTAAAAATAAGATGTCAGACATAGTCTCTTTATAAAGTGAGAGAGAAAAGTGTAGCTTCACACTGACACTTGAGAGATTATTTCATCCTCTTCCCAAAGGACTGAGTCAAGTATGCCATACCCATGAATATACTCTATCATAGTATAGTCATCTCAAGATGACTGCATCAAAGTACTTTAATTACAAAGGAAAAGTACACTGTCCTGGAGAAATCTAAAGCAATAAATCAAAAAGTAATTTATGCATACGCTGTTAAGATATTAAAGACCAAGAACAGCCTTCAACGTTAAACCCAAGAGACCTTTCATTATTTCTTTCAATGCGATTTAATACGAGAAAGCCATTAAGTCTCCACTATATATAAAGAACTGTGCTTACAAAGCAGGGCCTACTGGGATGAATACAGTATAGTCCTGGCCTAAGGAGGGTCTTACATATCAATTTCAACAAGCAAATGGACATCTATCAGACTGAAGATCCATAATAATCATAACTTTGTATTATGGAAAATAATCACTAGGAAATACTTTTCATGATATAGAGAGGAGGAAAGGTTACTTATTTAAAACAACAACAACAACAGGGAGGAAATACTCAATTATCTAGAAGTGTACTGCAACACTGGCACCTTTCACTTATTGCAGCTCTCCATAGACTAGTAGACTTTTAGAAAAACAGGAATTTAACTCTCTGAGGACAAGCAGATTCCACAATTGAAAATTTTAAAGAAATCAATACATGAAATAAAGCAGTTCATACCAAATACTGGCTTCTTGTAATGTAATCAAACCCTCAATGAAGAAAGTAGATTTTTCTTCATTTTTTTTCTGTTTTGAGGTTTTGGGGATGGGACTTTGGTCTATTCCTATTGAAAGTGAATCTGATGGCTATATACTACTCATACGGATCTTTGTATTTTTTTATTTTTCATGCCAGAGTTCACTGTAAATGAGTATTATTTTTAGGTTGAAATATATGAAATTGACCATGTTTGACCATTTTTAATGTACACAAAGGGCAATATTTCAACCCAACATTCCCTAACTTAAATACCATATATTATGATTATGTCTAATGGAAAATCTTTTGTGACATACTTTGTAAACTGAAAAGCTATATGGTTTAAATTAGGTAATGAGATAAAACTGGCATAAATTGTCATAATTATCTAAATATTTCTGTTGTTTTTACTTTTAGCTCTAAGTTTTATAATTTTATGATCCTAAAGTGGGCTCATCATTTTGCTCTTGGCTCTGAAATGAAAGAAATGTGAAACCAAGGCAACTCCTTCTTCAAACAGAGAATAACTGTTTTATTTTACTTTATTCATTCTGCTTCATTAGTCTAGGCTAAGCTCTGAGAATCCAGACAGGGCTTCAGAACAAGTAGTTATAATCAGAAAACATCAGATATTAATTAAGATGCCCCTTAATTAATTTCACATTATGGAGTCCACAATTATTATACACTGGAATTTTGACCTAATAGCTTTTAACAGACAGGAAAACATAATGTTAATTGCTTTATTGGGACTTTTTAAGGGTTAGCTTCTGAGTTAAACAATTTATATGTTTTAGAGAGCACAAGCCCTTGAAAGACAGAGTTGGTCTGGAATTAAATCCAAATAATGCTGTTTATCAGCTATGAGATATTGGCAAGGTATTAAGTCTTTGTAAATCTCAGCTTCTTCATCTGTGAAATGGAAAAATTAAGGGTTAAACTTCACAGGGTTATTGTCAGATTTAAAAGCAATAATCCAGAGGGAGTGTTAAACTATGCCCTGCTTAGGGACACCTGGGTGGCATAGTACGTTAAGTATCAGACTCTTGGTTTCGGCACAGGTCATGATTTCGGGTCCTGACATGGAGCCCCGGGGAGAGTCCCAGGGTGAGCCTCAAGGCAGGCTCCACACTCAGTGCAGAGTCTATTTAAGACTCTCTCCCTGTCTTTCTGTTCCCCCCCCCAACTCTCTCTCTCAAATACATGAATAAATCTTAAAAAAATAAACTAGGCTTTGTTTAAAAACATCTATAAATCCTATTATAAATTGGATATTTCAAAGATATCATAGTAGACCACAAGGGAAGGATTTATAGCATCATCACATCTAAATCTCTGCCTCGGAAAGGATTATATCACTCGACAACTTAGAATACAGTCAAAGAAAGTAAATACCTTAAAATATCTTAAAATAACACTTTCTTTGCTTTGCCACCAGATGGTGATTGTGTTTTCTTTAGTAACTTTTGAAGTGCCAGTTTTGGTTTTTTAAAAAGAATGTATGTAATATGTGCATGTAATTGATAGTTTCCTTAACTATTTCAAATGTTTTATCATCTCTGTATCTGGTTTCTAGTTAGATTAGTAACAGATATTCTGAATGTTTTTCTTGTGTATATATTTTAAAACTATGTTCTATAATAGTTTTTAACTATTACTCTCTCTACATAAGTTCTTTCATATAAACAATTACAACATACACCGATCAAATTTTGAATTACATTTTGTTCGTGAGGTATTCGTATACTTCTGTCTAAATACAATAATTAATCCTAAAACTACCTTCTTTACAAAAAATAATAGCTTCATTAGCCAATTAAAACATGTTCCAAACCAATAGTTTACTTGCATACTTCCAATTATTACATATTTTGGAGATTGGCAACTAACTACTTTTTCCTCACAATTTTCTAGCTTCCTTTTTACCTAAACTGCTTTTTGCTCTTCTCTACTTCCTTCTTAAATGTTTTCATTGGGGAGGAAGACTTCCGTCTGTTCTATGGTCCCTCTAGCTGGACTAAGAATCAAATTGACATGAGACAGATTAACAGGAGAAAATCAAATTTAATAGGTGTATGCACAGGGTGATGGGGTAGGGGGTGGCTTGGTGGGGCGTGGCGCAATCCACATAGACAAGAAATTCCACAGACAATGAGACAACATGAGGCTTACATGAGCTGAGAAAATGGGTAGGGGTCTGAGGATACAAAGAGGGAGAAAGCTCATTAGCAAGAAGGGGAAAGGAGATGTTTGGAAAAACAAGAATGTTTTATTAGGAAGATGAGCTCCTTTGGTTAAGGGGCCTCTGTTAATACTTCTCTTCCTGTTGCAGGCTCTCCTTTCCAGTATAAATTTAGGCAGTTATGGGGGAGGCAGAGAACCTTTCCTGCATCTGCCAGGGTTTTTTTGTTTTTTTTTTTTCTTCTTCTTTTTTTCTTTTTTATCACTTTCAACTCGAAATGGTCTTTATGCCAAAGTAGCACATTTTGGGGCAGCCCACCCTGGGCCCCTACCCCTACATTTTCCTATTTGAAATGAAGAAAAAGGAGGAGAAAAAGTTTGAGTAGGAAATGGATACATTTCTTAGGTATTTGGCAAGCTTGATGTGGCATGTCTCAGCTGGGATTAGTCATAAAAGTAATAGAGTAAATTCTTAGCTCTTTTCAGAAAGAAATGACAAAAATATCTTTTTTTTTAAACAGAAAATAACTGGAGGAGAGAAAATGAGAAAGGGAGATGGAGGGAGGCATGAAGGGACAGAAGGACACAGGGATAGAGAGGGAAAGCAATTAAAGCACATTTCTTCATTAGTTGATTTATTTTTCCATTTAAAGTCTGACTTTTTAGACATGAAACAAATTTTTCATAAAATATGAAATGAAAGTATCAATAGATGTGGTAGCAAAGAAAGAGCTAAACTGGTCAGTAAAATAAAATATAGCTTGGTGATCTCACCAAATTTAGGAACATGCATGCATTATTCTTGTCTGTATGATTCCTAAGGTCACTGATACGTGTTCATAAATGTCTCTTTTGCTTATTTCTTCTCTCCTCCATTCCCTTCCTTCTTCCTCCCTCCTTACCTGGGAAAATTATAATAGCTGAAAGCTTGTCTTCCTCCTCTCCCTTCGGGTGTATGAAATCTCAGGACAATTCTACAAAGCCTAACCCTTAGTTGGGAAGCACCACATTATCTCCGTCAGCTTCTTCGTGTATTTTGTGATTTGTAGATGCCACAATGATATACTGCCCACAAAAAGTGTAACAGAATGCTTTTAAGAAACTCAAACAAATATAAGACAGAATATACTATTTCTCTGTCCTTCAAGGTAACTAGCCTATTAATTTCTCTTCGTGGAGCTGTTCTGTGATAGTCCACTTTCCTCTCATTTTTATACCCAGTTTTATGGTTCCAAGGCCATCCTTTTCATTGCATTAAAACCTTACTTTGTGATAACACTCACCTATTTCTGTCCTTTTTAGTTTACCTAATGTCCCCAGTTTACCTAACTGTCACATTGTTTAGACTGGGATGAAGAAAACCTATTACATGATTGAACAGGTGACGGAGCAAATGAAAAAGACAGGAACGAACACCTGTAAGAATCAATTAAAAGGCACAAAATGATCCCATTCAACCTTATATTAAGCCACAGTTTTCCATATTTTGCAGAACATTTAAAAACAGCTCTGCTAATTTAATATATAGGGAAAGGACCCATGTTGTTTCTATTTTTATTGCTATACATATCTTCAAAAGGGTGGGGGCGAGGGATTGTCTACATATCTACAGTAAGATTACAAAATTAGCAATATCTGTTTTCCAGACCACTAATCTTTCACTTTCCCCTTTCCGAGTTCTAAGTCTAATGAGCTGGAAAAACAAAATATATTTGTCATGATCACCACCTAGATGCTTGAGAAAATAATAAAATTAAGGATATGGAAAGGAAAATGGGAAATTATTTTTTAAGGACTTAAATAGCAGTGAACGAATTACGTTTAAATCAAATTAGCTAGACAATGAGAAAGCATGAAAAACATTTGAATGCCCGGGCCAATAATCTTCTTTGGAGAAAACCGAATTAGCTTAAAGTTATGAAAAGGAATGAAAATACCTGAAGATTATATTATAAACAAAACACTGACCCCTTCAAACCAGCAAGATGCTAGCAACACCTGTTCAGAATTTAAGAGTCATGGTTCATTTCTCCTTCCTCTTCCTTGAAAATGTTAGAAATTAAGGCTAGGACATAGGCACAGTCACAGCAGTGCATAGATGATTAACAAGGAGAGGTGAGGCTATGCACGGGCAGATTATTCTAGAATGCTGAAATATTCCAGATGGAAAAAAGAACACAGAAGGAGAAGGAAGAAAGTGCACTTAAAAACTCATGGCTTACATTGCTAGTCATTGTTTTGTTCTTGGTTTATGTCTTCCTTTTTGTGGACATTCATTCTGCAGCCAGAATCGTGCTTTAACATATCTATCACTTCCTCCACTGACTTGTGCTTGCACAATGGGGCACACACTACCTTTCCTGATGAGTTCTAACTATGAACTGGCTGCAGTGTAACAACCCATGGATACTGTGTCCTGCATTGATATTGTGTCCAGCACATGGATATACCTATAAATAAGAGAACCCCATTCCGTGTATGTGGAGGAAAAATAGAAAAGTGGAGCTGGTTGAATACCGATGCATATATAGAAATGTTCTCTATGAACTTTACCACTGTTTAGGTCAGGTATCTACAAGAAGCTCAAGGTTCACAAACCTAGGCTCTAAGCCCATAAGGCTCCGCCCATACCATTTTTCTGACCCCATCTGAACCCAGGAAAACCCTCTACTGAGCCTTTAAAATGCAACGTCTGTCATCAATAAAATTCTTTGTGTTTTTAGCCTCCTAATGTTCCTTTCAGCATTTTCATTCTTCTTGAAACCTGATTCTCCCTTGAGGACACTGGCTCGCCTGAGCTTTTTCAGTTGATAGCTATTTTCTATCCACACCCTTCTCCTCCTTACTATTTGAGTCTGGAGGTTTTGAAGCTCACTGTATTTTCCAGGTAATTTTCCCTTCTCCATCCCTAAAATACCTACCCTTTGATCCTCAGTCCTCTGATGACATTATCCATTATCCTCATTGCAGTTCTTTCTCAACTCAGGTCAGGAATGTCCTTGAAATTTCTTATTCCTTCCTTACCAGTTCTCCAAAGTAACTCCTGCTTAATTCTTTATGATTTTAACACATACGAAGATGATTTTCCAATATACTAGTCTCTTGGATCCTTGACCTTTTCTCGTCAAATGATCGTGTTCTCCCCCATACCTCAATCAGCCACTCTCATCATTATAGTCTAAACCTGCCATTACCAAAATATGTGATATCCCATTCTATAAACATAATTTCTCATCCTTCCAGCTCACTTACTTTAGTACCTTATCCCACAAGCCTTCAACCCTTTAGATCATTAATCCATTTCCAACTGTCCTGCCCTTACCTCCCCAATGCCCTTTCTTCCTTTTATTACCAGTTTAAATCCTATGCCAATCATTTATTTACTCCACTGAATACACCCTCAACTTCTGTATCCGTTTGTGCTTCAATAGTGCAACTCTGTAACTGTACCCACACAGATGAATATGGTTGGAAGAAAAAGAAAAACCCCCAAATCATTCCAATTAGTATAGACTAGCAAAATATGCCACTCCAAATTATGCCACTTTGGCATAAGGATTGTTTTGAGCTGAAGGCTTTTAAGAAAAAACAGATACAAGGAAAATTCTGTACCTTCCCCCTATTTGCCTAGAACCAGGAGATAAATGTGCAAATGCATCTTCCTTCCCCTCTCTACCAGGAAGGACAAACTTTAATCACAGGAGACTTTAGGCCTTTATCAGCCTGGGAGAGACAGCACCAGAGGACTCCACATAATAAACTTTACTAACTAGCTCTTATCTTGCATTAGTTACCATATATTTGTCTTCCCACAATATGCTACCTCTGAGACTCAAAGGCTTTTTCCTTTGGCTTATCCCTTCTCTAAAAATGCATTGTTCTATTGCTAAAATGTTATATAAACCCAAATTTTAACTAATCCTCACTCATCCCCGAGTTCGTCTCATGTATATAAGAAGTTAATAAACTTCTGTTTTTCTCTTGTTAATATGTCTTTTGTTACAGAGCCCCAGGCAAACACCTTTAAGGGTAGAAGGAAAAATATATATCTTTTTCCTTCCTAATAGTCTCATTTTACATTTTTGATCATAATCTTAGGAATCACAGCAATTACATTTGTCTGGTTACTCTCTCTTACTCTTGTGGATCAGTGCTATTCAAAACATGGCTACTGGCCAATAGACAGTGCATGTTTGCTACCAGTCTACAGATATGTAGTGGAGTTAAAAGAAAACATTTGGGATATTTTGTAGCAATTTTGTCATCAGCTAGACCGCAAGACCTGACCTTTACCGCCCACCTGCTTGTACTCACTGACCTTTGTCTCACATTTTTCCTTAGGCTGTTCTTTCTAGCTTATCTCTTAACTCAGGCAGATGGAAACCAAAACTGCCCCTCGCCCTTTGAGTGAAAGCAAATGCCTTGACAGACCAGCCAGCCCAGACCACCCAGACCAGTTTGAGCTTAACCCCTGACTGATGCCTGCACAGAAGGACCATGGAGTGACCTCTAGAATGGCGGATGAGCACTTTTACCCCTTTACAAAACTAAAATCTCCGCCCAAGGAGGAGCACCAGCCTCATTTACATAATACGGAATGTACGTATTGACATGTTTCCTTAGGGCACATGCACGACCTTATTACGTCCACCTCTACATACAGTGACAAGGCTTCCCTATCCAAATATTCACCCTAACCCTAAATAAAAGGATTCCCTCCCTTGGGGAGTTGGCTTTGGAAGTCATTCCCTGTGATCTCATTTGCTGCAAATAAAGTTTTCATTGTAGGACAACTCAACCTAGTGTAACAGTACCTTATTCACCAAGGAGTGGACTCATGTTGGTTTGGTTAAAATTTGACCTGGTAATTTTATATCTGGGGAATATTTTTTTAATTGGATTTGTATTTTATGTCTCTTTACATTTTAATTTTTTAAGTAATTTTCAAAAGTGTTCTATCATGTATTAGAAATCAAAACAAACAAAAAAAGAATCTAGTCCTTTATCACAGAAAATTCGAAATATACTACCTCAGATTTCTATTTGATACCTCTCTGTCTCAAACCTCTATTTTTTCACTTCCTATACTTGCTCCAGTTTTCTATTTTTACAAAGTAAATAGAAGAAATTCGAAGTAAATTTCCATCACCACCTGACCTACTCATCTACCTGTGTCTGTATTCACATAGTTTACTCTTGTGTTATCATGCTTGAACCGTCTATCACTAGTAGATACAACTCGCCCGTTGCACACAGGAACCCCTATCTTCTGTTCTGCTCTCAGACATGGCTCCAGCAGGACTTCTAATTCTTGCCTGTATCATTAAAGCATTCACAGGATTTTTCCTACCAGTGTGTCCATGTACCACTATTTCTTCACCTTAAAAAAAATAGTAAGTTCTTTTTACTCCATTTTTTTTTTCCCAGCTGCCACTTTATTTCTCTCCTTTCTTCTCCTTCCCCATTATGGCAATAATCCACAAAATGGTTCTTTGAATTTATTGTCAACAATTTCTCCTCTCATTCATGCTTTCTTGATGCCATTCCATTCAGGCCCCACCTAATCTGTCCCCCAAATTTATGTTTCTGATCTCTTTCTTTTCTCTCCCTTATTTACTCAGGGCCAACCACCCTGTGCTCCCATGCTGTTCCTCAAAAATGCCAAGTTTCTCCTGGTTTCAGAACCTTAGATTTATTTTTTTGTCTTGACTGTTCTTGATAGCTGCATTGCTAGCTCCTTCTTTTCCTTCAGTTCTTAACTCAGAGATCACTTTGTCATTGAGGGCCTAGCTTAAACCTACAGCACCCCTTCAAACACACTCCTTCCCCCTACACAAAATTATATTTCCCGTAACGATCAGCACTTTCTTTCATATTACATAATTACTGTTTTTGTTGCTGCTGCTGCTGCTGTTATTGTTCTGTGGGTGTTACTAGTATTATCATCACCACCATCATTATCATTATCTGCATCCTCTCCTTTCAGAATGTAAAGTCCATAAGGCAAGAAATTATTTGTTGTATTCATTGCACATACACAGCAGCTATTTGAAGGAAAAATATGAAGCAAAACAGGACTACAAGCAATCTATCTAAACATAATAAAGATGCCTTAACAAAATACAATAGCCAACAGTATATATTGATGAACAAAACTGACTTCTATTAAAATCAAGAATTAAACAAGGATGCCTGTTATCACTACAAAGATAACAATGTTCTATTATTTCTAATTACCTCAGTAAGTGCCTTAAAGTATAAATATTGAAAAAGAAGACATAAAAATATGTTTATATGCAATCATAAAAAAATACTTGAATTAATAGATGATTCAGTGAGATGCCTGAGAACATGATAAATTTACAAAGTCTATATTTTTCCTACATATTAATCAGAAATGGAAATGAAAAGAAGAATGTCTCAGACACAATGGTACCTCAACTATAAGAAAGAATAGATGAAAAACAAAGCAAGCCACAAACACACAAATATACACACACAAATCCCACAGTTTCATTGAATAGCTTGAAATAACCCCTGAATAAATGGAGAAACAATCATCGGGGAAAAAAATAATGTGCTATTGTTACAAAGTGAAAATTTTCACAAATTCATAGACCTGTTTATTGCAACTCCAAAAAAGATCACCAATTGGATTTGACTGAAGACTAATTTCTTTTTTAAGCTCAGAATGGCAAATAGATAACTAGGAAATTATAAAGATCTTTTGAAAAGTTTACTGAGGAAGAACTTGTAAAGCTAGATATTAAAACTTACTATGAGGTCTATACTCATAGCTGTATAATGGAAGCAGTCACATTAAAGATAGAAGATGTCTACTACCACTACTGTTATTTAACATTTTTCTGGGGGTAAAAGTTAATGCAATTTGAAAAGAGAACAAAATAATAGGCATAACACTGGATATAAATCTGTAAAATTACAATTATTTTCAGTTTTATTTTATTTCTCAACAACCCAAGAGACTCAACTAAAAACTTTTATAAATAAGAAGAAAATTCAATAAAGTAAGCAGGCACAAAGTTAATCTACTAAGAGCAATATCCTTCCAATACGAATAATAAAGAGTTAGAAAATTTACTATATAATAACAGGAAAATGATAAAAAAATTTAAGAGGGAAAAAGCTGATTCTGAGGTTCATATGGTTGATTTCTCTCTCCTCCGGCCTTCCAAGATGCCCAAAGGAAAGAGGGCTAAGGAGAAGTGGCCCTGGCACCTACTGTTGTCAAGAAGCAAGAGATCAAGAAGGTGGTCAACCCCTTGTTTGAGAAAAGGCCCAAGAATTTTTGCAATGGAGAAGACGTTCAGCCCAAAAGGGACCTCATCTGCTTTGTCAAATGGCCCTATACATTCAGCTGCAGCAGCAAAGGGTACTCTCTATAAATGTCTACAAGTGGCTCCCATGATTAACCAGTTCACCCAGTCTCGGACTGCCAAATAGCTACTCAACTGCTTAAGCTGGCCCACAAATGCAGACCAAAGACAAAGCAAGAGAAGAAGCAGAGATTGTTGGTCCAGGCAGAGAAGAAAGTTGCTGGCAAAGGGCACGTCCCCACTAAGAGGGCACCTGTCTTTTGAGTTGTTACCACCTTGGTGGGAAACAAGAAAGCTCAGCTGGTACTGATTGCACATGATGTGGATCCCATTGAGCTGGTTGTCTTCCTGCCTGTCCTGTGTCTTAAGATGGTGGTTCCCTACTGCGTTATCAATGGGAAGGCTAGGCTGGGGTGTCTGGTTCCCAGGAAGACCTGCACTACTGTCACCTTTATACAGTTTAACTTGGAAGACAAAGGAGCTCTGGCTAGCTGGTGGAAGCTATCGAGACCAATTACAATGACAAATATGATGAGAGCCGTTGTCACTGGGGAGGCAATGTCCTGGGTCCAAAGTCAGTGGCTCACATCGCTGAGCTGGAAAAGGCAAAGGCTAAAGAACTAGCCACCAAACTGGGCTAAGTGTGTGTTGTTGAATTTTCTGTACATAAATGTAATAAAAAGTTCTCTTACAAGAAAAAAATAATAAAGTTCATCTGGTTAAATAAACAAGCTATAATCAACAAAGATATTCTATAAACATTTTGGGAAAAGATGACAGAATTATTATGCACTAGACCTAATAGTTTTTAATATTTATTTTAAAGCTATAGTGATTAAAGGAACTAGATACAGAATATAATCATACAAAATGAGCCATTAAAGTACTAGAAAAAGATGGAATAATTTTAAAAATAATAATATTGCCATCAAGAGGTTTTATTTTTATTTTGAAACCAATTAGAATGAACATTCTTTTTATAAATTCAAGAACTTAAAAAACAAATTTAGAAAAAAAAAAGACTCACAATTAACACAGCCAACTGCCTGAGAAACATTTACAACTCATATAACAAATACCCATTTCTTTAACACTTTAATATAACAAATTAACAAACAACAACAGTAGAAAAATGGGCAAATGCCAGTGACTGTTAAGCTTATGAAAGGTTGCCTACCTTTTTTTATCATAAGAGGAATGTAAATAAAAATTATACTTAAGTACTATTTACACTTAGCAGATTAGTAAAGATTAAACAGTTGTTAACACAGAGATCTGACATGAGTATAGGTAAACAAGCACTCCCATGAAATGTTTTTAAAGTGTTAATTGTTCCAATCTCTATAGAGAACTATTTGGAAGTGAATTTTATTTTATTTTATTTTTTTAAGATTTTATTTATTTGACAGAGAGAGACAGCCAGAGAAAGAGGGAGCAGAAGCAGAGCAGGGGGAGTAGGAGAGGAAGAAGTAGGCTCCCAGTGGAGGAGCCTGATGCGGGGCTTGATCCCATAACGCTGGGATCACGCTGTGAGCCGAAGGCAGACGCTTAACGACTGAGCCACCCAGGCGCCCCTGGAAGTGAATTTTAAATTTAAAAGGTGAACAAATTTTATCCCACCATTCCTATATCTAAGTATTACCCATTTACAGTTGCACCACAATTAATAAAATATCTGGGAACAAAATTAACCAAGGAGGTGAAAGACTTGTGCTCTGAATACTATAAGACATTGATGAAAGAAATTGAAGATGACACAAACAAATGGAAAGATGTACCATGCTCATGGACTGGAAGAATTAATAATGTTAAAATGTTCATGCTACTTAAAGAAATCTACAGATTCAATGCAATTCCTAATAGTATTTTCCACAGACTTATAACAAATAATCCTCAAATTTGTATGAAACCACAAAAGACCTCAAATAACCAAAGCAATTTTGAGAAAGAACAAAATTGGAGGTATCACAATCCCAGATTTCAAGATATACTACAAAGCTACACTAATCAAAATAGTATGGTGTTGGCACCAAAAATAGACACAAAGGTCAATAGAACAGGATAGAGAGCCCAGAAATAAATTCATGCTTATATGGTCTATTAATCTTCAATAAAGGAGGCAAGAACATCCAATAAGGAAAAGATAGCTTTTTCAATAAATGCTGTTGAGAAAACTGGACAGCTACATACAAAAGAATTAAATTGTACCACTTTTTTGCATACACAAAAACTCAAAATGGACTAAGAGACCTAAATGTGAAACCTGAAACCACAAAACTCCTAAAAAACAAGACAAAACAAAACAAAACAGGCAGTAATCTCTTGGATATTAGCCTTAGCAATATATTGTCTTAGCAATATATTGTCTTAGCAATATATTATGGATTTGTCTCTTCAGGCAAGAGGAACAAAAGCTAAAACTATTGGAACAGTATCAAAATAAAAAGCTTTGGCACAGCAAAGGAAACCATCAACAAAACAAAAGGCAACCAACTCAATGGGAGAAGATATTTGCAAATAATATATCCAATAAAAGATTAATATCCCAAATATATAAAGAACTTATACAAACCAACACCCTCCAAATAATAATAAACTGATTAAAAAATGGGCAGGGGCACCAACTGGGCACCCCGACTGGCTCAGTTGATTGAGTGTCCAACTCTTGATTTTGGCTCAGGTCATGATCTCAGGGTCGTGGGATCGAGCCCTGCATCAGGCACCTTACTCAGTGGGGGGTCTTCTTGGGGTTCTCTCCCTCTCCTTCTGCCTCTCCCTCTGCTCAAGCTCTCTCTCTCTCTTAAATGAATAAATCATTAAAGAAAAATGGGCAGAGGACCTGAGCAAACATTTTTTTGAAGAAGACATACAGATGGCCAACACAACAAAAATGATGCATATCACTAATCATCAGGGAAATGCAAATCAAAATTATAATGAGATTATCACCTCACACCTGTCAGAAAGACTAAAATCAAAAGGAGAAGAAATAACAAGTATTGGTGAGGATGTGGTGAAAAGGAAACCCTATGCACTGTCGGTAGGAATGTAAATTGGCTTAGCCACAGTGGAAACCAGTATGGAGGTTCCTCAAAAAATTAAAAATAGAAGTACCCTATGATCTAGTAATTGCACTACTGGGTATTTACTCAAAGAAAATGAAAGCACTAATTCAAAAAGATATATGCAGCCCTATGTTTGTTGCAGCATTATTTACAATAGCCAAGATATGGAACAAACCTAAGTGTCCACCTATAAGTGAATGAATAAAGAAGACACACACACACACACACACACACACACACACACACACATACACAAACACAATGGAATATTAGTCAGACATAAAAAATGAATGAACTCTTGCCATTTGTGACAACGAGGATGGATGGACCTAGAGGAATTTATGCTAAGTGTAATGTGTCAGACAGAGAAAGGCAAATATCATATAATTTCACTTATTTGCGGAATCTTAAAAAAAAAAAAAAAACTAAAAGTCAAACAGACTCTCAAATACAGAGAACAAACTGGTGGTTGCCAGAGGGTAGCTGGGTTGAGGGAAGGGTATTAAGAGGTACTTAGAGTTATGAAATAAATAAGTCACAGAGATGAAAAGTACAGCATGGGGAATTTAGTCAATAATATTGTAATAGTGTTTTATGGTGGCAAATGGTGACAACATTTATTATGATGAGCACTGAATGAGGTATAGAACTATGTTGTACACCTGAAATTAACATAACGTGGTATGTCTACTATACTTTGTTAATTAAAAAACAAAACAGGACTAAAGACCTCCCTCCAATCAACCAATCAACAAGGACTCCATGTTGAGTAACAAAAATTACTCCACTTATTCTGTGAGATGAAAAATGTACCCTGATGTGATTTTACACCAATAACATTTTTCAACAGTATGAATTTATTACTTAAGTTACTTGTTTTTGCTGTTATCACTTTATGTTACATCAACTTCAAACCTGACTGAGAATGCCTACCCAGAGTAAAGTGATGCCTGAAGATCCCTAGTGCCACAGGAAAAATGCAAAAAGCTCTTAAGATAGATAAGCCATATTTCAAATCATTCTCTCCAGAATCTCTTTCAGGTTATTCCCAAATTAAATGTATTTAACCACAGCAGCAGTTTTTATGGCTACCTGTAATATTTCTCTCCTCACAATACTACACATCTTTTGATATACTGGTATCATCTGTTTTAATTTTCCCTCCTGTACAAAAACTCTGTTTAGGAAATATTCTAGTAAGAAGACAACATTCAAAAGTTGAGATATGGAGACTTGTTAGATGTATAACATTAGGTAAATTTTTCAACTATTCATTTCTTTTTCTGTAGAGTGAAGATAGTACCTACCTCCTAAGATTATTTTGAAGATTAAAAGGAGCAAACTTTTTAAAGCAGGTAGAACTCTGTCTGGTTCATAATAAATACTCCATAAATGCTCAGTTATACTTTTTCTTTCTCTGTAAATGCTCAATCCAAAGCCATTGATAACTTACCATTCACTGCCTTAGCACCATGATAGAAGTAATATGTCCTTTTTATATGTGCATTGCATTCATGGTTAATGAATGGATAGATGGATAACTTTACCAATCCCCAGTGGTTTCAACTATTTACCATCTCTCTGTTTTTAAAACCTCAAATTCAGATACCTTTTCTAAAATCCAGTCTTATATTCCTAACTGCTTATTAAACAATTCTACCTAGATGTCTCCAGTATCTCAAGCTCAATGATTTATAATGGAGTGCATAATGTTCTCCCAAACACACATAAACACACACACACACACACACACACACACACACACACACACAGCAGAGAGAAACATTCAAATCTCTTACTCTGTTACTTCCTATTTCAGTGATTACACCACAATCCACTGAATCACCCAGACAAGAAACAAGAAAGTCACCCTCTTATCTCTTCCCCTGTCCACCCAACACATGGCAGTTATCTTGTCCTGCTGGTTCTACTGACTTAATACCTTTCAAATTATCCTCCTCTCTTCATCTACAATGGCTTTCCCCAGCTGCCTCAATTGGAATGAAGCCAGAGATTACAGCCAGGTTTCCCTATTTCAGGTTTTTACTATTATAAACCATTCTTTATGTTCCATCAAAATCATCTTTTAAAATGGAACCTCATTCTGTAACTTCCATTCAAAGTTTTTGAGGGGTACCTGGGTGGCTCAGTTGCTTAAGCATCCAACTCTTGGTTTTAACTCAAGTCATGATCTCAGGGTCATGGAATCCAGCCCCGTGTCCACTACCGTGCTTGGCGTGGCATCTGCTTGAGATTGTTTCCCCCTCCCTTTCCCTCATGTTCCTTCCCCACCCCATTCATGCTCTCCCTCTCTCTCTCTCATAAATAAATAAATAAGTAAATAAATAAATCTTTAAAAAAAAGACCTGATTAATCTATAATAATTCTTCCAAGCTCAGATTAAATATAGCCTTCTATTTGGAGCCTTATCTGTCCCATAGAGGATTTACTAGGCCTAGCTTAAATTCATTAACTTGAAGAAGAAAACTTTTTTTCCCCCTAAACAAAGTATACAGTGCATTGCAAACAGAATGAAGGAAAGTACAGCTCACTATTTACCTTTAGGAAAATAGGAGTCATCATATCACCAAAAAAAACCAAGCAAGAATAGGAGAAACATTATTATAAATCTATCATGGGTATTCATATTCTATATTATGGCATTTCATTTACTATTATGTCTTTGCTGTATGGGTTATTAGCATTCATGTAAACTATAGTTAAAGAAACCACACTTCATAAATCCAAGGTATATATGTTGCCCGTGCAGCATCTCAAGGGTAAGATTAGAAATTTTAACATTAAAACACAAATGTTATCACTAGCTACAATCAATATGTTTTGATACTCCAAATTAAAGAAACTGAAGATTGGATTTCAAATACTCCCCTACCGTAAAAATGTGAGAAAGAGAGAGAGGGGGATAGAGCGTGGGAGAGAAGGAAAGATTCTCTCTTAAGGGAGAGATTAGTAGAAAAAAAGTAATATACAAAGAGTTATACATTTTTAGTAGAAACCTCTTATTCCTCTTGTTAATATGATCCTACTAAGTCCTTTAGAAAATTAATGAAAATATGTACTTATTAGCACACAACAGAGAAACATTTGCTGCATAGAAACACTGTAGAATAAAATTGCATTTTATCTGTATAGTGCAGTTGTCCTTAGAATTTGTTTCCTTCTAGTACGTAAATATTATGAATGAGCACCAAGAGTGCTCCAGGAATGATTTTCTATAGAATAATGCCTGTGAAAGCATGAGTTTTAGCTACGACTCAAAGTAGTGAAACAACAAACAAAAAATGATATACTATTATAGGGAGAAATTAAAATAACTTTTTAAGTAACCATCTATAGACACACAGAGAAACAGACCAACAGATTGAATTAATAATAAACTGAATGTCCATTTGCTGTTAAGGTCCCTTCATTAAGCTATCTAGTTTAATGGATCTCTTTTATAAAACTGGCATGGTGAGAGCCGATTAACTGAGTTAAACTGGAAACGTATGCAATTATTTTTGAGGAACATGATTTGATCACCAAGACTGAATAATAGTCTAGACAGTACTAGACTCCTTGGAATTTTCCCAGGTCATACCCAAGTACTGAGTGTCTACATGTTGTTCAGCTGCAATAGTTTAAAACATTTTCCCAGAATACTTCAGGGCTGTATTTCCCCCACTGTCAACTGATGTGTGCTCAGGGAATACAAACTAATTACCCTAAGCAAAACATAATTAAGGAGGGAAATTTACTCCAAAAACATCACATAATACTTCCCACATACAAATAAAAATGATTTCTGAATTAGGTTTTGCATGATTCATTACTACTATGTACAACTTGTGCAGATAATGGAGAGTGTACTATATTAATTATTAATAGAGTTAACATCAAATGGAACTATAAAGCCTCACAAAAAGTTCACGTAGGTACTGTTTTAAAATATAAAAGAACATGCACTATATATTTTAGTTTCTACAAAGCTCCATGCATATGGTTAGATACTTTGCAAATTTATGGTATGTCTGTGTGCAGGGGGTGTTGCTGAGAGTTTAAAACAGGTTTAACTACAAAGTAGAATAAAATAGGTTATAGGTAAAAATTTATGTCCTTAAGGAAATTGACAAATCTTGATTGTAGTGATCTTGAATCTTCACTATTCCCTTTCATTAATACTACTGTTTCAAAGCTTGAATATAAATGTTTCAGATTCCTAAATTGCATAGTATTAATGAATTTTAACAAAGTAGAAATTAATCTATACAAAAGAAACTCCTATCTCAGTTCCTTCATCTTTAAAAGAGAGGTTCAGGGGTGACTGGGTGGCTCAGTCAGTTAAATGTCTGTCTTAATCTGGTCATAATCTCAAGGTCCTGGGATTGAGCTCTGAGTCAGGTTCCCTGCTCAGTGGGGAGTCTGCTTCTCCCTCTCCTTTTGCCCCTCCCCCCACTTGTGCGTGACACATGCATTCTTTCTCTCTCAAATAAATAAATAAAATATTTTAAAATAAGCTTTAAAAGAGAGCTTCATTTATTTAAAGGCAAGGACTTTCAATTTTATTTCCCTTTCCATTTTAATATCTATCTAATGTCATTCATTTATTCAAAGCAATTTAATAAGTTCTTACTATGTGTCACACAATACACATAGTGTGATACCGGATATAAAATGATGAGCAAAAACATACCTGATCTGATGGTAAATTAGTTAAGAAAAATGTACTTGTTTTTAGACATCCATAAAGAATCATCTATATAATTTCTTAATGTCCTAAAACTGCCAATTAGGTAAAGGGAAGATATATAGGTTAAACCATAAACTTGATTTGGTATGTCAGAGTAGCAGAACTTCTATCAGAGACAAATTAAAGAAGATGTATGTGGCACCATTATGGAAAAGTTCATATAAATTCACGAATTAAAAGAAAATGCAAAATGCATTGATATCTGCTATTCAGTTCTATGGATATGTTTTTCCTTCCAGCTGAAAGAGAATATTGAATTATGAGACACTACAAAATGTCTAAATAATGCTGCTAACAGAATTAGCACTTTTTCATTGTTTTTAAAAAAATAATCTACTATGAATATTAAATTTGGCCAGCTTTAAAACCATATGAAATGAGACTTATTGGATAACCCTGTCAATTTCCCACTGTTACAATTTTAAATACTTTGTCAAATTCAGTTTTAAAGACTCAAGCAAAAGGTCTAAGGCACATCAGCCTAATAGACTTAGCATTAGGAAATTAGGTTATATGTTAGTTACAGAAGGGAGAAAAGTGCCCACATCTCTGGAGGTTCTCAGAACTGCCGCATATGTGTCATCATTCCTGGAATACTGGCCAGAGAACATGGCACTTCCTGGACTTAGAAGAGCCAACCAGCTTACCAGAATTTCTGATCCCTCGATAAGATTCGAAGTTGTGCTTCTTGCAGGCAAGATGTAAGGACTTCCGGGAACTGCCTGCCTTAATATTGAAAGATTTATTGAAGTAAAAAAAAAAAAAAAAGAAAAGAAAAGAAAAAAGAAAAAGAAAAAGGAAAAGCTAAATGTCTTGGTCCTTCAACTTTTAAAAATATATGGTACATATAAAAATATTTTGCACAGCAACAACTAATAAGGAACAATGTTGGGATTTGAACCCAGGTTTCAAGTCCTGAACCTAAGCTTTTAACTACTGCACCTGGAAAACATCCAAAGGGATATTTTACTAGATAGATATTGCTATAATACTGTTTCATGTGTAACTGTTACTTTGCATTAAATGGATTTACAAATTTATAAGTTGTAGTACCTAGAAATAATTCTCAAAAACCCACCAGTATGTATAGACACACACACACACGCACACACATGCACACACACACACTTATATACACGCACACATATAAACACATACACACACAGATGCAATGCATATATAAAAATACTATTTGCATATGAACCTATACAAACAAAGAATGGAGCACCCTCATGGGTGCTACCAATAAGTCCTGACAAATGGTGGCTCAATCTAGATACCATCAAAATTTTCAAATATCACTTTGGATCTGATAACTGATAACAAATGTCCAGGTCATTGAAACTAATCCTTCTTTTGGGATAGGTGATTTTAATGGTGTTCTCAAGTTTATTCTGTATATTAAAATCTTCCAATTAAAAAAAAAAAGACTACATTCTATCCGTACACTCATTTATTAAGATTGCTCTCATGTTCTTTACTGAGTAGTAGTTTAGGTAGAGAAAATAAAGCTTTCTCGTGTCTCATAAAGTGTTTAGGCTTACAGCTAGTCAGGAGGGAAGAAGATGAAAAGCCCACTATTAATAAAACTAAGCAGAACACCTAGTTTCCAGATATATAAAAAAAAATGAGGTCAGTTTCCCCCAGTTGAAAAGATGGCTTTGATATTCATAGGGGGATATTTGTTGGTGGTATAAGAAACAGAATAAATGCAACAAAACAAGAGGAATTTATGTTTCACTGTTGTGCAAAAGAGCAGCTCGTCAGAAATAATCCAATACTGAAACAAGGGCTTTCTAGAATTGAGGGGAAATTTTATTTGGTGTATTCATCAAAACTCTGTTTTCAAGCACTGAATCCCAATTTACACTGGAATTCCAGAGTTAGACCTAGGTCCTTGTACAACTAAATACAGAAGCTGATATTATATCATCGTGAAGAACCTGGGGTCCACTCTCTTTTTCTCTGATTTCCTCTTTTCTGTTTTCCTCTGTATTGACTTCATTCTCAGATTCTATATCTTGGCTCCTGGCAACTCCAGGCTTTTCCCCGAACTTCCACATCCAAAGAAAAGAGCAATCTTCTGCCAACTGTTCCAGCATTGCATAGTTTTAAGATATTATCACAGTAGTGAGTCAGATTTGTCTTGGTTCAGGCCTCAATCTGATCTATTATAAGTTTAGCTTCATAAATATCTAAGGTGCCTTAACTTCTTCCCCTCCTCCTCCTCCTCCTCCCCTCCCCCTCCCCTTCGTCTCCTCCTCCTCCTCCTCCTTCTTCTTCTTTCTTTATTTATTCATTTTAGTAATCTCTACACTCAATGTGGGACTCAAACTCACGACCCAGAGACCAACAGTTGCTTGCTTTTCCAATTGAGCCAGCTAGGTGCCCCACAAAGTGCCTTAACTTCATCTATAAGACCAGTTTCTACGACCTAGGATATTTGGATGATTAGTTATTCTAGTCAAAACTCTTGAAAGAATTCTTGGCACATAAAAGCATTAGCTAATAATATGTTTTCCAAATGAGTCTTTATAGTCATTGACCTAAATTGAATCATACCTTTGCCTAAACCATTGTAGCTAGGATATTGGAATATTCTGATTAAATTAGATTAGAGTTACCCAAGTAAATTCTGAAGAAAATGGGATTAAGGTAATCTCCGCCCAGATCTATATTGTGTGGAGGTATGTTTTCACCAAAAAGAAAATTTAGTGGTTATTATCAGAAGAAAAGGCAATGGAGATTCAGTGAGAGAACAGATATGTTTGGTCTATGTGAAATGATAAGGTGAAAAAGCACATGCAAAATTTTATAAATGCCATTAAAAGCTTATTCAAATTTTAACTACTGGGTTGCATTCATTCTAAGAAAAAAAAAGATAAAAAGTTGTGTTTTTGTTTTTAGTTAGACAAATACATTCCTTTCCCCGCCCCCAACCAGTAGCTGTAGATGTTTCAAACTTTCTTTTTATTTTATTTATCAACTAGAGTTAACTAGTAACATAATTCTTTTGTTGGTTAACATTAAATGTTAATTCAAGAAACTTAATTTCATTGCTAAAATTGGGGGATTTTTATATTTGTATCTTTGAATGTTTAGCAGCAATTATATCCAGTGCACTTTATCTTTTTTTTTTTTTTTAGTGCACATTATCTTAATACACATGGTGAAATCTTTCCTTGCATCTGTTTTCTTTGTTGGTTTTGTTTTTTAAATTCCACATATGAGTGAAATCATATGGCATTTGTCTTTCTCTGATGACTTATTTTACTTAGCAATATACTCTAGCTCTATCCATGTTATTGCAAGTGACAAAATTTCATTCCATTTTTATGGCTAATATTCCATTTTGTGTATATATATATATATACACACACACACAAAATATACATATATATACACACACACACACACACACACACACACACACACACATTACATCTTTATCCATTCATCAGTCGGTGGACACTTGAGCTGTTTCCATAGTTTGGCTATTGTAGATAATGCTGCTACAAGCACTTGGGGTACATGTATCCCTTCAAATTAGTATTTTTGTATACCTACTAGTGTAATTACTGGATCATATCATAGTTCTATTTTTAACTTTTTGAGGAACCTCCATACCATTTTTCCACAATGGCTGCACCAATTTGAATTCCCACCAACAGTGCACGAGGGCTCCCCCTTTCTCCACATCCTCACCAGCCCCTGTTGTTTCTTGTATCTGTTTTCCTAACATTTATGGACACTGGAAGAGTTTGCCTACTCTATGCTAATCACAATAATAAAAATATGTGCAGTTACAAGGTTGAATTATACTGAAAATCTCACCAGTCATTTCAAGTGTCATGTTTTGACTAAACAATTACAATTCTTGACTATATTATATTACAGGGCTTTCAGGGGAAAATTAAAAAAAAAACAAAAGAAAGAAAATAAAAAGAAAAACAGAAAAGTATATTCAAGGTGTTTCAAAGAGCAATATGAAATAGTATATGGATATTATTTTTCAACTGACAGCTAGTCTACTGATGTAATAGTACAAATTAGAGCTTAGTTTAATGTAAAACAGGTCTCTACTTCTGTCCACAAAATCCACTCTACTGGATTTCTTAAGTTGGGGGAATGTGTTTTAGGTGTATGATGGCTACATAAATTTAATTAAGCCCACAAAGTACATTTGAATCTCTCCATACAGCATTAACTCCAATTTATTCCCCTTCTCCTTTTTCTACTTCCTAAATATTACTATTTCCAAAAAACTTACATTTCAAAATCCTACCATCTCAAGAGATATTATTCTCTTTCATTGCCTTTTATTATATTTACCCATTGATCAAAATAGAATAATTAAAGGAGGTCAAGTTTAGATGCACTTAAGAATTAATCAACTGACTTACTTCTGTTGTCAAAAATTCATCTCACAAATCCTTTTGTGTACAGCCCTGGGATCTCAGGGTCAGTCTCAACATTTGGTAGTAGACCTCTTGGTTTATCCTAATCTGTTTCGTAATTATTTCTGGTTCACAATCTTTTGGATTACTTCTGTCTTAGTGGCCATCTTATCTTTTCCACTAGTGTGCTTACCTTTATTCTGTATTGTATGACTTCAGGATTACAGTGACCAAGCCATCCACATTTGAGACTTGAGATACATGGAGTACAGTATTATCGATACTGTAGGCCAGTCTCCACCACATGCATGAGAAAGTGGCCAAAGCCATACTCTAAACAACTGATATTTTGTTTAAAGACCAATTATTTTTTTTAGTTTTTTTTTTTTTTTTTTTTCTGTTTTAGTTTTGTTTTTCCTATAGAGGTTTTTCTGCTTTTCACCCTTGGGTAAGTTGTCTGAGACTACAAGTTTTTCTTTGTGTCTGTAAGTTAGAAACATCCTTAACCCACTTTATTTTTTCCAGTTTCTGAAGATAGAGTTGACATATAACAATATATTAGTATAAGATATACAGAATAATGATTTGATATATGCACATATTGCAAAATGGTTACAACAATAAGTTCAGGGGGCACCTGGGTGGCTCAGTCTGTTAAGCATCTGCTTTCAGCTCAGGACATGATCCCACAGTCCTGGGATCGAGATCCACATTGGGCTCCCTGCTCAGTGGGGAGCCTGCTTCTCCCTCTCCTCCCCACCTGTGCTCTCTCTCTCACCATCTCTGTCACTGTCTTTCTCTCTCAAATAAAATCTTTAAAAAGATCAAAAAAACAAAATAACTCTAATAAGTTCAGTTAACATCTATCAACCTATGTAATTATAATTTTTCTTTCTTGTGATGAAAACTTCAAAGATTTACTCACATAGCAACTTTCAAACATACAATACAATACTGTTAACTATGGTCACCATGCTGTATATATATCCCCCAAACTTATTTATCGTCTAACTAGGACTTTGTACCTTTTGACCACCTTTATCCATTTCCTCTACTCCACATCCCCTGTTTCTGGTAATCACTAATCTGTTCTTTGTTTCTATGAGTTCAGATTTTTAGACTCTACATATAAATGAAATCATATATTGTTTGTCTTTCTCTGTAAGACTTATTTTATTTAGCATAATGTCCTCAAGATCTACCTATGTAGTTTTAAATGGCAGGATTTCCTTCTTTTTTATGGCAGAATAATATTTGTGTGTGTGGGTGTGTGATATTTATTTTTTATCCACTCATTTGTTGCTGGACACTTAAGTTGTTTCTATGTCTTGGCAATTGCAAACAATACTGTAATGAACGTAGGTGTGCAGATATATCTTTGAGATAGTAATGTCATTCCCTTCAGATTTGTACCCAGAAGTGAAATTGCTGGATCATATGATACTTCTGTTTTTAATTTTTTTGAGGAACTTCCATACTATTTTAACTAGTGGCTACACCAGGTGATATTCCTGTGCAGTGCACAAGGATTCCCTTTTCTCCACATCATTGCCAACACTTGTTATCACTGATCATTTTTTAAAAAGATTATATTTTATTTATTTGAGAGAGAAAGAGAGAGCACAAGTGGGGTGAGGGGCAGAGGGAGAAGCAGGCTCTCTGCTGAGCAGGGAGCCTGATGTGGAGCTGGATCCTGGTACTCCGGGATCGTGACCTGAGCCGAAGGCAGATGCTTAACCCACTGAGCCACCCAGGTGCCCCTCTGATCTTCTTGATTAATTATTCTAACAGGTATGAGGTTATATCTCATTGTGGTTTTGATTTATGTTTCCCTGATGATTAGTAATGTTGAGCACCAACTCACCTACTTGGTGACCATCTGTGTGTCTTCTTTGGAAAATTGTCTATTCAAACCCTTTGCCCATTTTTTTTTAATTGGATTGTTTTTTAGTTATTGAGTTGAATTAGTATTAACCTCTTATCAGATATATGATTTGGAAATATTTTCTTCTACTCCATAGGTTGCCTTTCAATTTTGTTGATGTTGTCCTTTGCTGTGCAGAAGCTTCTTTAGTTTGATATAGTAGTACCACTTGTTTATTTTTCCTTTTGTTGCCTTTGCTTTGGTGTCAAATAAAAAAAATAATAAAATATAAATAATAATAATATAATAAAAAAATAATATAATAAAAATAATAATAATAATAAAAATCATTGCCAAGACCCATGTCTAGGAGCTTACCTCATGAGTTTTCTTCCAGGATTTCTAAGATATCAAGTCTTACAATCAAGCCTTTAATCCATTTTGAGTTGATTTTTGTGTATAGCATAAGATAGTGGTCCAGTTTCATTCATTTGCATGTGGCTGTCCAGTTTTCTCAACACCATTTATTGAAGAGACTATCCTTTCTTTATATATTTGTGGCTCCTTTGTTGTAATTTAGTTGACTACATATGCATGGATATATATTTCTGGGCTCTCTAGTCTGTCCACTGTTCTATGTGTCTGTTTTTACAACATTACCCTATTATTTGATTACTATAGTTTTGTAATATAGCTTGAAATTAGGAAGTATCATGCTTCTAGCTCTGCTTTTTCTCAAAATTATTTTGGCTATTTGGAATCTTTTGTGGTTCCATATGAATTTTAGGAATATATATATTTTTTCTGTTTCCATGAAAGATGCCATTGGAACTTCCATAGGGATCACATTGAATCTTTAGATTGCTCTGAATTGTATTGACATTTTAATAATATTAATTCTTTCAATCAATGAGCCTGTAATATCTTTCTACTTATTTATGTCTTTTTTGATTTGTTTCATCAAGATCTTATAGTGTTCAGATGTAGTGCTCAGTGTACAGATCTTTCTCCTCCTTGTTTAAATTTATTCCTAGATATTTGATTCTTTTTGATACACTTATAAATGGGATTTTCTTAATTTCTATTTCTGATGGTTTCTTACTGATGTATAGAAATACAACAAATTTTTGTATATTGATTTTTTATCCTGCAACTGTCTTCAATTTATTATTAGTTTTATCATTTTTTTAATGGAGACTTTAGAGTTTTCTATATAATTATCGCTCCATCTGCAAATAGAGACAGTTTTACTTCTTCCTTTCTGTTTAGGAGGCTTTTTAAAGTTATTTTTCTTACCTAATGGTTCTGGTTAGGAATTCCACTAATATGTTAAATAAAAGTAGGAGAAGTGGGCAAACTTGCCTTGTTCTTGTTCTTAGAGGAAAGATTTTCAGCTTTTACCATTGAGTATGATATTAGCTGTGGGCTTGCCATATATGGCCTTTATTATGTTGAGATATGTTCCCTTTACATCCAGTTTTCTTAGTTTTTTTTTTTTTTAATCATTAATGGGTATTGAATTTTGCCAAATGCTTTTTTTGCATCTATTAAAATGATTGTAAGCTGTTTACCCTTCATTTTATTATCATACGGATCGATTGGCAGATTTGAACCATTCTCACATTCCTGTAATAAATCCCACATGGTCATGATGAATGTTTTTTTTTAATGTACTACTGAGTTTGGTTTGCTAATGTTTTGTTAAGAATGTTTGCATTTATGTTCACAGGAGATACTGGCCTATAATTTTCTTTTCTTGTAGTATCCTTTTCTGTTTTGGTGTTTGGATAATTCTGATCTTGTTAAAGAGTGTGGAAGTGTTCCCTCCTCTTCTAATTTGTGGAAGAGTTTAAGAAGCAGTGTTATTAATTCTTCCTTGAAAGTGGTAGAATTTATCAATGAAGCCATCTGATTTTAGACTTTTCTTTTGGGGGGAGCTTCTTATTACTGATTCAATCTCATTAGTAACTGGTCTGTTCAGATTTTATTTTCTTCATGATTCAGTCCTTGATAGGTTTAAGTTTCTAAGAATATATCTATTTCTTCTATGTTGTCCAATTTTTTGGCATATAATTTTTCATAATAGTTTCTTCCAATCCTTTGTATTTCTGTGGTAGTAGTTATAATGTCTCCTCTTTCATATTTAATTTTATTTATTTGGATCCTTTCTCTCTCTTTCTCCCCCTTTCTCTCTCCCATAACATTAGCTGAAGGCTTGTTTACATGGTTTATCCTAAAAAAGTAAAAATAGTTCTTAGTGTCATTGATCATTTTGTTGTCTTTTTAGTCTCTATGTCACATGTGTCTGCTCTGATCTTTGTTATTTCCTATCTTCTATTAACTTTAGGCTTAGGTTTTTTTTGTTTTTTGTTTTTTCCTAGTTCCTTTAAGTGTAAAGTTAGGTGGTTTGAGATTTTTTAATGTAGGCATGAATTACTATGAATTTCCTCTCTTAGAACAGCTTCTGTTGGATCTAAGATTTGGTATATTGAATTTCTATTTTCCCTAGCCCTCTTTGTGATAGTGCAGTAACTAGCCTTTTGTACTTAATTGTCTGTTTGTAATTGTAGCCCTTTTATATTTGTGGCTGCCTTTTGAGGAACAGTTTTAGGGATTATTGATGTTTGCATTCTATTAGGTGTGTTGCCCTATAGCAATGCTTCTCCATCAGAGGCAATTTTGTGTGTCCTCTCTTTTCCTCCAGGATATTTGGCAATACATAGAAACACTTTAGCTTGTCACAACCTGAGGGTGAAAGGTATTCTACTAAAACCTAGGCTGTAGAGCTTAGTGGTGCTGTTGTTGTTAAACATTCTATGATCTGCAGGATCCCCCAAATCAAAGAATGATCTGGCTCAAAATGTCAATAGTTACTAGGTTGAGAAACCCAACACTATTGTGATATCTAATTCCTATAGACAGACCTATTTTCCAATGTAAAGAACCATATGGAAAGCTTTAAATAATATAAAACCATTTAAATAAAAAACCATTATTTTCAAAGATTGAAGTAAGTTTCTAAAAAGGATTTGATTGTCTTATATAACAGTAGAATAAGTTAGCTGGATTGTGAGTTGGAATGAGCAACTCTGCTTTTTGCGATTTCCTTTACAAGTTCCTTTATAATTACTACCTGTAAAAGCTGAGAAGTTTGTGTGCATATTCGCTTTTCCATACTTTTGGCAGAAACACAAAAAAGCTAAGGTAAATGTGTAAGGTAAACTCCATAGATCTTCAGAGGGTTCTCTTCAAGCCCTCAGCATAGAATACACACATGTAAGGAAATTAATCAAAACTTGGGAAAGAGTCATCGAAAAAAAGTAGAGGAAGCATAGCATGTGCTTATAGAGGGTCGGAAATAATACCTGTTCTCACCAGGCAGACTGGAAACTCATAATTCATAGCATTTGAATAGAGTACTTTAGCATATCTTGCCTCAATAGATGGAATAATTAGCCCCAAAATGAACATTTCTTCAGGCTCAACCAACAATCATAAGTTTAAGAACCAAAAGGATCAAGCTATTTTCAAATAATCACCTGCATCTCAGAACAAAGATCAGAAAAACTCATGGGACCACAAAAATATTCAGCAAACAACAAAGTAAAATTCACAATGCCTGACATCCAATCAAAAGTATTAGGCAGGAAACATGACTCATAATGAGAATAATCACTCAATCAAATGTGACCCAGAACTGACACAGATACTAGAATTAGAGGAAGTAAATGAAGACAGAAAAATATCTTTGAGACACAAATCAGGGATGCTTGGGTGGCTCAATCAGTTAAGTTTCTGCCTTCAGCTCAGGTCATGATTCCAGAGTTCTGGGATCGAGTCCAGCATTGGGCTCCTTGCTCAGTGGTTGTCTGTTTCTCCTTCTGCCTGCTGCTCTCCCAGTTTGTGTGTGTGCTTTCTCTCTCTCAAATAAATAAATAAATAAATAAATAAATAAATAAATAAATCTTTAAAGAAGACACAAATCAAACTTTTATTTTATTAATTTTTTATTTTTTTATTTTTTTTTAAAATATTTTTTTGTGAGAGAGAGAGTGCGGGGGATGGGAGCTGGGAGGCACAGAGGGAGAGAGAGAGAGAGATACCCAAAGAGACTCTGTGCTGAGCGTACAGCCCATCACAGGGCTTGATCTCACAACCCTGAGATCAGACCTAAGCCAAAACCAAGAGTCAGACGCTCAACTGACTGTGCTACCCAGGTGCCCCAAATCAAACTTTTAGAGATAAGTACTGTAATATGTCAGATGGAAAATACTCTAGTTGGTATTAATGGAAGATTAGATATGGCAGAAGAAAAAAAAAATTAACGAATTTAAGGGCATACTAATAGAACTTATTAAAAATAAAACACATAGAAGAAAAAGAACACAAAAAGGGGACAAAAAGGCATAAATGAGCTAAGGGATAAATTCACATGGCTCAAAATATGGGTAATTGGTGTCCCTCAGGATGGTGGGGGCACAAAAAGATAAATAATAACTTAAATATTTACAAATTTGAAGGAAACTGTAATCCTACCTATTGAAAAAAAAAAAAAACAACCTCAAATATAACATGCAATAACATGAAAGAAATTATAAAAGGCAGAGGAGGAGCTAAGATGGTGGAGTAGTAAGAGGACTTTAGGCTTGCTTCGTCCCTTGAACACAGCTAAATAAGTAACAAATCATTCAGAATATGCAAGAAATCAATCTGGGGACTGACAGAACAAAATGCACAACTAGAGGAGAGAAGAAGCTGCATAGTGGAAGGTAGGAGGTGCAGAGATGTAATTTGGGGAAGAAGTGGATTTCTGGTGCCAGGAAAGGGAAGGAATCCTGGTCATGAAGAGAGGCCAGAAAGAGAGCAGTGCACAGGCGATCACACAAGGAAAATACTTCCCCGAAGCATTCAACGGGGAAAAGGAGAGAAGCTAATTTTCATGCGTTTTTACCACCAGTGGAGCTCAAAGACTAGTGTTTTAGAGGTCTATGGCATGCCTGGTGTGGAGCCTGGCAGATAAAGCAGCTCTCCTGTGGAGGAGGGAAGATCGACTGGTAGCATGTGGTGGGATTTGAGAAGCCCCTGGGATGCTTCCCCTTCTTAGAGAGCATCTGGGAGATGTGGAATTACTTCTCTGGGATGAAAGAACTGGCAGGTGCACCTCAACAAAGGTTCAGAGACACCTGCAGAAGGCAGCTAACCTCAATACTGGGATTTGCTGTGCTTTACTCCAAAATGCTTACCCTTGTGCTTTGGTGTGACTACCCTTCTGGGACAAATACGCATCAGTCTCAGTGTGGCAAGACCCTCCCTGAGAGGACCAGCTTGGGTTCCCTCATGCCAACTCCCTAAATTTTGGAGTTTTAAAACTCAGCCAGTCTGCCTGGGACAGAACACATGTGCATTGCATTACCAGGTGGGCAGATGGCCAGACACAGACAGTGTGAAGGCAGCAATGTGAGGGAAGCCTGAGATACATAAAGGGAGACTTTTCACTCTTCCAGGAAGGCTTTCCAGATAGCAGAGTGCAAACTCCCCTCTCCAGGACAAGGGAGGGGACTAGTGCCATTTTTTTCCCCTCACCACTCAGCATAAACTAACTTCAATAATCAGCACAGAGCCAACATTGGTGGCCTAAATAGCTTACACCAAGCCCTGCCTCCCTGTGCTCTGCAAATGCTGCTTTTGTAGGGCAAGTGTGCCTGACAACCAGGCAGCGGGCCCACTCCCTCAGAAGACCAGCATAACCCATCCCCCAAAACACACACACACACACACACACACACACACACACACACACACACGCACACCATGTTCACTGGTCATAGAGTTCTGCAAAACCTCATCTCCAGTGGAAATAGCATCAGGTCTCTTTTAACAAGAAGACTAGAGCACACCTAGTTAAAACTCCCACACTGTAGCAAACATCCAAGCACTACCCACTGCAGGCAAGGAGAAACTCTGCAGAAGACTGACTGGGAAGGAGCAGCCAAAACACAGCAGCAGAGTGCACACAGCATACACCAGAGACACTTCCTGAAGCACCAGGCCCTGACAGTATATGGTCTCTTTATTATAAAGCCATTATTCTCAGGAACAGTTAACATAGCAGGCTTTCCTAACACAGAGAAGAAGACAGAGATCTTAACAAAATGCCAAGATGAAGGAATTCATTCCAAAAGAAAGAACAAGAAAAGGTCATGGCCTACTTGAAACAGATTTAAGTAATATACCTGATCCAGAATTTAAAGCAACAATCATAAGGATACTAGTGGGGCTTGAGAAAAGCATAGAAGACATCAAGGAGTCCCTTACCACAGAGATAAAAGACCAAAAAACCAGTCAGGCTGAAATAAAAAATGTTATAACAGATGCAAAATTGACTGGAGGTAATGACCACAAGGAGGGAAGAATCAGAGGAATGACTAAATGATATAGAAAACAAAATTATGGAAAATAATGGTGCTGAAGAGGGAAATAAAAATATTGGATCATGAATACAGATTTAGGGAACTCAGCAACTCCATAAAGCATAATAACATTTGTATCACAGGAGTCCCAGAAGAAGAGAAGGAAAAAGGAGCAGAAGATATAGCTGAAAACTTCCCTAATCTGGGGAAGGAAATAGACATCCAAATCCAGGAGGTACAGAAAACTCCCATCAAAATCAACAAAAGCGGCCAACACCAAGACATTTCATAGTTACATTTGCAAACTATAGAGATAAAAAAAATCCTAACAGCAGCAAGACAGGAAGTCCTTAACTTACAAGGGAAGACAAATCAGGTTAGCAGCAGATTTCTCCATAGAAACATGACAGGCAAGAAGAAAGTGGCATGATATATTCAACGTGCTGAATGGGAAAAATATGCAGCCAAGAATACTCTATCCAGCAACACTGTTATTCAGGATAGAAGGAGAGATAAAGAGTTTCCCAGACAAACAAAAACTAAAGCAGCTCATGATCACTAAATCAGTCCTGCAAGAAATATTAAAGGGGACTCTTTAAGTGAGAAATAAAAATCAAAAGTGATAAAGTCTAGAAGGAACAGAGAAAAACTCCAGAAACAATGACAAAACAGGTAATAAAATGGCACTAAATTCATATCTAACAATAATTACTCTGAATGTAAATGGACTAAATATCCCAGTCAAATAGACACAGGGTGTCAGAATGGATAAAAGAAGAAGACCCATCCATGCTGCCTACAAAAGACTCATTTTAGACCTAAAGACAGCTGCAGATTGAAATTTGGCATGCAGAACAATTTATCATGCTAATGGACCCTAAAAGAAAGCCAGAATAGCAATACTTACATCACATAAAATAAATTGTAAATTAAAGGCTGTTACAAGAGATGAAGAAGGGCACTGTTTCATAATAAAGGGTTCTATCCAACAAGAAGATCTAATAATTGTAAATATTTTTGCCCCCAACTTGGGAGCACCCAAATATATAAAACAATAAAAACATAAAAGAATTCATTGATAATAATACAATGATAGTAGGAGACTTTAACACCCACTTAGAGCAATGGACAGATCATCTAAGCAGAAAATCAACAAGGAAACAATGGCTTTGAATGACACACTAGACCAGATGGACTTAACAGATATATTCAGAACATTTCACCCTACAACAGCAGAATACACATTCTTTTTGAGTGCACATGGGGCATTCTCCAGAATAGATCACATACTACATCACAAATCAGGTCTCAATAAGTACAAAAAGATCATGCCATGCTTATTTTCTGGCCATGACACCATGAACTTGAAGTCAACCACAGAAAAAAATGTGGAAAGATCACAGATATATGGAGGTTAAATATTATCCTACTAAAGAATGAATGGGTCAACCAGGAAATTAAAGAAGAAATAAAAATAAATACATGGAAACAAAAGAAAATTAAAACATGATGGTCCAAAACCCTTGGAATACAACAAAAGTGTTCATAGGAGGAAAGTACATAGCAATAAAGGCCTACCTCAAGAAGTAAGAAAAATCTCAAATAAACAACCTAACCTGCCAGAAAAAGAACAAATGAAGCCTAAAGCCAGCAGAAGATGGAAAATAAAGATTGGAGGAGAAATAGAAACAAAGAAACAACAGCATCAACAACAACAACAACAAAACATTAGAACATATGAATGAAACCAGGAGCTGGTTCTTTGAAAGAATTGATAGAATTGATAAAGCCCTAGCCAAATTTATCAAAAAGAAGCGAAAGGATCCAAATAAATAAAATCACAAATGAGAAAAGAGAGATCACAACAAACACCACAGAAGTACAAACAGTTATAAGAGAATATTATGAAACATTATATGCCAACAAAATTGGGCAATCTGCAAGAAATGGATAAATTCTTAGAAACATATAAACTACCAAAATTGAAACAGGAAGAAATAAAAAACTTGAACAGACAGATAACCAGCAAAGAAACTGAATCAGTAATCAAAAATCTCCCCAAAACAGAAATCCAGAGCCAATGTGACTCTCCAGGCGAGTTCTATCAAACATTTAAAGAAGAGTTAATACTTATTCTTCTCAAACTGTTTTAAAAAATAGAAGTGTAAGGAAAACACCCAAACTCATTCTATCAGACCAGTGTTACCTTGATTCCAAAAGCAAAGACCCTGCTAAAAAAGATAGTTATAGGCCACTATCCCTGATGAATATGGATGCAAACATTCTCAACAAAACACTAGCAAACTTAATCCAACAGTATATTGAAAGAATAATTCACCATGATCACATGGGATTTATTCCTGGGTTGCAAGTGTGGTTCAATATTTGCAAATCAATCAAAGTGATACACCACATTAATGAAAAAAAAAAAAGGATAAGAATCATATGATCATTTTAATAGATGCAGAAAAGTCATTTGACAAAGTACAACATCCATTCTTATTAAAAATCATCAGTAAAGTAGGATTAGAGTGAACATACCTCAACATTACAAAGGCCATATATGAAAGATCCACAGCTAATATAATCCTCAATGGGAAAAAAACTCCTCTACAGTCAAAAACAAGACAAGGATGTCCACCCTCAGTATTGTTATTTAACATAGTAGTAGAAGTCCTAGCCTCAGCAATCACAACAAAAAGAAATAAAAGGCATCCAAACTGGCAAGGAAAAAGCCAAACTTTCCATCTTCACAGGCACATGATATTCTATGTAGAAAACCCAAAAGACCCTACCAAAATTTTTGATAGAACTGATACAAGAATTCAGTAAAGTTGCAGGATACAAAATCAATATACAGAAATCTGTTGCATTTCTATATAGCAGGAATGAAGCAGCAGAAAGAGAAATCAAGGAATCTGTCTCATTTACAATTACACCAAACCCATAAGATATGTAGGAGTAAACCTAACCAAAGAGATAAAAGATCTGTACTCTGAAAACTATAAAACACTTATGAAGAAATCAAAGATAACACAAAGAAATGTATAAACATTCCACACTCATGGACTGGAAGAACAAATATTGTTAAAATGCCTATACTACCCAAAGCAATCTACAGATTTAATGCAATCCCTATCAACATACCAACAACCTTTTTCACAGAGCTAGAATAAACCATCCTAAATTTTGTATGGAACCACAAAAGACCTCAAATAGCCAAAGCAATTCTGAAAAAGCAAAGCAAAGCTGAAGGCATCACAATTCCAGACTTCAAGGTATATTACATAGCTGTAGTCATCATGACAGTATGGTACTAGCACAAAAACAGACACATAGAGCAATAGAACAGAATAGAAAACCCAGAAATGGATCTACAACTCTGTGGTCAACTAATCTTTGACAGAGCAGAAAAGGATATCTAATGGAAAAACAACAAATGGTGTTGGGAAAACTGGACAGCAACATGCAAAAGAATGAAACTGGACCACTTCTTACACCATACACAAAAATAAATTCAAAATGGATTAAAGACCTAAATGTAACACAGAAAACCATCAAAATCCTAGAGAAGAACATAGGCAGCACCCTCTGACATCATCTATAGCAACTTATTAGATATGTCTCTGGAGGTAATGGAAAAAAAGCAAAAATGAACTATTAGGATGTCCTCAAGATAAAAAGCTTCTGCATAGTGAAGGAAACAATAAAACTAAAAGGCAACCTTTAGGACAAGAGAAGATATTTGCAAATGACACATCTAATAAAGGGTTATTATCCAAAATCATAAGAACTTAAAAAACTCAACACCCAAAAAAACAAATAAACCAGTTAAGAAACGGGCAGAAGAGTTGAACAGATATTTTTCCAAAGAAGACATACAGATGGCTAACAGACACATGAAAAGATGCTCAACATCACTCATCATCAGGGAAATACCAATCAAAACTAAAATGAGATAACACCTCACACCTGTCAGATTTGGTAAAATTAACAACATAGGAAACAACAGTTTGTTGGGGAGGATGCAGAGAAAGGGGAACCCTCTTACACTGTTGGTGGGAATGAAAACTGGTGCAGCCACTCTGGAAAACAGTATGGAGGTTCCTCAAAAAGTTAAAAATAGAACTATCCTACAATTTAGGAATTGCACTACTAAGTTTTTACCCAAAAGATACAAAAAAAATGATTCAAAGGGATACATGCACCCTGATGTTTACAGCAGCATTATCAACAATAGTCAAATTAAGGAAAGAGCCCACATGTCCACCGACTGATGAATGCATAAAGAAGATGTGATGTATAGGATGAAATGTATACAATGAAATGTATACAATGAAATATCACTCAGATATCAAAAAGAATGAAATCTTGTCATTTGCAATGACATGGTGGGAGCTAAAGTATTTTTTGCTAAGCAAAATAAGTCAGTCAAAGACAAATACCATATGATTTCACTCATGTGTGAAATTTAAGAAACGAAACAGATGAACATGGGGTTGGGGAAGAAAGAGGTGCACCATAAGCCAGAGTCTTAAATATAGAGAATAAACTGAGGTTTGATAGAGGGGAGGTGAGCAGGGGATGGGCTATATGGGCAATGGAGATTAAGGAGGGCACTTGTGATTAATACTGGATGTTGTATGTAAGTGATGAATCACTAAATTCTACTCCTGAAACTAATATTATACTATACGTTAACTAACTGGAATTTAAATAAAAAGTCAAAATTAAAAAAAATACTTTAAAAAAATTCTAAAAAGCACATTATAATTAAATTGCTTGGAATATAATAATTATATTATATTAAATATAATATAAACAGAAAGTTATAAAAGCATCCAGGGGTGAAATCTGTTATGTAATTTTTACTACCATAAGAAAAAAGAAAGCAACCAGAGAATAAAGATATGCATGCAGAGAAGAAAATGTAAGAATAAAATCATAAGTTTTTAGAAAAATGCATGCAAGAGGGCAGTGGGACATTTGTAAAGTACAAAAAGAAAAGCAAAACTGTCACCCTAGAAATCTATATCCATCAAAAATTTCTTTCTAAAACAAAGGCAAAATAAATGTTTTTTGACATACAGAGGTTAAAAGAATTCATCACCAGCATTACCAAAATACTCCCCCCACCAAAAAAACCCAACAACATTAAAATAAGTCTATCAGGCAGAAATGAAATGGTAGGAGTTGGAAATCTCAATCTACCAAAGGAATGAAGAGGACCAGAAATGATAACTACAGGAGTTAATATATACATTTTCTTTAAATTATTATTCCAGTCAAGAAATGGGCTGAAGACACGTATGTCTCCAAAGTAGACATACAAATGGCCAACAGACACATGAAAAAATGCTCAACATCACTTGTCATCTGGGAGATACAAATCAAAACCATAAAGAGATACCACTTTACACCAGTTAGAATGACTAAAATTAACAAAACCAGAAACAACAAATGTTGGCGAGGATGTGGAGAAAGGGAACCCTCTTACACTGTTGTTGGGAATGCAAGCTGGTGTAGCCACTCTGGAAATCAGTATGGAGGTTCTTCAAGAAGTTAAAAATACAGCTATCCTATGACCCAACAATTGGAGTACTAGGTATTTGCCCCAAAGATACCAATGTAGTGATCTGAAGGGACACTGGCACCCCAAAGTTTATTGCAGCAATGTCCACAATAGCCAAACTATGGAAAGAGCCCAGATGTCCATCAACAGATGAATGGATAAAGATGTGGTTTATATATACAATGGATATTACTCAGCCGTCAGAAAGGATGAATACATACCATTTACATTGACATGGACAAAACTGGAAGGTATTATGCTAAGTGAAATAAGTTAATCAGAGAAAGACAATTATCATATGGTTTCACTTATATGTGGAATATACAAAATAGTGCAGAGGATCATAGGGTAAGGGAGGGGAAACAGAATGGAAAAAAATTGGAGAGGGAGACAAACCATGAGAGACTCTTGACTTTGGGAAACAAGCTACGGGTTGCAGAAGGGGAGGTGGGTGGGGGGAATGGGGCAACTGGGTGATGGGCATTAGGGAGGGCACATGATGTGATGAGCACTGGGTGCTATGTGCAACTGATGAATTATTGAACACTACATTTGAAACTTATGGTGTACTCTACATTGGCTAATTGAATTTAAATTAAAAAATTAAAAATAAATTAAAAAATATTATTTCAAACTGTTTAAAAGATAACTGACAACTTTAGAAGAAATCATAATGATATATTAGGGGTTTATAAAATATGTAAAAGTAAAATACATGATAAATAATATCACAAATCTGAGAGAGAAGTCCACTATTATGTGCTTATACTACTGTGGAGTGATAAAATCTCAAGATACACCTGCAATAAGTTAAAGAGGTACAGCATGAATACTAAATTAATCACTGAAGTGACCAAAGAATTATTGCTAATACCAATAAGTGATATAAAAAGATCAGCTCATCAAGAGAATATTATATAACTTAATGTTTATGTACCTAATAGCAGAGCTTTAAAATGTATTAAGCAAAAACTGATAAAACTGTAAGATGAAAGAGATAAATCCACAATTTAAGTCATGAATCCTAACGTGCCACTCTCAATAATTGATACATCAAGTAGACAGAAAATCAGCAAGGATATAGTAAACTTGAATAACACAGTCAACTAACTTGACCTAGACCATTCTTGAGTAACATCAAAACAAAAACCCGTTCCTCTCAAATGTAAGATAGACACTTCACATATGAAGGTTTACTGAGATAGACCATATGCTGGTTATAACAAAACATAAAACATACATTTAAAAGGAATCAAGTAATACATGTATCTTCTCTGACCACAATGAAATTAAGTTAGAAATCAATAACCAAAATAAAATTTCTAGAAAATTTCTCTAATAATTGGAAACTAAATAACATACTCGAAATCACCCATAGGTCAAAGAAGTGAGTTAGAAACATTTTAACACAATAAAAATTTAAAAAAGTAAAAAGTATAACGGAATAGGACAATACTAATATTAGTGAAAAACTTTCGCACTAAAGACCTATAATAGGAAGGAAGGTCTAAAACCAATGACCTCAGTTTTCACCTTTCAAACTTACAAAATAAATCCAAATTAAATACAAAATGAGCAGAAGAAAGGAAATAACAGAAGTAAAAAGCAATGAAACAGAATACAGAAAAATAGAGAAAAACAATAAAACAAAAAGCTGATTCTTCAAAAAAATTAGTAAAATTAATAAAACTCTAGCCAAAATTATCAAAGAGAAGATACAAATTCCAAATGTTAGGAATGGGAGAAATGTCATCACTACACATTCTACAGTTAATAAATGGGATTATAAGGGAATATTATGAACACCTTATGCCAATAAGTTCAACAGCTTAGATGAAAAAAGACAAATTCCTTGAAAAACAGAAATTACCAAGCTCACTCAAGAAAACATAGGTAATTTAATAGTCCTATATGTGTGAAAAAATTATGATTGTAATTAAAAAGCATATTTCCATAATGAAAACTCCAGGCTCAAGTTGTTACATTGGTAAATTTTACTAAATAATTAATGAAGAAAATATATTACTTAAAGAAGAGTATTTCCAACTTGTTCTATGAGGTCAACATTACCTTGACTTGAAAGCAGACACAGACCTTTCAAAGAGAGGAAATTACAAATCTCTCATAAACAAAGCTGCAAAAATTTTAACCAAAATCTAATAAATCAAATCCAATAATATATTAAAAGGGTAATGTTATGACCAAGTAATGGTATTTATTCTAATATATTGCAGGGTTGGTTTAATATTTGAATGTCAATCAATATAATTATTTATATTGGAAAAAATCATTTGATAAACTCTAAAGTTCACTATTGATAAAAACTCCCAGCAAACTAGGAATAGAAGGGGAATTCTTCAATCCGATAAAAGGTATCTATGAAAAACCTTACAGGTAACATGCTTAATGGTGAAAAACTGCATACTTTCCTATCAAGAGCAGGAGCAAGACAAGACAGCTATCTGCTCTCATCACTTCTATTCAACACAGTACGCAAAACTCTGATCATTGCCCTTAGACAAGAAAAATAAATTTAAAAAAACCAACCAGATCAGACAGGAAAAAGTGATTTGCAGATTATATGGTTGTTTACATAGAAAATCCAATGGAATCTACCAAAGAGAGACTAGAATTAGTAAGTTTAGCAATGTTGAAGGATACAATATCAATATGCAAATGACATTTGTATATCTATATACTAGCAACTAATAATTAAAAATTGAAGTTTAAGAAAGTGGTATTGAAAATTGCATAAAAATATATAATGACTGCATGGAATATGTGAAAAATGTGAAAAATATGTGTACATAACAGGCATTGTAATATTAAAGAATAAATAAATGAATGAAAGATATACCTTGTTTATGTGTTGGGAGATATAATATCGTCAAGATGTTAATTCTCACCAAATTTATCATTTCAATGCAATATTGTAACAGGCATTGAAATATTAAAGAATAAATAAATGAATGAAAGATACACCTTGTTTATGTGTTGGGAGATATAATATTGCCAAGATGTTAATTCTCACCAAATTTATCATTTCAATGCAATTAAGCATTGCAGAAACCTTCCTGTAGAAATTAGGAAGTTGATTATAAAAGTTACATGGGAATTTAAAAGACCTAGTATAGTCAAAACAACTTTAAAAGAACAGAAATGAAGGGCTAGTAGTATGCGATTTTAAAAATTAGTATAAAACTATAGTAATCAAGACAGTATGGTATTGTATAAAGACTGGGTAATAGACAGTAGCACAGAACACATAACCCTAGAAATAAACTCACACCTATATAAACTGATTTTTTGACAGAGGTGTAAAGGCAATGCAATGGAGAAAGAAGACAGTTTTTTAACAAATGGCTGGTGAACAAAATGGATATCTATATGCAAAGAATTAATTTTGAATCCATAGCTCGTTATCATATACAATTTACTCAAGAAGGATCATAGACTGAATTGTAAAGCCTAAAACTATAAAACTCTAGAAGAAACCATAAGAACAAATTTTTGTGACCCTAGATCAGACCAAGATTTCTTAGGTTTGACACCAAAATGACAGTCCATAAAAAACAGTTAAATTAATTAGTTAAATATCAAACTTCTGCTCTTCAAAAGGCATTATTAAGAGAGTAAAAAGATAAGACACAAAGGATAAAATCTTTACAAAATACTTTTTCTGAGAAAGGATTTCTTTTTTTTTTTTTAAAGATTTTATTTATTTATTCGACAGAGATAGAGACAGCCAGCGAGACAGGGAACGCAAGCAGGGGGAGTGGGAGAGGAAGAAGCAGGCTCATAGCGGAGGAGCCCAATGTGGGACTCGATCCTGGAACGCCAGGATCACGCCCTGAGCCGAAGGCAGACGCTTAACCGCTGTGCCACCCAGGCGCCCCGAGAAAGGATTTCTATACAGTTATACAGAATATATAAAGAACTCACAAATGAGAAAATAATCCTATACAAAAAAGGGCAAAAAGTCTTCAACACAGACTTCACCAAAGAAGAAATAAGAAGGGCAAATAAGCACATGCAAAAATGTTCAATATCATTGGTTAAATGCAGGCCAATGCAAAACAAAAAGAAAATGAGTTACAACTATGTATCTGTTAGAATGGCTAAAATTAAAATCACTGACCAGACCCAGTATTGACAAAAACATAGAAATACTTAATTCTCATACACTACGTGCTAGAAATGTAAAACGGCACACTCATTTTGGAAAATAGTTGTGCAGTTCCTTAAAAAGGTAAATATACATCTACCATATAATCCAGCCTTTCTACTCACAGGTATTTATCCAAGAGAAAAGGAAATTTATGTCAAAACAAAAATTTACACCTAAATATCAAAGCATCTTTACCTGTAATAGCTGTATCCAAATGTGTATCAACAAGCGCAAGAATCAAATTTTGGTATATCTGTAACATGAAATGCTCAGTGATAAAAAGGGATTACCTGTTGATAAATGCAACATCGTAAATGTATCTCAAAATAATTATGCTGAGTAAAAGAAACCAGGTAGAAATTGTATATACTGTATAATTCATTTTTACAAAACTAAAATAATATAATTTGATCTATGATGACAAAAGAACAATTTATTGCTTGGGAGGGTAGGGAAGAAAGGGAGTACATAGTGCATAAGTAAACATTTGGTGGTGATGGATATGTTTACTATCTTGATCACAGTGATGGTTCCACTGATAAACACATACGTCATTACTTATCTTCTAAATATGTGTTGCTTATTGCATGTTAATTATATCACAACAAAATTGTTTTAAAAAAACTGAAGCCCTACTAATAGGGTTCTTACAAAGATTAACTAATATAAATTGGGTGCTATTACCTACTGAATCACATTCTCTTGAAATTCTTACAAAGAAGCTTTAACACCCAATGCGACTGTATTAGGTGATGGGACCTTTACTAAAGGTTAAATGAGGTCATAAAGGTGAGGCTCTACTCCAGTAGGTCCTCATGAGAAAAGGAAGAGACACCAGAAATACACATCCGCACAGAGAAGGCAGTTGAAGATATGGTAAGAAGGCAGTAGTCTGTGGGCCAAGAAGACAGGTTTCAGAGAAAGCAAACTTGCCCATACTTTGATCTTGCACACTTACAGTCTCCAGAATGTGAGAAAATACATTTATGTTGTTTAAACTACCAGTCTTTGACATTTTCTTATGACAGCCCAAGCAGATTAACAATGATACCTGAAAAATTTGGAAGCAGCTCCTAATCCGATTGGTTTATTAAGATTAAGAAATACCTACATAAATCTAACAGAGAATTCAAGAATTCCCTCAAAATAAAGAAATTATATTTTTAGTACTTAATTAGGTTGTCCCTTCAGGGTGGGACAGGGGAATGATCAATCTTTCACAGAAACTTTTAGTTTAGCTGTGTTGGCAACATCTGATTGCTAGATAAGAAACAACAACAACAATATTGCAAATAGACATTAGGATAGCAAGAAATAGTTATAAAAATGCATTAATTAATATTTCTGAAACATTTTGTTATTCAGTGAATTACTATTGAGGAATTATAATATCTAACTTTATGTAATAAATTCACTTAAGGTTAATACTTAAGACAAATTAGACTGGGTTTTTTTTTTAATATTGCCATTTGTTTTCTCTTAATGTTATGGCATATTGAAATATTATGCAAGTATTTATATATAGAAGATTTGTTCATTTTTATGAAGCGTTTCTTATTTTGATTTTCCTAATTTGATTTTATGTATCAAACGTATTAAGATCGTTTCCATAAAGAATGCAAACAGGTTCAACCAAATGGAATTGCAATAAATTAGGTCTTTTATTTATTTATTTTATTTTTTAAAAGATTTTAATTATTTATTTGACAGAGAGAGAGAGAGCAGCAGAGGAAGAGGGAGAAGGAGGCTCCCCACTGAGTAGGGAGCCTGATGTGAGACTCGATCCAAGGACCCTGGGATCATGACCTGAGAAGGCAGACACTCAACCAGCTGAGCCACCCAGGCACCCCTAAATTAGGTCTTTTAAAAGGACTTATTTATTTGAACTTTAGATAATGCTACAGACTTTTTGGACTCACTCTAGTATACTAAATGGGTAAATTTTTAAATCTCACCTCTCTCTAACTTTTTTATTACCAACAGTAATTGTGTTACTCTGTAATGCCAACTTAAATTAATTTCCACATCCTTAATTAACTTAAAGATCTTTTATGAATATTAAATTACTTAGGAAGTAATATTTGATTACAAAACAATTTCTAAAGACATTAGCATTCATAAAGAGAGAAAATGAAATAAATCGAGTCACCAAGAATGGTTTTTACTTATATATTCTTGCCAATGCAATTGCATATGCTTCTTTTGTAAAGCTCCAACTAGGATTGTGATATACATTTTTCTGGATAGGCTGGTAGGTGCTAGAGATCTGTTAATCCCCTTATACTCCATAATATGATCCTACCATCTGTATAATCATTGACCAAATCTTTATGAAATAGTTACATATTCCAATAGGGGATTCATTGTGCTTAATTCTGTTTATTATAATAATTTAAACAGAGCCATATAATTTATCATCAAGTGGTCCCTCCTTTCCCTTTTACTTGCCTAAAAGTCCTTGCTATGTGTTTTAGATCATATGCGGAGACTTCTGAATTAACATCAAAAGAATAATAGCCTGCACAAAGGACCGTGTAAAGGTGCTCTTGACCTGGTATTGGAGAAAACACACTCTTCGGTGGGTATTGGGTTCATTATTTAATTTGGCTTTGCTGCCAGGAGTAGACACCTGTCACACTCTAACAGGAGACCAAACCAGGACTCCATTAGTCCAAAAGCAGATGACTGTGAGAAAGAAGACTATTGATTCAAGATCTGACAGAACAAGAATATTTTTCCTGAATTGCATCGATAAAAGAAATGTGAATGTGGACAAGATAACATTTTTTGATGGATACGTTCGGAAATCCTACTTGTTTTCTTCATAATTAGTCTCTGCCTCCACGCAGCACACTATACTTGGTAACCTGAAATGAGATATTCCCTGAATGGTTCATTTTTCTAACTTGCCCCCTGGAGCGAAGGAGAATAAATCTCATGGGATATCTTAATATAAACTATAAGATAGTGATTCACCAAAAGAATTCTGATATTGGTTATTTTAAAACTATGACATATGTTGATATTGGCCTCGTTAAATTATATAGAAGTATGTTCAAATATCAGAAACCACCTTTACCAAGTCAATTTCCTTATGGCAATGTATATTTTTGTTTTGTTTTGTCTTGCTTTTTTGTATAAGGTTAATAATCATCACCTTACCAGAAACGTCACGTTTAAAGGTACTATTTAATTACATGTGATCGGTCAACAATTAATAAACAAATACTCTTCTTCTTATGTGGAAACAATAATACAAATTCCTACTATGAACTGACCTGGTGCCTGCTTTCTGACTGAAGGAAATTTGGTCTTTCAGGGGATAATAAATGTCACTATGCCACTGCTCGGCGGCCCAGAAATATTGGAATACTTGGTGACTTCAAAAAAAACAGAATAAACAGAGAATTTCAGGAACTATGGGCAAAATCTATAGAGTAGAATTGATTGGTGCTCTTGGTTTCTAGCCTTGAAATTTAAGAACTGATAAAGGCAATAAAAATATAAAGATGATAATAATATATCGTATTAGGACTTCACAAAGTCTCCTGAGAGAAGTTAACTCTGTCTTACGGCTCTACTCTTGTTAAACCTAAAACAAGTTCTCGGTGTACTAATAATCATTACCTCTTGTTACAGCACTGCGAGTAATAAAGGATAAATGGAACAAAATATCACATTAATAACACTGACTCAAATATCACAGAGCAAATGTATTTGGACAAATCTGTGCCATAGGAAATAAAGCTAAGCTAAAGAGGAACTGAAAAGTAAAACATCTTTTCTTTCTGACATGAAGATATCATGGACCAAAAAGGATTTTTATTTATAGAGGCTTTGCATTCCAAGAGATAAGCAATGAATTACTTGGCCATCTTAAAACTTTTACATCTTGAGAAAAACCAGGATCCCCCCCTTTTTTTTATTATTGTCAAACGTAAGAACTTACAACTTCTCAAAACCAACCTAAAGTTATCTAATCAGAATCGTCAAGAGTCATATAATAAACTCTTTCTTATTCTGGGATTCTATAGTTCTGAAAGTAAGGTTCTTTGAATTGTGCTTTTTTTGAAAGAAAAAAAAATAAACTTTCACCCAAGAGTCATAAATTATCCATGAACTTTGTCTTTGATAAACCCAAGGAAATCTCTGTTACATGTGTATCCAAGGCAACTTTTACATGGTGAGCATTTCCAAAAGTATAAAGTATTGGATGGGAAGGGTATTAAGGAGGGCACGTATTGCATGAAGCACTGAGTGTTATACGCAAACAATGAATCATGGAACACTACATCAAAAGCTAATGAGGTACTGTATGGTGACTAACATAGCATAATAAAAAAATACATTAATTTAAAAAAAGGAAATCCAATTCCCATATCAAATGAAAGACAATAGGGTATATAGCCTTTCTACTCTGTAGATAGCACAGGGTTTGGAATTAGAAAAACACAGGGTGAAGACTGACACTTGCCTCTTTCTAGTAGTTCTGAAAGCTGTAATTCAGTTAGTAGCTTTTCTATGCTTCGATTTTCTTAACGGTAAAATAAAGAAAATCCTACCTATTTCATAAGGTTATTGTGAGAATTAAATAAAAAAAAATATTTAAGGGCCTAATACAAAAGCTGCTAAAAAATAATGTAGTTAAACAATAACATAAGAACAACATTAACTACGTCTTTGGTTGATGTTTGTCCCAGGGATTTTTAAGTATTCCTAGTAGTCAGACGACATTTAATGCACATATAACACTACAAATCCTTTGATCCACCTTGAATATATTCCTGGGATTAGGTAGCAAGTTTTGTAAATTTAAACTTCAAAGCAGAGTAGTAAAGTATGAATTGGTTGTGCCCAGAGACTTTTAAACGAGGGACAAAATATTTTGCTTCATCACACTGTTCTTCATTCCTCATTTTACTCCAAACTCACATTTATTGTAAGTTATGTTTTATATGTTCTACAAATGCTTCTTGTTGTTCATATAATAAAGCAGGGGATTCCTTATGATTTTTAAGATAGCATGCTCTACCCTGGGAAGGGCAAAAAAATGTTCTCAATGGTAACTATTTCCTTACAATCATACATAGTATATATGAATTACTTGTGTTTAAATAACATTAGCATGCCAAATGAAACAGATAGATTTTCATAATAAAGTTCAAATTTTTATTTATGCTTTAAAAGCTCTTGATAATTTGGGAGCTATAATATCCGTTCCCAGGGAAAAAGAAATTTTAGCTTTCAAGTTTTGGTGAGCATGTTAGATAGTTCAGTAACATTTTTATTTTTTTATTCTGTTTAAGATAATTATTTACATGATTTTCATGTTTCTTTCTTGGGACAGTTTCCTAATGTTTTAAGTTACTTTACCTCTGTCTAAATATCTATATATTGTTTCATTCTTTCAAAATTTCTTTCTTCAACTGTACTATATATATATATATGTAAATGTATGTACATATACATACATACAATTTGTTGTGTGTGTCATTTACCTAATTCACTGTAATGGAACACTGAACTTTGAGAATGTTTTTCTTTGAGATATATAAAGGAAATGAGTATTTTTCACTGACGAGGAAAGAAAGCCATGGTCAGTGGCATTATAAATCTTGCTATATATACAGTTTGCCAATCTTCTCTATAAAGATATTGCTTTCTGACTTTTGAGCATATCTATTAATGACATTAATAGAAAAATCTTTCCCTGTTTCTTTCCAGAATAATAATCATATATCCATTACATGAAGAGAAAAATGCCTTAATAAACATAAAAACATCCCTCTAACTTTTTTAGAAAATAGAAATATGTACTGGAAAATATGTACTGTAAAAATATGTATGGATTCTTTATTTAAATAATAAATGACATCTGGATTATTCTTTTTATAGAAAGAAAAGTGTTTGTAAAAATCATAGCATGCAAAAAGAGTTTTCAAATGAATGTTTGAATGTTTCCTCAACCTGTTTCAAAAAAGAAAGAAAACAACTGGCCTTTTATGATATCTTTAATTTTAGACAGAAATTTGTAAAGCTCATTTAGTCTATTTTTTTTTAAGATTTTATTTATTTATTTGACAGAGAGAGAGACACCCAGTGAGAGAGGGAACACAAGCCGGGGGAGCGGGAGAGGAAGAAGCAGGCTCCCAGCGGAAGAGCCTGACATGGGGAACAGGGCTGACATGGGGCTTGATCCCAAAACGCCGGGATCACGCCCTGAGCCAAAGGCAGACGCTTAACAACTGAGCCACCCAAGCGCCCCTCATTTAGTCTATTTTTAATGTGCAGAAGAAAATGGCAATCCACATGTAAACAAATGGCTGGGTTAATTTAAATCACTTTCTCTTTTAGTAATGAAATAATTCACCATTTAATGCATTTGTTAGATCGTGGTTTTAGTGTATATAGGAACATACCAACTAATAGGCTTATAAATATTATAGTAGGTAATACAACACAAAATGATATGCTTTTCTAAAACACAGTAGAAACAACAATTACTGGTTCTCCTAAGGTACTGGTATAAAGCATTAACAATCTGGCACATTATAACAAAAATCTATTTTTTAAAATATCCTAATTATTTTCCAAATAATTTACCTGCCATGTTCTGATGTCCACATTTGAGATGTAAAAGAATCTTGACATCTTCTCACTAGATGCTGTCTCATTACAGGCCTCTGAATGTTGAAAAGAGGTTGCCATGTTGACAGCTGTTCTAGACTTTTAGGGAAAATATTAATGATTGGACTGATTCTAGCAGTTCTCCTACCCTGTTTGTAAACATGGGCTTCAGTTTAGATCTTGAGCTCCTGCAGTCACTTGCAGAGTTAAGCTTTCTGGTTAGCAACAACATTATAGGTTCTCTCTTCTCTAAACTTCGGCATAAAATAACTCATGGGTTGAAAATGTCATCTTTAATAACTACTGTACCTTACATTTTATAGTTGTTTTTATAAATATAATCTAGATGTTGACTGGATATTTTCCTGTTGTACTAGAATTGCAGCTAAGGCCCAAAGTAGAAGACAATGAAGCTTTAAATAAGTTGTATGATTTGAATATTTAACTAGACTGGCTTAAGTTTTAATAACTGAAAGAGACCAGAAAAATTATGGTATCTGCCTACAACATCATTAAGAGACAAGGAAAGTAGACATCAAAACAGAGCATGATGGAAAGCATTAGAAAAAAATAAAATTGTTTCATATTAATATCCCACTGAGTAGTCCTCAATGAACTGGTTACCCATCCATTATCTCATCTCATTTTTAAATCTACTGCATGAAATAGGCAAGACAGGGATTAATCATAGTGTTGTTAGAGGGGAAAAGTGAAAATAATCAATTTCTCATAACATTCCAGCTCCCTCTCCTGTATTTTACTTAAAAGAAATTGATGAGCAGAGATCAGTTAGTGATTAATAAAGCCAGAAACAGAATCTAACCAAAACTTTGTCAATGTTACACATTAAGGCTCCGTAAATTTGATTGAGAAATGTGGCACTAGATTGTCTGGATTCCTTACTTCTAACCTTTAACTGGGCCTCTCTTCTAACTTTGCATAGTTGAATCCTTTTATATTATACAGAGAGAACAAGTGTCATGTGTGACCTTAGAGAAGCCTTCATGGACCATAGACTCACCTCCTCCCTCTCTATAGTCTTGGTCTTATCACCCCTCACCTGGTCTGATTTTCTTCCTGGTACATCATCCCCTGAAATTCTCTTATTTAGGTGATTATTTGTTGACTTTTTTCCTTACTACTCCATGAAGACAGGGAATTTTTGTACTTTAGTATAGTGACAAATTCTTAGTATTTTGAACAATGTCTGGAACATATTATTTGTCAAATTAATAGTTCCTAAGCAAGTATGCTAAGGTTTGGTGACATTCCATTCTCTTCACATTGGTCAGAAATGCCTTTTCCCACTCGATACACAGGGTCCTGCAGCAGAAAATTCTACTGTCAACCTTTCCAACTGTATCTCTTCAAAACTTCCAACATTGTCTCTTGTTTCCCCATAACAAAGGTGATATCAAAACTGATCTGTCAATGCCCAGTTCCTTAACATATTTTATAAAGGGAGCAATATAAAACTCAGAGGAGTTAAACAATTTATTTTGGGATTATATAGTTAGTAATCACCGGAACCTAAACTAGAAAAAGGCCCTCTGCCTTCTCTAACACAGTGCATTTATTTCATGTTATGAAGGGTATCTATTCCTATTCAGTGTCTGGATAGGAAAGATATGGAGGGTTTTATAATACCCCCTACTATTGTATAGGTCTCCATTATTCTGGGTCTCCAAAGTTAAAAAAAAAAAAGGTGGGGGCAGGGGGATCTGACTAAAAGGACCTCTTTGACCTGTCTGGTCTCATTTTCAAGGGGGAAAGATGGAAGAAACAAATTCGACCCTGCCTTGTAGTTAGTGGCATTTTACACTTGTCCCTAGATATTTAGATAAAATATTTAATTTCCATTTTGAAGATTTGTAAATCAAGATTCAAAATATTTAAGCAACTAACTTACTTGAAGTCACGAGAGTAATAACTTAGAGCCAGGATTTGAATCCACTTAGTACTGGAGTATGAAAAATATAGTCATGGATGTGAAAGGCAACAAAAGAAGTGCAAACTTGGCTTTCATGCAAGTGAGCATATTTTATCCTCAAGAAAAAAGAAAATATTCTATAGCATCTCTCATCATCCCTCTCATTAAATATCTTTTATTATCAGGAAGTTCTATTTCACATCTAAGTTCAATTGCTCCGGTTACAGTTAAAATCTACTCCTTCTCGTTTGAATGAGTAACAGCTGGTCACTTCATAACCATATACTTCATGACCCTTCATATGCTTGAGGATCATTATTAAGTCACCCTTCAGCCTTCTATGATGTGACGGGCCCTATAAAAGTACCATCAGGCACAAAAATCATTCGAAGCACCACAAGGCACCATCATTAAATCCACCATCTGGCATAACTGGAAATGTCAGCAAATAGAGAGTGCATATTGATGGGCGTACTACTGTTTATGCCTTTTAACTGGTCAGCAATGTTAATTATAATTACATCTTCATTGTAGGATTTTATAGCTTATATGGACAAATGAACATACACTCGATTAACTAACTACAGACTAAATGGAAAATGGTTTTCAGGCTAATGTTTGTAAAAGCTATTAGTACTTTTTTCTGTTGACTAATATCTCCAAAATCATTGAGTGCTGAGCAAATAGACAAATTGGCTCTGCCTCCAAAGAGAACCCGGGCTCTTTTCTAACACACTACACAGATGATTTCTTCGTTTAACTATTAATAAAAGTTAAGAAAATAACTTTCCCTTTTGCTTTCAGAGTTTCACTCTGGCTATGATTTTAATGCAGACAACATTAGATTTATGTAAACTGATATGTTAATAATGCCCTTCAATCTCTATTCGTTTATTCTGAAAAGTTTTTGCTATGAAAATTATAAGTATACTTGAAACTATTATTATATGTCAGTTATGCCACAATAAAAACATATGAAACTGTAAGCAATTAAAATGTTATAAATTAATAATATAAATGAATAAGAACTTTGAGAATAAATCCTTCTTTAGTAATCCTCCAGGTTGCAGTTCCACATGTGCTGAGAAGTTGACTACACTAAATTAAAGGTACTTATCACCAAAAAGTTTCTCATCACGGAAATAATACACCTATACTTGCCTCGGATACTTAGATTACACTCCAAGTACTATTGTAATAAGCTGTTTTTCTAAGATACTTAAAGCTCTGTGGAGTAAATATAACAGTGCTGGTTTTCTATGATACCTATCATAAAATATTGGTTTCATTTTTAATTGTTTTTTCTTTTTAGTTAAACTTTTTTCACAATGGCGTTTGGATTCCATGATGCATAAAATATGTCGTCTATGAGTTTTTTCTGTTATTTCATCTCACTAGGTTACTCTTGCCACCTATTACCATTTCTGTTTTCTTTGTATTGTCTACTGCCTGGCCCGTTCTCCTTCTTCAGTGGCCTTCATAGGCTTGTCCTGACATTCACATTATTTCACATTTTTTTTATTCACTATACTTGTGGGAAAATCTGTTTTTCTTAAACACAATGGAAGTATAATAAACTGGAATAATTGGATAAGCAGTTTTTTGTGCAAACCAATATTACCATGTTACTGGTTCTATTTATAAAAATCAAGTGGCAATTTTTTAGTTTCTCTACAAAATTTTAAAAGTCAGTAAGCACTAAATGAACTAGAGACAAGAAGAGGACACAGATACACACTGACATTTATGGTCATGTGTAGATATAACCACATATGTGTGTGCATGTTTGTGATTGACCTATTTTGTCCTTCATTCTCTTGGCAGCAATATGATATTGATAGCACAGAAAATACTTTTCTCATCAACAGGATTTTAGCGATACTTAACTTTTCTGCCTATTTTGTGTTTTAAAGGGACTACCATTTGTTTGAAATATGAAAACAAAAACAAAAGTAAGAATTGTCTAGGTTACCCCCCTCCCCCATTTTCTAGCCTCTACTCCCACCACTCTTTTTCTGCTCTGCTCTTTGCCCCACATGACTGATTCCTGTATACTGACCACAGCCCCCAGCTAGCCCGCCTCTGTTTGAGTTCTCCAGTGAGAGATCAGGGAACGGAAAGGGAGATTTGAACTTTCTGCTCTTGGATACATTTTCTGGTAGAGGGTACAGCCCCCTCCCCCCCCCCCAGGTTTATAGCTTGTTTCGGGTGCCTTCCATGTGGTTCCTTGTCTCACTGAGCTCTGATAGTGCTACTTCCTCCTCTTGACATTCAGGCTTAGGGGTGGTACTGGCATCCTTGTTTCTTGCATCTTAAGTATGTCAACATCTTTTATTGGCTCCTTTAAAATTTTCTCATACTTTTGCAAACAGTCTTTATTAAATTCTTGAACCATGTGAAGTTCCTATCAGGATCCTGGCTGATACAAGATCCCATTCTAGAAAGATAAAAATAGTTGTTTTCTTATATTTTAGGTTAGACAGTAGAAGCAATAGGAGCACTTGTTTTAAATATTTTGTTTATATTCAAGTTCACAGTTTCACATATCAAAAATTATTCAAAAGTAAATATGTATGAGTGAACAGATTACATGTGTTTTTCAGAAATAAAAAAATCCCAGCAACTTAATGTCAGGTACTCTTGCTAATTTAAGCCTGACTTCCGGGATTTCTACTGCCATGTTTTCCATTTACTTTAAAAAATCAATTGGTATGTCTATCCATATTTGTGAGTATATTTTAATGGTATTTTGAATTAAGCCTTTTTTTTTTAAAGCCTGCAGTTAGAAGTGGCATTTGCTTTGCTATGTCAAATGGTCCTGTTGAAAGAGTATTTTGAATTAGTTGCTTTTTTTGGCAATATCCATTCAGGGATAGTCTCCGTTCTTATAATGGTTATGAATTTCTGGTTTCACAGATATACTCAGGTTAGTAATCAATTGCCTACTGTACTAAGACTATAAACTAGTGAAGTCTATCTAATTTAGACACATACTGATCTTTATGCCTGAGGTTCCTAAGCTTGGCATTTTTAGTAATCATACATGATTTGAGAAAATCCAAAATAGCCATGTGTATAAATATGTAGAAATGCAACAATCAACTTATACAGATGTATCTCTGAAGAGTTCCAGAGAACTAACCTATAGTAATAAAGGAGATATAGTTGGTGGAAAGCGGTCCTTCCCTAAGCAGAAGCCACTTAAAGAGAAGTTACCATTTCCTTTACTCTGGAGATTCCTGTATTGAACTGAAAGGCATACACAGGCAATCCTTTTTCCTGCACTAGACAGAAGAACACATCATCTTTGAAAGTCTGGTCTGGTATTTGGGATTACAAAGAGGTACCTATAATGCCAATTAGAGAAAAACATTCCTATTCATGAAATAGCCATTATCCTAGATTCAAGTCATGGAAGTTTTCAATGGAACAACTATAAAAATGACTCTAAAAAGTACCAAACAGAGAAGAAAAGTAAATTTCCACTTACAAAAACAATGTAAGAGACGGCAAAAAAGAAAAGTGTTTAGTAGCTGAATACACACACACACACACACACACACACACACACATGACTCTAAAAAGTACCAAACAGAGAAGAAAAGTAAATTTCCACTTACAAAAACAATGTAAGAGACAGCAAAAAAGAAAAGTGTTTAGTAACTGAATACACACACACACACACACACACACACACACACACTACAAAATGTTTTTCAGCCTTACAAAAAAAGAAAGAAATCTTGCCCTTTGCAACAACATGGGTGGGCCTTGAGGGAATTATGCTAAGTAAAATAAGTCAAACAGAAAAAGATAAATACCATATGATCTCTTTTATATGTGGAATCTAAAAAAGAAGCAAAATCTATCTCTATATGGAGATAGATTGGTGGTTACAAGGGGTGGGGTGTTGGGAGAAGCGGGTAAATTGTACATATATATTTTTTAGTTTAAATAAATTAAGAAAAAATAAACACACACACACATACACACACACACACACACACACACACACATTTGACCCTTTAAACAACCACATAAGCTACTTGTAGGGCAACAGGTGGTGTGTTCGAGACTATTATTTTTCCCCATTTTATAAATGAGGAAACCAAGGCACACTGAAATTAAGTAACTCTCCCAAGATTATACACCTGCTCATTGGTAGAGTAAGATTTGAACCCACACAGTGTGGCTTTAGCATTGTTCTTAACCAGTTCTTAACTATCCTCTCCAGTGTGACATCCTCGGGGTAGTCAGAGTTACTGCCTGGATCTCAGGGACCCAGGAGGGGGTATCACAGTGAACAAGGTGGAAGCTACCTGGCCTCTTAAAATTTGGCCTCAGAGGCTGCCTAATGTAACTTCCTTTGTAATGTCTTGGTTGGAGCAGTAACAAGCTCACTCTGAGGAAAAAGAGAGGAGCACCCAAGCATCAAAGAATTTGCAGCCATGTTTTAAGCCATCATAGTGAGCAAAATACCAGCACCAACAACCACATTATATGATACCCAGAATGGTGGGTTGGTTTTTATTTGCCAACGACCTTACAGTTTCCTATATTTGGTCCTTATTTATCTACTGCAGGAAATGAAATAGAGCCTATCTTCAAGGCAGTTCTCAGTTCTAACTGGTATTCTAACCCCTCGTTTGGCTCTGACAACCTTCTAATTGGCATTAGACAAGACTTCCATCCACTCAAGTTTCATTGATGTAGTTATACCCAAATAGAAAATGCTCTGTTGCCTTTATCAAAACAATTGCTAAACCAATTTTCTTTAAATTCTGCTTAATTTTTTCTCTTGGGTGGAGTATATGACTGCTAAGTTTGCATTTTAAACTTTCAGATAATTCTGAGTAATACTAAGTGGAAAGAGAGGGAAAAAATATTTTGGTAAGGTGATGTTGGTGTATGGGTGTGTACACGGCAGGTGGTGGTGGTATATCTGTGTTGTCCTCCGAGAAAACTGCAGTTTTTCTATTTTAACTTAACTGTAAAATGTTAAACTAATTTAGCTCAAATATTTTGAATACAGGTTCAATTTACAGGGCCAATGACTGTCAAAAAATTTCAGCTGAAAAATATTGGAAAAAATCACTCAAATGATCAGAATTCTGTTTTCTATTAAAATCTGAGTTTGTGACCAATGTTGTGTTTTTTGGTTTTTGTTTTGTTTTGTTTTGTTTTTTAACAGCTCTGATTAATACAATTACAGTATTTTGTCGCATATCTTTAAGATATGTCCTGAGGAAACAATATGACTGGTATACAGAGAAAAATTTCAAGAGGAACATTTCCTTCTGTGCCATTCTGGTCTAAGACAGGAATTCCACATTCACACAGGTAAATATTAGAGTGATCGGGCTGGTTCATCTGTCATGCCTTCATGGCCAAGGTTAATTCTAATTAAATGGCTGGCTGCCAAATTTCTCCTTTCTTCTTTCACTAAGGCAAAAAAAAAAAAAAATCTGTCTGAATGAGAGAAACTACTCAGCAATTTATAAGTCCATTTCATGTTTCCTTGCTATGTAAAAGTTTCACACCTAAAATCACAAAAAGTACAACTAAATTTCTAATGCAGCATTTTTTATGTAAAGGAAAAAAAAAAGAATCTTTTCACCTCAAAAATCCCTGTTGTTAGTCCTGTGATTGGCAAGAGCCTCAAGTTACTTCACTAATGGAAGTCCCAAAATTCTTCTTCCTTCTCCTTAGCTCAATTAGTGTTAACCTTTGCCCTCTACCAGTAAAATGCACTTACTTCTAGCCCATAAATTATGTAAATAACTTCTCCTTATTTCTAGATGGCTTTTATATTTTTGTTTTTGCTATGCTATCAGCTTGTACACTCAAAGAGGCAACAAATATTTATGTGTTATCATTCATTAAGTCATCCACTGATTCAATAAATATTTATGCTGGATGCTATTTTAGATACTTGGAGATATAGTGGTAAAGAAGGTATGATTTGTACTACCAAGGAATTCTCAATATGTATATTCGACAGAACAGGCCAAGTTATGCTGCAGTAACAAGCTTCATATATCAATGCCTTAAAATAATGGTTTGTTTCTAGCTGATGCTACATGAAGGCTCTTGATGATCTGTACACTGTAATCGTTTAGATTCTTACAGAGATGGATGTTCCATTTAAATGCATGCTTCTGTAATTACTAAGATAGGGAAAGGAAATGTGGTAAATCACACCTGGGATCTAAAAAGCTCTGCAGATAAGTGATATACTTCTCATGCTTCATTGACCAGAGCAAGTCATATGTACACATCTAACACTCGGAGGAAGCAGGACTTACTAATAAGCATAGGAAAACAGGATCATATTTGTCAATGTTACACTATTTTTACCACCTACATAATGCTATGAAATTGTCATATAGCTATAGTCAAGTATAATATTCTATTCAAATGTCTTATAACCTACCAAGTGGATTTTGCTAGGAAACAATGGCTTCCTATCCTTCTTTAAATTTTTTTAGAGCTATGTATCAAGCAGATCACACTTTATTGCCTCTTTTTTAGTCCTATGACTCAATCACTCAAAAAAAAAAAAAAACCTCGATAAATTATACTGCTGATGTATATGCTGGGTCTTCACTAGTTAGTATCAGCTCCGTGTTTTTTAATATCCCCTTCCTGGATTATACATCTGCCCCCTGCTTGACATCTCGAGTCAGCACATCTCGTACAACTAGATTGTTTTCATTTCTAACTTCTTTCATCAGAACATAATCCAGGGGGCGCCTGGGTGGCATAGCGGTTAAGTGTCTGCCTTCGGCTCAGGGTTTGATCCCGGCGTTATGGGATTGAGCCCCACATCAGGCTCCTCCGCTGTGAGCCTGCTTCTTCCTCTCCCACTCCCCCTGCTTGTGTTCCCTCTCTCGCTGGCTGTCTCTATCTCTGTCGAATAAATAAATAAAATCTTTAAAAAAAGAGAACATAATCCAGTTAGTGCCCTTGCTCAAAACAAGCATTACAGGAAACCAGACATGGAAAAAGTCTGTTTTTAACTGATACTATGGAAGCTTAGACCTATGGCAAGAACTCATGTTAATGTTGGCACAAACATATAAGAAAAAATACTAATTTCACAGACTATGTAATTGTCAGGCTTTGTTCAGTGTCTACTTCTGTTTTGAAAGATTAGAATAAATTTTGATTTGTCCAAATGTGTGACACAGCAAGAACAGATCTAATTGGGTCATAATGTATCTGTTCTGCTAACTTCTTCAAACCATTTCTCTTTATTATTTTATGAAACATTATAGAGAATCATGGTTTACTTAATTAAATATACACAGCACTTATAAACTGTGCAAATTCTTTGAGACTTTGTTTTTATAATACAAACAATAATAGCTCTTACAGAATTATAGGGAGGCTATCTGTAAAATATCTAGCACACTCTTTAGCACATAGTGACTAGGTTTTCAAAATTCTTACGCTCTTACATTCTGAACACTGAAGTAACTGTGGAGTTTTGAGATTGGCTAACGATGTTTTGGTGGGGGGGGAGAAAAATCACTCTGGAATAAATTATTCTAAATAAACCACTCTACTTCCTTCCCCAAATGACAAATGTTCTGAGAGAGGAATGTTAAGTCTCACTAGTAAACAGAAAATACAAACAGAGTGAAAGACAAATTGCCAGACTCACGATGAATGTCCATGTGAATGTAATCACTCTGGCTCAGAGAGAGAGAGAGAGAGAGAGAGAGAGATGAACAGCAGGGACTTTGCAAATGAGCCAGGCTGAGGTTTTATCAGTTTCACCCCCAGGCCAATACTCGATTCTCCATTGCTCCAGTTAGATTTTGCCCTGAACTGAAACTACTCCAACAGTTTCATTCTCAAATCTCTCACCATCACAGGATCTTTAAAAAATAAACAGGTGGCATTACCTGTTATGTATGGACAGAGTACATTCCTGTGTGCCTGTTTTATTCTAGCATACACATGCAAACACATATACACTGTTTCTAAAGGTTTATTAATAATTTTAGTACAGACCTTGTCATATTAGAGTTTAATATTTTCTTTCTAGAACCTAAGCCTCAGGAAGCTAGGTAGGGTTGTCTACTCACACATAAGACTTCTCTAGTTTTTACTCAGTACTTAAAGGCTTTTTTTTTTTTTTAAGATTTTATTTATTTGACAGAGAGAGAGAGAGAGAGCATTTAGTAGGCAGAGCAGCAGGCAGAAGCAGAAGGAGAAGCAGACTCCCCACTGAGCAGGGAGCCCGACACGGGTCTCCATCTCAGGACCCGGAGATCATGACCTGAGCTGAAGGTAGCAGCTTCCACCAACTGAGCCACCCAGGGCCCCAGTACTTAAAGGCTTTTGATCCAAAAAGCATAGGGTAAAGGCTATAAAGGATAAAGGCCCAGTACTTAAAGACTTTGATCCAAAAAGAGATAATGATGATACCGAATCCTACCCATTCTTCAAGGACCAGCTTAAAGATTATCATGAAACCAGTATTCAAGTAGTAGGGAAAAAAAAAATTACCTATCTTTAAATTTGTGTATTTCTTCTATTTCTCTTATACTACCAACATTTCAGTTATTTATTTGCATATTTTGTGTTTACCAGAATGTAAATTTTTAGAAAGCAGATATCTACAGTTTTTTTACATCTTTCTATTCCTCATATAGCTGAGTCACGTACTTCAAATTTTTGTTAAATAAGCAAAATTGGACATATTTTTGGACACACAGGAAAATCAGGAAATAGCTTCAAAGTCACATTTGGATAGTCTTAGTCCTAGGATTTAAGATTAATTTGTGAATGAGAAAATGAGGCTATCTGGTGAAATATATAGTAGAAAGTAGTATGAGAGGCACAAAAGAAAGCAAAGGAATTTGAAACTTCTTCAAATGGAAGAGTATAGTTAAGGAATGGTGATATCTGCCATCCATTTTAATGGTAAGTACTATTATTTACTAACTAGTCTTTGTAAGAGAAAAAAAAATAATGAAAGAACAGAAAAGGTAGAAATAAATAGTTATGGTCCTGAGACAGGCTGAAATGGCCATGTGGAGACAGGTTTGCCATGTTAGCCTATCGTAGCATGGTACACCCAGGGGGCACAAACTCCTGGTGTGTTGTTTTCTCCTTTGTTTCATTTGTTCAGCTCAATTGGTTATAAGCTAGTAGGACTGAAGAAACTATATTAAAAAATACTACTAATAAAACTGGGTGTATTCTCTGAAAATCTGTTACTGACACATCGTAGATTTTCTCATGCAATTCAACCATAAACAAACATCCCACATCCTACCATTTTTAACCAGAAATCATCTCTTAGAATTATTTAAATGCTTAACCATGACTGAATGCTGGAACATACTTTTAAATATTGGTTCTCTTAAATCTCTTTCCTTATTCTTCTTATTCAGTAGTTTAATTTCTCCTTTTAAGTTACTTTTTGTTTGGAGAAATTAAATTACCACAATTATTCCTCCCTATAATTGTTGACACTTTCCTAAAAATAAAGATGCAGCTTTATATTTTGGCTTAGATAAAAAATCAAGATGTCACATATTCTTACAGGTTCATATATTATTAGCTTTCCCTTTGTCTAAGCAATTACCAATAAAAAACCTTTTAGACTCTTCTTTAGGCTGAACTTTGAGTATGTGGAGGAAAAGGAACCCTCACACAGTGTTGGTGGGAATGCGAACTGGTGCGGTCACTGTGGAAAACAGTATGGACGTTCCTCAAAAATTAAAAATAGAATGACCCTATGATCCAGTAATTCCTCTACTGGGTATTTATTCAAAGAATATAAAAACACTAATTCAAAAAGATATATGAACCCCTGTTTATTGCAACATTATTTACAATAGCCAAATTATGGAAACAGCCCAAATTTTCCATCAATATGTGAATGGATAAAGAAAATGTGGTATATATACAATGAAATATTACTCAGCAATAAAAAAGAATGAAATCTTGCCATTTGCAACAATGTGGATGGACCTAGAGGATATAATGTTAAGCAAAATAAGTCAGTCAGAGAAAGACAAATACCATATGATTTCACTCATCTATGAAATTTAGGAAACCAAACAAATGAGAAAAGAAAAAAGAAACAAACCAAAAACAGACTCTTAACTAAAGAGAACAAACTGATGGTTACCAGAGGGTAGGTGGGTGGGGGGGAAGGGTGAAATAGGTGATGGGGATTAAGGGCATACTTACCTTGAGGAGCACTGAGTAATACATAGAATTGTTGAATCACTATACTGTACTCCTGAAACTAATATAACACTGTATGTTAACTATACTGGAATTAAAATTAAAAGTAAATAATAAATAAAATATTAATTATTTTAAAAATAAAAGAAGGACACCTGGCTGACACAGTTAAGCATCAGACTCTTGTTTTTGGCTCACGTCGTGATCTCAAGGTGGTGAGCGGGAGCCCTGCATTGGGCTCCATGCTCAGTGCAGAGTGTGCTTGAGATTCTCTCCCTATCCCTCTGCCCCTTCTGCTCATGCACTCTCTCTCTTTCTTGCTTTCAAATACATAAATCTTTCAAAAAAGAATAATGGCCAAACTCATGACATATTTTCATAAGCTTATTTTATCAGTTTTCATATTATGGGAGCTACCCCTTCAATTCTTACTTGTGATTCTAGAAAATTATATATTATCTCAGAATATTTTCTAACTTTTTCGTTTCATTATACCCCTAGATGTTCAACATTAAAGTTCAACAGTCTACAACTGAAAATATCTTTCCCTCCAAATATGCTTCTCTTCTCTATTCTCAATCTCAGAATATCATCATCATCTAATAATTCAAGCCAGAGCCATCCCATAAATATAAATTTGCACTATTTCTAATCAATCACAACCCGTAGGAGTCTCTCAAAATCTATTTGTAACAGTTTATTTCTACTGCTATTGCTTTAGTTTAGGATTACAAAAAATCTTCCCTGTGTTATGTCAGTTGCCTCCTAACTTGTGTCCTTATCTCTGTTGTCTCTTCTCAGTAATCAAGGAAAGGAGAAGTACAGCCTAGAGAAAAATCTAGGACTGCTAAAGTTAAATGAAAGCACCACACTATTAAAATTAATGGTCTGTACATTACTTTAGCAGTATAAATAAAACAGAAAAAAAGTAATTTATATAGCACTTGTATAAATATCAAAAAAAAATTAATTGATTTTTTTTAAATACAGGGAGTAATATAATTGGACCACTTATTATGGTGGGAACACAATTGTTTTTTGCCTCTGATTAAAGACAATTTTTTTAATAAGACACTGAGAGGCAAATATCTACTTATAATGCTAGCTTTGGAAAATATCTACATTGGAAATGAAAGTAAGGTTACTATTAAAAAAATATTTTTACTGAAAGCTTACCTCTTTTTGAAAAATTCACATAAATAATAATGCTTTATATTTATATATTGTTTTCTATATTTACTTATATTTTCTTATTTGAGACTCTGTAGATTTCTTGGTATGGAGAGGGGGTATTATATTATTTGGGGGATGGTGGACAAAGAGGTGTATACTTCTTATGTACATTTTAAAAATACACATCCTGTAATACATTTGAATTTTCATATACTAAGGACTTGCATCTTTTGAAATCCTAAGGACACATTTTATTTTTGTAGCAATACTGTATTTCTGAGTTTATGTTTATATATTAAAATAATATACTACACATTGCTGACAGAATTTTAGTAAAGTAAGTCTTGGAATTTTACTAACTTAATATTATTCATGTAACATAATTTTATTTTTTTAAAGATTTTATGTATTTATTTGAGAGAGAGACACAGAGATAGAGAGCATGAGCAGGAAGAAGAGGGAGAAAGCAGGCTTCCCTGTTGAGCAGGAAGCCCAGCATGGGCCTCGATCCCAGGATCCTGGGATCATGACCTGAGCCCAAGGCAGACACTTAACCAACTAAGCTACCCAGGTACCCGCAAATTACATAATTTTAAAAATTACATTTAGTAGCATTTCTCAAGTAATAAATGGCTCAATTTATTTAACAATATTAGTCAAATATTATGATTTTATGTAACTGAATATACTTCGAAAAATCATCCAGTCAAACAATCAAAAGTTAATATTAGAAAATGGCTTAAGATGGTGTCAGGATAGGGGCACCTGGGTGGCTCAGTCAATTAAGTATTTGCCTTCAACTCAGGTCATAATCCCCAGGTCCAGGGACGGAGCCCTACATCAAGCTCCCTGCTCAGAGGGGAGTCTGCTTCTCTCTCTCCCCCTTGCTCGTGCTCTCTCTTGCTATCTCTCTCTCTCAAATAAATAAATAAAATCTTAAAAAAAAAAAAAAAGATGGTGTCAGAATAGTGGTCCTTGAGTCAGTCTCTACTTCTTTCCAAAAGTCCTGCAGTAACAGGAAAGGACTCCAATTTGTATTACTAGGAGACACTCAGTCAACTATTATCTAGAATTCAGAAGGAATTAAAAACTGCCAGACTACTGATAAAACTGGAATGAGAGACACAATGACCAATCTATATATTCTGACCAAAACTAAAATAAAACCACTGACCAGAGAGAAAATGGAAATACATTTTGTGTCTCCTTACCTATTTGTCACCTCAGTCAGAAATCCAGGGCCCATGACAGGCAATTGGCCCTTCAAGGTATGAGAGCTGGACTTTGAGGAATGCAGAGTGCTGGCCCTTCACTCTTCTATCACTGCATTCCCTCCCAAATCAACTCACAAATCACAATTCTGAGCAGGAAGTAGGAGAAATTTAGAAGTGCCACATTACATGCTGAGAGGAAGAGTTCTCATAGATAAATGTAAAAGCAGAAGTGAGCATATGAAACCCACTGGTAGATATACAATTTAGGAATTTTGATGATTCCTTTCTTTCTGTTTAAAAAGTCAAGTGCCTCAGTGGCTCAGTCAGTTAAGTGTTTGCCTTTCGCTCACGTCATAACCCCAGGGTCCTGTGATGGAGCCCCATATGGAGTTCCTACTCAGCAGGGAATCTGTTTCTCCTTCTCCCTCTGTCCCTCTACCTCCTCCCCCATTCGTGCTCTCTCTCTCACATCTCTCTCTCTCAAATAAATAGATAAAAATCTTAAAAAAAAAAGTCAAAGTCTGGAAACAGGTAGTTGAAGTAAATACAGTATTTTGAAGCAGAGGCACGGTCAATAAATGTCTGTTAGAAAAATCTCAGCATCAATTATCAATTTGGTTTGTTGAAAGGTTCAGAGTATTTGTCAGTACACTATTCCATCCTGCCCAATGAAATCTTGTTCTCATTCCCAATTTCAACTTCATCCACCCTCCATAAGTCTAACAAATAGGAAAATAATTATATTGTTGTATTTCACTGGATAGGGCATTATATTGAACAGTCTTTAATAACAAAGATGCTTTATGTCACCTATCATTTGCTTTTAAACTTACAAAAATGTATGGATATAAAAAGCATACATAACATACTAATTTTAATTTGCTTTTAAATTTATAAAACATGAATATAAAAGTTTATGCAATTTTCTAAATGTATGAATACAAATGCATGTGGTAGAAATATGATATATTAACTGTTTATTCTGGGACATAAATAATGTCTAATTATTACCTTTTATGTATGACTTTAAAAAATCTATAAAATTTACACATTACAGGAAAAAAAAATTAAACCTGAGAGGTACTCTGGAGAAGAATTGTCTTACCTTCTTCTGTGGAACTGGGAAGCTGGATGTCAGAGAGGAGAACTAATGGACCAAGGTACAAGGATAGTAGCTACAGAGTCAGAAATAGAAACTTGGCCCTTTTAATCATCTTTCTATTGTTTATGTATAATATATAAAAATTTTTAATTAAAAGTATAAACATGTAGACATAGATTCTTCTCCATTTTTATTCATTCAAATAAATATAGGGGCACCTGGGTGGCTCAGTCAGTTAAGCGTCTGCCTTCAGCTCGGGTCATGATCCCAGGGTCCTGGGATTGAGTCCTGCATTGGGCTCCCTGTTCAGTGGGGAATCTGATTCTCCTTCTCCCACTCCCCCCACTTGTGCTCTCTCTCTGTGGTACGAATGAATAGATAAAATCTTTATATATAAAAATATATAAAAATATATATTATATATTCAATAAGTTGGGCAAAAGAAGTCCTATTATATATATATAAAGATTTATATATAAATATATATATTATATATATTATATGGCAATAACTTATCAAGAGCAAGATCTTTGTCAACAAGGAACTAATAAATCTCACTTAGGCATATCCCTTTCATTAATTAAGCACAAAAATTGTGTGCTGAAAAAAAAGTTTACTACTCAATAGGCTAGTTACCATTTGTTTAATCCTATTGAGAAAAGAACTTAGGTAAAAGCCTATGTAAGAACTTATTCTATAAACATAAGAATGAGCTAACAAAAAACATTGTTATTTTGTCTTTGAAACTCTCATTGATGTAACTCATGTGATTGTTATTGGTTAGACAGGGATAAACAAGAGTTATTGAAGTCTGCACACAAAAAATATTATTTTCATACTTGCACACATTTCGCTTATTTGGATAAGCAAATACACCAGTTCTCATAACTGGCCGAACACATTGTCTAACTATTTAAAATCTATTTTAATATACTGTGTTTATGACTGCCGCTGTTAAGTGTGTGAAATGTTGGATATTCCTATTTTTGCACCAAATACGGAAAGAACTGCTCTTTGAATATAATCATTAAATGACTAAACTCACATGACTCACATCAATACATTTTTTTTCTTTTTAACCTGTTAAATTAAACCTATATTTATTCTGTATCTTTTTGTTTTCCTACTCCTAAAACACAATGGAATCTTCTTTTCTCTGAAGTAATTCTGAGAATTTCAGTGCAGCTTTGTGCAATATGATGGTGAGGGTCAACTAAACTGAAACTATAACATAGGAAGTAAAATATATAAATTTACACTGTTTAGCAGGTATTCAACATAATTAAAATCATATCACTTTGTGTCCTTTTTTTAAGTACATAGAAAACATGAATTCTGTTTATATCTTTATAGACAAATTAGTGAAACATAGAGAAAGCTGGGACAGCAGCACCACTGACACCGCCGCCCCCCCCCCCAGGTTTTTTCTTGAGGCTATGCTCACCTTTCTCCAAGATACTTGCCTTTTCAATTTTGTTCTCTCTGTGGTCCATCCTGAGAGAGCAAGGTATCACTTATTATCAGCTTCTTTTAAGTATATACAAAGAGATTCCAATATCATGGTTTAACTTACACCTCTTTTCCTTTTTTTAGATGTGGGGCCAGGCAGCCACAATATACATTCCTTTTCAAGCTGCTTTGCGCAGTCGGGAATCCTTCTAACTGCCAACTATAAGAATATTTCTCTGACTTCCAGTCTCTGAATACTAGAAGTGAACCTAGAAAATTTTGATTCCAGGTATGTTTGTTTACAGATTTTAAAAAGTAAAAATAAAATGCTTAGGTTGGTAAGTATAAGCCAGTTAATAACATGAAGTCTTTATCTATAATCCAGAGTGGCTGATATTACTTTTTAATTATTTCTTATAACCCATTTCACCCCATGTTCCTTGTAAGATCCTGGAGGGATACAATGGTTCTACGCACTGGTATTCTTTGTAGTGGGTTGTGACAAAATTACATATTTGTAGAATAACTGAATGAAGGAAATGAATGCATAAAGCTACCTCTTTTTTACAGAAGGGACTTAACTACTTAACTTCTTCTAGCCAGTCTCCTATAACCTTAAAACCATATATTTTTCACGTATCATTTTAATATAATCTCACTTTAGTAAACTAATAGTCTTCTTCATTCCCCTTATTGCAAACTTTCAGTGAAATTTTATTAGAACAGATAAGAATAGGTTTAGAAGGAAAATAATTTAATTAAGCAGTACATGATCATAAATTGCTGTGAAGCCAATCTAAATCAGGGCAGTATTTAAAGAAACATATAAGATTTCAGAGTAACAAAAAAGCGAAGTGGTGAAATTGAAAGGCAACTGTGTAAAAGTGCCAGCCCCAATGTTTTGGGGCAATTAAATGCTTGAGCATTAGCTTCTCATATAATTACAAAATTTAATACAACCTCTCAAATGACAAGAAATAAATCAATTAATCAATAAGTTGGGCAAAAGAAGTCCTATTGTTTAGAGTCACAATTTGGCTTTTACTATAACAAAATAAATAACATTACGTTTAAAAAGATGGGAATATAAGCAAATAAAAAATGTTAAAATTGTTAGCCATTTGAGAAATGCAAATGAAAGGTATTATAAGATCTCATTATATGCCTACTAGAATTGCTAAAATAAATATCTATCTCTATCTATCTATCTATCTATCTATCTATCTATCTATCTATATTGACAATACCAAATGCTAGAAAGGATGCTGAGCAACTAGATCTCATAGTGCTAGTAAAATTGTACAGATTCTCTGGAAAACAGTTTGGCAGTGGTTTTTTTGTTTGTTTGGTTTTTGTTTCTAAATAAAATTAGACATGAATTTACCATGCAATTTACTCAGCAATCATACTCCTGGGTATTTATCCTAGAAAAATGAAAATTTATGCTCACATGAAAACCTGTACACAGATGTTCATAGTAGCTTGAAATAATTTATTAAATACATTATTTATTTAAATAATGAATAGCTTCAAACTGGAAACCACCCAAAGGTTTCTTTTACACGTGAATGGATAAGTGATGTGTTATGTCTCTACAATGGAATGCTATTCAGCAATAGAAAGGAATGTGCCACCAATATGCACAATATGAATGGATCTTGAGGAACTCCTGTTGAGTGGGTGGAAAAAAAGTCAATCTCAAAATATTTAATTGAAACATTTTCCATTTAGTAATATTCTTTAAATCACAAAATAATGGTCATGAGAACAGATCAGTGGATGCCAGAGGTTAGGGCTAGGGAAGGGTGTGACTCTAAAAAGGAAAAAAAAAAAAAAAGAGAGTTTTTCAGTGGTGATGGATATGTTCTGAATCCTGATTTTGGTGATGTTTATATAAATACGTACATATGAAATTTCAAAGAACTATACACAAAAACTGTGTAGATGAAATCTGAATAACATCAGTAGTTGAGTTAATATTGTACCAATTTAAATTTCCTGGTTTTAATAATTTACTATGGTATGTAAGATGTTATCACTAGGAGAAGTAGGGTGTATGGTTTACAGGAGTTTTCTATTAATTTTGCAACTTTTGGAGAGTCAAAGTATTTTAAAATTAAAGTATTAAATGCAATAAAATAAAGGATACTTTTTTCTTTTATCATCTGCCTAAAGTAGAGCCAAATTATTACAAAATTCAATGGTTTTCTTCATTACCTTCATTTTCCAATTTAGCTTTTACTATTTGTACATGTATCTCATTAAAAATAATGAAATGGAAGTTCCATTTTCCTCATTACTACAACATTGGGTAGAAATAAGATAAAAAAATTATAGCGATGAACAAAAAGTAAATTTGTTAAAAAAACTATTTTTTTATTTCTTACACAACTAATATTTTATTTGCCAGTTCTTCTCAGGCTGTATTATTTTAAAACACAGCGGACAGGAGGCGGGGGGATATAGTAACAGATACAGTTATTTCAGATGGAAAGACTAGAATGCCACCACCAAAATCAACAAAATATTTGGACACAACTCTCCATTGGATCTCTGACATTTCTGCCCATTGTTTTAAGCAAAGGCATTGGCAACTTTTGTTTTATACTACCCTTTCAAGGATGTTTGTAAAGCAGTGTCTCCCTCTGGGGCAAGGGGGAGATTTGTCCCCTGAACGGAATAATAAAGATAATGCCTCTCTCCAGGGCAAAGGTTGGTGGGCCAGTGGCTAGCTGTGGCCTTATAAAATCGGTGGTTTCCTAAACTCAGAGTTGCTTAGCTATCCTACAAACTTACTGTGTTGATATCATCCATCTGGGTCCACCTTTACATTCCTTGAATGGGACTTGGGGAGCCTATCCTGTGATGAATAAAGCTCTCTGTGACCTAGAAGACTGTGCAACTAGAACAACATAATTTGATGCTTTGTGAATAAGAAAAAATCTCAGGTAAAAAGCTTTGAGGGCATTATATAGGCTTCAGAAATTTGAGGATTTCTTCCTGACAGTTCCTTGCCACAATGTGTCTTTCTTTACCCTACAGTGGCAACCCCAGACCTGCCTAAATGTATATAGTCTCTGAATGGCAGCCTGTTCAGAATGAGAATTGGGACATTAAGACTTAATTCTGGTTACAGTTTATTAATATGCTTTGGTCCCTCTTTCATTTGACTCTTCCAGGCAAAGCTTTGGATGAAGTAGGAGATGATGGGGGAGAAAAAAAGAAGATGAAGTTTTAGCAACTTCAGACTTTGTGGAGGTGGAAGGACAGCAAAAATCCTGTACTTGGAGGAGAGATAACCTTAGACTGTGGGAGGTATGGGGATGGGAAGGCCGTTAATGATCTTTCAGATCTGCCCCTAGAGGCTTCCTCTAGAATATAAGCATCCTGGTGCTGCTTTTTTTATCTTTTCAATGATGTTTGAAAAGGAGGAGAACTAATTTGAGCGTGGAGCTCATGCTGCCTGCAGTCCTGTGAGCAATAAAGTACTTTATCTTTGACCCAGTCTCCTGTCTTCTGCCAAGATCTAGGAAGCTCTGGCAGGTAAACTTGGCTTGCAAATAGGATAAAATCTCACATTATTTGCAGTTTTGACATAAACATAAAATAAATAGAGGGTCCAGTTTAATTACTTTCTGGTTTTCCAAATTTGAAAATATAATTTGGAAGTATAGGTCTAAAAACAATAGTACTGGGCTCCGGATGATTTAAACAGTGTTTTTATAGATGGTTTATCACTGAAGTTCACAAATGCATACGTAAGAATGTACCTGACGTCCTACCACGCACTCTCTTGGCTTCTAATCCTTGTAGAATCTATGGTGGACAGTTAAAAATGAGCTTTGATTTTCCATATATTGACAACATTTCACCCTGAGCAAAGTAAATCTTGTTCAGTAGGCATACATAAGCCTAGGGAATTAACATACCAAGGCAACACTCAACCCATAGAGGAAAGGAGTTTGTCATGATGAGTCCACAGGTAGGCAGTTCTGACAAGCATTCCATATGCTTCTCAGAAAGTTCTAAGGAGAATCAAGCCCCAGTTCATCACAGTTCCTGCAGGAACATGCTTCATATTGCCTTTACCTCCTTCCTGTACTTTTCTTCACCCCACACTCTTGCTTCCTGGAATAACCACCTAAATAGCCTACCTAAACACAAAAACTTGTCTGAACCTTGAACCTCTACTTTTGGGAAGTACCTAATTTAATACAAAAGACACAGCTCACTTCACAACAGATATGTTTAGGTGGCATATTTATAAACTCACTTTCTCTGTTCAAGCAAATTCACATATTTCCATAAAAGGAAATTAAAGGTTTATATTACAAAGTATAATTTGAATCGAATTGTACAAAATGAATAAAAACTCCTCAACTTGGTAATAATACTGTTTTATGCAGCAAGATGATTCTACTGATTGATAACCATTTGGATATATGATAATTTGTGAATTTACATTAAGATGCATTAGGAAGATGTCTGCTCGAAATCAGGATTATAACCCCTGGTGAGGCACCAAGTCAAAATTATTATACTCTGCAGATGATTATTATATCTTGGACTTGTCTAATGTTAGATATTAGGGGATAGGCTAAAAAAACACTGAAACTTTGACACTACTTGATATTTTTGTGGAAAATCTACACTAGAACTGCTAAGAAACAGAGATGGAGAAAAGCATTAATCTGCATTGTATGCAAAAGATATTGAATTCCAGTTGTATTGAGTTGGATGGCATTTAGAGAACTCATAATGTGAGCGAGAGAATCTGTGATTGCTCTACAAGGAAGCAGAAGGTGGAGATGGAAGTTAGAAGAGTGAGCAGAATCTTACAGAGAAGTTAATGGCCCTGCGATGATCTATTGCAGAGCTGGAGGAACTATGAGTTTTGTGGAATTTTCTGCTTTTTTCTTAATTAGCATTGGGTGTGTGAATACAACTCAATCATTGTTAAACTCTACGGTAATACAAAGTTGATTAATAGTAGTGAAGAAATTTCCCAGTTTTCTTCTGTATCCATCAATGGTCATACTAGACAGGCTACACTGATGAATAGTAAAAACTAGCTCACAAACATAGAGCAGTCTCCAGATAAAAAAACATATTTAACTCTTATTTTCCTGATGAGGATAACCGAAACAGACAAAATTGTTCACATTTTACAAATGCTGCTTTTGAATGTCAGATAATGATTTTTCACATAGTTGTATAAAACAGCCAGTAAGGTACTAAACTAGAACTCTACTCAAGGTATTCTAACCCAAGTTGTAGGCTTTTTTCTCTCTGTAGTCATTATGATCATGCTTATTTTGGGGCCATATTTCTTTTTGTGATAGTAACAAACAGATTTTGCTGAAATCCAGATTTGGAGAAGCAGCTTTAAATCCCCTATAGCCTCATTAAAGAGAAAATAAGCTCTGGAATTTAGAGGATACAGAGTCACTCTAAGGGGGAATAAGACAATTGGAAATATAGTAGCAGCTGGTCCAGAATTCTTTTACTGATTACTTTTGCAATGTTTTCCTACCCAACTACTAAAACTAGTTACTATTATTTCCTTATTTCTATTTGACCCACTATCTCAATGGCTCAGTGTTTTAATCATCTCATTCCTGCTTCAAGACATCACACTTCATCTGATCTTTCCATTCTTCTCAAGAATCCACCTTCTCAATAAACTCAAATAACAATGATAGACAATGAAATATCTTCACTGATTTTTAAGTTCTGATTTTTAAAACAAGCTGTTGTGCAGAGAGAAAGTAGAATGAACAAGAACACTTAGATAAAAGTAGCCAGAGGGCTCTAATCCCTGGTATATTTCAGAAAAAGCACAGAATTTGTGAGTTGAAAGAAAACCTTACAAATCATCAGTTGTGAATTGACCAAGGTTACCTGAATCTAAAACTGGAAGCCAACTCTTTTGACTTAAGCCAGAGCTCTTCTCAATATGCAATGTTATGCCCTCCACATCACCAACTCTCTTGTTTTGTTTTCTCTACTTTTTGGTTGTCTTTTCTCTGTTAACTCTTCAGTGGTAAAATACTGATAGCATTGATTAAATGTTTATACTACCATAATTATGATAACTAAGGTCACTAATCCCCATGGAATATCATGATTACAAACAATATTAGCTAATGATTTTTCATCATCTATTAGATATACATTTACCTCCTACAAGCTCACAATATCCAGGATTTATAAATTAATTATTCACTTATTATTATTTTATTCATTTAGGAAGTGCATCATCAACCTCTACCAAGATAATATGAAATTATGTCGTTAATCATTTTAAGTATAATTGAACCATTAAGAAAATAGGAACAATAGCACATTCTCAGTAAGTTATATCCATTTAAATGAGTTTTTAAAGGAAAATAAGAAATTAAAAGTTTCACATAATTTGTGATTATAATAATAATCATGATTAAATCTCACTCACTTAAAAACAATCATTTTTAGTCAGAAGTCTTAGTTAACACAATGCTCATTAATAGCAAGCTTCTAATATTTTGTTGAATGTTAAGTATGCCATTGTTATTGGCATGATTTCAGTTGAAGTCTTAAGCCATAGCTATTTCTTTTGTTTTTGTTTTTGTTCTGTTTTATTCATTTATTTGAGAAAGAGAGAAGGAGAATACAGAAGTAGAGTGAGAGGCAGAAGCAGACTCCCCACTGAGCAGAGAACCTGACATGGGGCTCAATCCCAGGACACCGAGATCATGACCTGAGCTGAAGGCAGACACTTAACTAAGCCACCCAGGCACCGCTAAACCATAGCTATTTGTAATTAAGTAAATCTCTTCCATCCATAATATATTCATGATACATACACATAATAGATCTCAAAATGATGTTTCCTCCATTTATGCAGGTACTACCTTAGTCCAAGCAACTGTTACCCACCTTAAGCTATCAAAATAGGCTCTTCACTAATCCTTCCATTCCCATTTTGCCCCACAACACACACACAACACACTTCACAGTAACTGAGCTTTCTAGATTGTAAATCTGGCCAACTGACTCTTTGGCTTAAAATTTTCCAGTGTGACTTTCAAGGCTCTAGATGATACAACCACAGCCTCTCTCTTCACATTCATTTTGAGCCACTCATCTCCTTGGTTATTGTACTCCAACCACACTGTCTCTTTTCCAGTTTCTCAAACATGCTCCATCCACTCTCTTCCTCCTCAAGGTATCAGACTTGGTCTCCCTCTGCAATGCTCGTTGTGCTCCCTGTCGACATTACCACCTTCCCTAATTTTCTTTTCTTATCCTTTAAGTAACATTTTAAATGTCATCTCCTCAGTGAGACTTTCACTGGCCAACTAATTTAATTAATGCCCTCTCTGTCAGTCTTGACAATTACACACTGTTTATAGTCATATAACACTTATCATAATTTGTATTTATGAGTGTATCTACGTATGAAAGTACATACTGGTTGCACTGGAGTAAAAAATCACATTCTTAATGATTTGTTTTTATAAGATGTATCAAGTAAGCTCATGGCTTTTTAACAACTTAAAAAGAGGAATTTTAGAAAAATACATTATTTTATTGTAGAGTACTACTAGCAAATCCAAAAATTAAAATGTAATACACATAAAACATAAAACCTCTATACTTTAAAAGCACCCACCCCATAAGGGTTCATCCAGATCTAGTTGAAACATACTATTTAAAAGACTGAAAAAAAATAAAAGACTGGTTGCTACTTTATTTTTACTTTTTTATTTCCCAAGATATTGATTATGTCTTTTTAATTTTTAAACAATTTGGGACTTGCAGAAAAGTCATAAAAATAATACAAAGGAGTCCCATAAACTTTTTACCTTGAATCCCCATTTATTATAATTTTACCATCCTTACTTTATCACCGAATACACAAAAAACATACAAAATATATTTTTTCCAAAAATATGGAATATAAAATGCTTCACAAGTGTCATCCTTATGTAGAAGTCAGGGTAATCCTTGTATTGTTCCGTTTTTAGTATATGTGCAGTTAAAATATACACCTAGCATTTTTAATTTTATCCAAATCTAGCTCCCATTATATTTTCCAAATATCACATCTACATGAATTAGCCAAAAGAGGCATTGTGCATATAATAAATACCAATGTTTCTTCCTTTCTTCTTTGCAGTAGCAGTATTAAAATACTTATCAAACTATAGATGATAGACATTAACTAAGTGGAACAGACACACCTGATATATACCAATATTGTCATGTAGGTGTTAATTCAGCTCCTTCACTTTTTAAAATCTGTTTTTGTTGGGGCTTTCATTATATGTTTGATGCCTCATATTAGTGAATTAAAGTTAATAATACATATGGTAAATTATAATCACTTCAGAAACATTAACTCATTTGATTCTTATAATAATCTTTGATAGAAATATTTAAAAATGGAGGTTTTCAGTAATTAAAACATATTTTCCACTCAGTCCATAAGGAGCTATGCCGGGATTCAAATCTAAATCTGTTGGATTCTAGGGCACATTTTTAGAACTATGACGTAACTACTTAAAACTACTGGCTTTTAGATGATTCTTAACAAAGAATAGAAACAAAAACTAATATATAACTATTAAAGTATAATGGTTTTAAGACAACAAGCTGCTTACAGAGAAGTAATGGAAATCATGGTGTACAGCAGGAAGTCTAAAACAAAAATCTAAAATGAAAACTGACAAAGAATATTACAGCATATTTTATCTATAGAGCCAAGTGATATGGCATACTTCCATTTGGGTGGGCTAGTCTATGTGTCAACATTACCACTAAAAATAAATGTCTGATTCAGCACCCTATTTTACCAGAAGTTATCTGACAGCTTGTATCTATTGTAAATGATGTGCATTAAAACAAGATTGCTCTCCATCTGCTAGAAAGTGAAGCAGCGGTTTCTATTATAACTATGTTTAGAAAGAAAATGAGTCAGTTACCTACAGTAGTGAAGTGCACTGTGTAAGACAGTGAACTATTAAAAAATCTTACTCAATCACTATTGAAATTTAAAGTCCTGAAGTACCAAATTATAGACAGAATTTTGTGGTTCAGACTGTCAAAAGAGAAAAGGACACTAGAGAAAATAATTACAATAAATAACTGTAATAATAACAGTAATAGTCTCTGTTACAAAAATAGTGACTTTTGTCCATATACTCTTCATCTAATAGTATTGCTTCTGTTCAGAAATTTATTACTAATCAGGAACATTACAGCAAGATTTTCTGAGTTTAATTTTTGACTTCAGTAATTAGAAATGTGTGACATTTAGCAAGTGCTTTTCTTTTCCCACCTCAGTCTCCTGATCTGTATAATGGGTATGATAAATACAGGCTTTTGTGAAGACTAAACGAATGATATAAGCTAATGGTTTATAAAAGAGCACAATAGAGTAAACTCATGACAGAGCAAATTAGTAATCATAATAGACATAGTGCTCAATGGTATTTTGTTATAAAAACCCTTAGTAGTACAAAATTGGTTGTAAAAGATGGAGTATATGGAGGTATAGAAAAAAAAAAGAAAAAACTTCAGATTAGTAATTAATCTTGACATTTTTGTGTTTCCCCCACATTTCAACATACTGGAGGCTTTCCAAAACTATACCAATGGCTTATATTACACAATTTTATGGGATAGTTATAAATAATTGAAGTCAGTATTTGAGGAGAACTGCATTATCATTAATCCTGCATTGCATGGTACAGTAGCATGCAGGAACAGACATTACAAGAAAAGTAGCAACAGAATTATAGTTGTTAGGTAGTAAAGAACAGAAACTGTCCTTTCTAAGGACAAAAGTTTGAAATTTCATCACTTAATGTATCAAAATTGATAACAGGAAGCAACAAGTCCAATATCAACCTGGTTCAAATGTACAAATGAAAACAGGATTTGGACATAGATTGGCATAGAAAAAGACACCACTCCCTCCCACCCAACCCCCAATTATAATCAAAATCTGAACAGACAAAAAGTGTTGCTACCCAGGTTATTAATCCTATATTCATGATGGAGTTTGGTTACCAATTATGCAAACTCTTAATTAAAGAGTACCTATATACCATTTATGAATATTTCTATATACTCCTATTCCTATCAAACAGTATATAGCAAAACCTATTACTTGGTGTGGATTTAGATCTTTTCTTCTAAAATTGTGTTATCTTTTAAAAATCTCTTGTTTTCTTATGAAGAGGTATGAGGACCAAGCAAACCCATAATTCTGAAATGGTAGATATGATAATTAGCCTCACATAAGTATTTTCTGGATAAAAAACTGTTTGGGGTGAGGGGGCAGTCAAGCCACCAACCCTAGAAAATGAGACCAGAAGAAGCATTTCTCATGCATGGGTGAGTCAGCTAGACTTTAGTTATGACAGAAAGGTGACTCTCTCCTGCTTTCTCTAATAACCCCACATCCTGTTATGTCTCCCTTACTGTTCACGTTGCCAGCCAGTCTCACACTGATCTTTAACCGTGTGGAGAAAGCACAGTTATGGATCCATTGACTCTGTCAATTTCTAAAGCTATTTCCTTCACAAACTGTGACTTGAATGGTGGGAAAAGTGCAGGGGAAGTAGTTTCCACTCCACAAGAAATGTTAGTATTTACCCACTTCTTTTTTTCTCAGCCCATACAAGCTCTTTCATTTTTAAAATTGAGAGTAAATATTCCCTTCAAATGCCAGCATATTAACAAAGGCTGACTATGCGTGGGAAAATCGAGCCCATCATGATAATCATGCTAAAAGATACAGGCGGAGATTTCTTTCTTCTGTCCCTGTAAGTTACACATTTGGGGAAAACACTCAACCACTCTTTAATTGTGCCCCTGTGGCTCTATAAGAATTAATGATGCTTTTGAAAGGTGCTTCTTTCCTATTCAGGAAGGAATGAGGCAAGTAGACTTGGGCTCATCCAGAATTCACAGCTTAGTGGAACACAGAGAACACAGAATCAAGGCATTTTTGGAATTTGACTGTACCTGTGTGAGAATATGGAAGTCCTGGATGTCAACACTAATGAATGAAAGATACAATTATTCTGAAATGAGTCACCTGTTTCCCGACTGACTCACAATTACAGTCATATGGTCACTTACAAATAAATTTTTTCTTCCTTTTTCAAAAACTGAACAGGCTTTATTTTTAGAGCCTGAGGTTTATAGAAAATTGATATCAAGTTCCCATACATCCCCTTTCTTCCTCACTCAGGGTTTCTTCTATCTTACATTAGTGTGTTACACTTGTTAAAATTAATGAAACAATACTACTGCATTGCTATTAACTAAAGTCCATAGTTTACGTTAGGATTCACTCTTTGTGTTGTACAGTTAGTGATATGGGTTTTGGCAAATGCATAATAACGTGTATTCAGCATTACAGCATCTTATGGAACAGTTTCACTGTCCTAAAAATTATCTTTATTCTACCTATTTTTCCTCCTTTAATCCCCTGCCCCAACCTCTGGCAACCACTGATCTTTCTGTTTTTGTTGTAGTTTTTTTTTTTTTTTCATAATGTCATATAACTACTTCCTTTAAATTTTCAGAACAAATCCAGTGTGTCATTTCTATTCATCCTCATGGAACTGACACATACGCAAACCTTACAGGTGTCCTATGTTAAGTTACAAAATTACCACACCGCATATTCCCAAGTGCCATTTTCCTCAGGACTGAGTACCCAGTCTTGTGAATGAATGGTGGCTCACCACAAACCCCCAAATTCCTCATTTTACACCCCCCCCCGATTAAAGCTGACTCATAATGGGTATAGTGTAGTGGGTAAGCGTGCAGGTTGCTTGAGTCTGAGCCCTGACTGCAACACTTACTGGCTCTTTGACTATGGGCAAGTAATTTACCTCTCCAAGCTTCATCTGTAAAAGAAGATAAAGGTATTAATTACCTCACAAGATACTGTGAGGATTAAAATGATCAATGTACAGGGAGTGTTTAGAATAATGACTGGCCAAAGTAAACATTCAGTAATGTTAATATTAATCTCTTTCTTTCTCTGTCTCTCAAAAAAATGGGCTCTATAAAAGATAGATAATGCAAAAGTAGTTAATTGACTCTACTTCTCTAGATGTAATAGTCCGATAGTTTAGTTTTTAGGGAAATGATGATAGAGTGACTTGAGGTTCTGGGATAGTTGAGATCATCCTTGAGAACATGCTTAGTAAAATCACCTCCATCATGAAGAAGTTCCCATAGCACAGATGAGCTCACTACATGAATTCCATATGATGTATTTAGCATCAGTTCACGTAGGACAAAGGGCAGAGCAGGATGCTCCATAAAGTATCGCGTTATACTTTGTCTCAGATAACATATATATGCTTCTACATTATGAACACTAAGAATATTATTATGAAAAATACGTAACATCAAGATCTTTCCAACTCAAACCTTTAATAAAACTACCTCCCAGAAAATGTCATAGCTCAGATATAAGTTTTAAAAAATACTATTAATTACAAGTGTTTAAGGCAGGCACTTTAATCCTCTAAATTTACCTATAATATTATTGACTAAAATAAATACTCTTATTTAATTTGAGAAAAATGGGATTTTGGTTTTAATCACAATTATCATACTTTTTTTTAATCCTATAGATCATAAAACAAAGAAGTTTTATGAGTTATTCCCTATTATTCATCTTAACATAATTAATTTTAATAAAATACACTTAAAATTATTTTTTAAATCATTCGATATTAAGTTGTCTGATAAGTGAAATCTAATATATGAGCTAACTACAAAAATTTTTTTTAAAAAAAGGCATGGCTTTAAAAATAACTTTACTAAGCAATCTCAAATGTATGTATTATTCTGCTTATAGTATCCAGGTACTTGTCTTTGAATAATAGGAACAGACACAGATCCAAAGAGTAAGAGCATTTAAGGAAGGCAGAGTTTCCAGCAGCTAGTTCTATTTCTCACTAGAAATTTCCCTATCTTCAATCATCTAAACCTATGTTTGTCTTATTCATCAGGAAGTCACTATTGATCCCTAAAATATATCTTCCTATGGAATAAACTAGGGCTTTCTCTGTAAATTTAGCATGCTTCAGTATAAAAAAAACAAAAAACAAAAAAACGTGTGGTAGCCACAGTTTGAATAATTGCCTTGTTAAATCATCATAGGTGTTATCAATGCAGTTTTCACTGTCATCTTTCTGTCATCGCCATCATCATCATCATTATCATCTCCATTACCATCCTTATCTAGTATTTGCAGGGTTTTGATAAAGAACCTCAAAATATCCATCATGAGGAACATGATTTGCTCTCAAGTACAGGGACCTGGATTCCACAGCAAATATTCCCATGGCACCGAAATCAATAATACATCTCTCTCCCATTCTCACTGAAATTATGTTTGGCTTCTTCTAATTCTTTTTCCTAACAGAAACTTCATTATGTTCAGATAGCCACCATTCCCCATTCCCTCCCCATCCCACTCCCTCGCCACCACCAAATCCCACGTGACTGAGGGAAATGGAATACACTTCCAGATCTTGGGGTGGATTCTGATTAATATAAATCCAAACAGCACATGGTATTCTCCCAGCAACTGAGACTGCTCCATGTGTGAGAAAGCAACCTTATTTAGCCCATTCAAATTGGAGTAATAGATTTGTAGTCCATATTAAGGGGTCAGATTTCTTTCTTTTTCCTGCTGCATGAGAATAAGTAAGCAATTTTCCTCAGTTGCTACTGGCAGCAACCTTATGACCATGGGGGAAAAGGATGTAGCTGTGGATGGCTGAGCAGAGTTATGGAAGGGATGTGGCTCTCTAATGATGTCATCGAGGTGTTAATTCAACCAAGCTTGGATCTAACCAAGCCTGGATCCAACCAAGCTTGCTCTTCTCTGGACTTCCTCTAAGTGAGAAAATGAATTCACTTGTCATTTAAGCAGGTAAAGTCAGGATTTTTGTCAGTGTCTAAAGTATTAGAAAACATACTGACCATTATTATACTATATTCACACTGTTTCAATGGTCTTTCTCTTCTGCCTCTGGTGTTACCCCTAACAATAACCCATTTTGTCCTCCACTCTCAGATTGAATTTCTGTAAACATTACATTTATTCAAAGTATGCTCCCAAACAAACAAGAAAACGAAAAATAAATACTAGCTTAGTGTATATCAATTAAAATCTAAGATAGCCAGTATGGAGAATACTGGCTTCTATGAGCTGGTAGCATACTAGCAAGCACAAATAGAAGAATAATTATCATTCAGAACTCTGGAAAGAGTTGGAAATAGAGTGAGGAAAGTTCATGGTGTTTGTAGCCTTTCCAGAGAAGAGGATGTTTAGGTTCTAGGAATTTGGCACCACTTATTTAGAGAAATTGCCCCAATATGAAGATGCCTATTGTTCCATTTATTAGCCAGGGTTTAATATACTTGTTTTTCTGATTAGATGTTTGCCAGACAAACTTTTAATAGATTATGTGGATTTGTGAATGTATCAAGAGGAAATATAAACCTAATGAAAATAACTCATTCAAGGTAAAATGATAAACCTGAATTCTGAACATCCAGGGGAGTTTAAAAAACATTGGCGAAACATGAACCCACTCAATTTAAAATACCTTTTAGAAACAAAGTCTTTGACATGTTATCCTCTTCTACATTTAATTTGTTAGTAACCAAAAGACAAGAAAATAATAAAATCAGATAAAATAATAAAATCAGATAGTGGTTACAGTGGCAAAGACAGTCATCTGTCACCAGAAGCTCATAGCTCATGCCACTCCAGAAACCATATTTTCTAGCTACTTGCCTTCAGATGTGACCAAGTGACTAGATGTCACTAACTATGACTATAACTGGAATAATAAAGGTCGCTACTGAGCTAGAAATAGAAAAAAGAAAAAAGGCAGATGTGCCTTTTCTCTCTCTGGTCAAAAATCAGAGGATTCTCTGGGAGAAGATATTTGCAAATGTCTTATCAAATAAGAGGCTAGCATCCAAAATCTATAAAGAACTTATCAAACTCAACACCCAAAGAACAAATAATCCAATCAAGGGCAGAAGACATGAACAGACATTTCTCCAAAGAAGACATCCAAATGGCCAACAGATACATGTAAAAATGCTCATCACCACCCAGCATCAGGGAAATACACAACAAAACCACAATGAGGTACCACCTCACACCAGTCAGAATGGCTAAAATTAACAAGACAGGAAATGACAGATGTTGACGAGGATGTGGAAAAAGAGGAACCCTCTTATGCTGTTGATGGGAATGCAAGCTGGTGCAGCCACTCTGGAAATCAGTATGGAGGTTCCTCAAAATTTGAAAATACAGCTACCCTACGACCCGGCAATTGCACTACTAGATATTTACCCCAAAGTACAAATGAAGTGATCTGAAGGAACACCAGCACCCCAATATTTATTGCAGCAATGTCCACAATAGCCAAACTATGGAAAGAGCCCAGATTTCCATCAACAGATGAATGGATAAAGAAGATGTGGTATATATACACAATGGAATACTACTCAGCCATCAAAAAATGAAATGTTGCCATTTACAATGACATGGATGGAACTAGAGGGTATTATGCTAGGTGAAATAAGTCAATCAGAAAAAGACAATTCTCATATCATCTCACTCATATGTGGAATTTAAGAAACAAAACAGAGGATCATAGGGGAAGAGAGGAAAAAATAAAACAAGATGAAATCAGGGAGGGAGACAAACCATAAGAGACTCTTAATCATAGGAAACAAACTGAGGGTTGCTGGAGGTGAGGGGGTGGGGGATGGGGTAACTGGGTGCTGGTCATTGGGGAGGGCATGTGATGTAATGAACACTGGGTGTTACATAAGACTGATGAATCACTGACCTCTACCTCTGAAACCAATAATATATTATATGTTAATTAATTGAATTTAAATTAAAAAAATAAGAAAAAAATCAGAGGATTCTCAGGCCCTAAAGGATAAGGAGCCACAAGATGAAAGGAGCCTCCATCTTTGAATCATCACATAGAAAAAAACTGCCTGACAGCTAAGAACACATGCATTGGACTCTAACTTGAGCGATAAAACAGAAAACAAATAAATGGGATTTCTATTGTGCTATCCACTGAAATTTATAGCAGTGAGTGTTACCATAAAAATTCAGAAGTTAGTAGCACAAGTACAGAACTACCTTAACAAAAATTTAAAGTACATAACATTGGTTTCATGGTTAAGGCAGCAGCATCAATGTAATTATTGTTCAGGACTGAAAATAATAAAGGTTAAAAATACTTATTAAAAAATGTCATTTGTAACATCTTGATAAATATATTGGAAGAAAAAAACAAATGCTTTTTGAGCTTGTGGATTTAAAGAAAGAAGTTTAAAAGTACAATAGTAGTAGTTGTATTAGTTGCTACATGCTTACTTTAGCAAGATATTATAGAAAAAAAAAGTATAAGTTAAAATTGGCTGGTTAATAGCAAACACTGAAAGGGATAGTCCAAGTGCAAAACTGAGGCCCCCCCAGGTTTGGAAAGCGAGTTGTTTCTAGGACCTAAATAGTAAGAAAAAATACTGAAAATGTCTTTGAGCACCAAAAGCCAATTAAGAGTTCCAATTAAACAGAAGAATTTCACCTTCAGACAAAAGATGTTTACTCCCCACTGAAGCATTGTTTTCACGCCCCACAGTAACCACAAATAGGTTGAAAGAGAAAAGCAAGAGTGTGAGGTACAAAGAAATAATTTGAGTTTGATAATTATTTCTAGAATATAACTTAGGATACTGGTATATAAAGGTAATGAGAAGCAAAGAAATAAAAATTCTACTAATTTTTAGGGAATTTATAACCACAAAGTCATGACCCTAGCTTACAAAATTCTTTGTCCCCTCAAACCTTTAAACAACTTGAAAGGAACAAGAAACAGTCTGTGAAATATATAGAGTCCACAGGGGGAAAATATTCCCCATTGCCAATTTTGTATTGGCACACATTGATGTATTGATGTATTGAATACAACAGACAAGAAAGAACCTCCCAGGGGAAGCATAGGTAAAGAACAATGGACAAGGGGAAATGTTACAGGGAAAGAAGCAGCATCTAGACAAAATACTTCCAAACCGCCGGGGCAGGAGGGCCTTCCTTTCCTTGCCTGACAGGATTTCATTATTGCTTTATGCCAATGACTACTGTGTGCTTCCAATCTTCTTTTCTAGCTGATAATTTTGTTTTGTTTGTCATTCTATCACTGGTCCATCCATTTATATAGTGTATGGAGGGGACAGTGGGTACAGACACCTTTTCTTTTGGTTCATAGTTTGTTGTATACAAGGAAGCACAAAAGGTCATCATGAATAGGATTACTCATCACCTAGGGATCCTCCACTCTGGTCTAAATGTAGTGTATTCTATGTATAGGATTAGATATGTAAGGTTGCATATAGATATCTGGTAGCCAGAAGAGAAGACTGTGGTAGAAATGGCAAAGTATTTATTGAAAGCTCCCATTTCCATAGTCTGGTGGTGTCATGGGCAAGAAAGTGCCTAGTCAGGTGCTACATTTAATAGCTATAGTCACCATGCTGTACATGTGTACTTACTTATATTGTAACTGAAAGTTTTTTCTGGCCACTTTCCTCCAGTTCTCCCTTTCTCCAACTTCTGCCACTGGTAATCACAAGTCTGATCTCTTTTTCTATGAGTCTATTCTGTCATGTTTTGTTTAGACGTCACATATAAGTGAGTTCATACAGTATCTGTCTTTCTTTATCTGACTTACTTCACTTATTATAATGTCTTCAAGGTCCATCCACGTTGTCACAAATGGTAGGATTTCCTCTTTGTTTTTTCTTTAATGGTTCAATAATATTCCACTCTTTGTGTGCGTGTGTCAGTGCATACGTGTGTGTGTGCGTGCATGCACACATGTATGTGTATATCACAAATTCTTTGGATAAAAATGCAATGATACATTGATAGATATGTTCTTCCCATGTCATGGCTATTGTAAATAATGCTACTGTAAAGATGAGGGTGCAGATATCTTTTTGAGTTAATGTTTTTATTGCCTTTGGATATATTCCCAGAAGTGGAATTACTGGATCATATGGTAGTTCTATTTTTAATTTTTGAGTATCCTCCATACTGTCTTCCATAATGGTTGTATCAATTTACAATTTACAACTTCCCACCACTAGTACATAAAGGTTCCCTTTTCTCCACATCTATGTGAGCATTTGCTATTTTCTTTCTTTTTGATGATGACCATTCTAACAGGCATGAAGTCATATCTCATTGTATTGTTAATTTGCATTTCCCTAATAACTAGTGATGTTGAGCATCTTTTCATGTACCTGTTGGCCTTTATATGTCTTCTTTGGAGAAATGTCTATTCATGTCTTTTACCCGTTTTTTAATGGGGTTGCTTTTTTCTTTTCTTTCTCTCTTCTTAATTTTTTATTGAGTTGTGGGAGTTCTTTATATATATTTTGGTCATTAACCCCTTATCAGATACAAAGTTTGCAAATATTTTTTTCCCCATTAAATAGGTTGTCTTTTTACTTTGTTGATGGTTTCTTCTGCTGTGCAGAAGCTTTTTACCTTGATATAGTCCCACTGGTCTATCTATCTATCTATCTATCTATCTATCTATCTATCATCTATCTATCTATCTATCTATCTATCTATCTATCTAGTTAGTTAGTTGTTTGTGCTTGAGATGTCATATGCAAAAATTAATTACCAGGACCTATGTCAAGGAGTTTTATTCCTATGTTTTCGTCTAGGAATTTCATGGGTTCAAGTTTTATGCTTAAGCTTTTTATCCATTTCAAGTTAATTTTCGTGAGTGGTGTGAAATATGAGTCTAGTTTCCTTCTTTTTACATGTGACTATCCAATTATCCCAGCATAGTGTATTGAAGAAACTGGCTTCTTTCCATTGAGTATTCTTGGCTCTGTTGTCAAATATTAGTTGATTGTACATGCTTGCATTTACTTCTGGATTCTCAATTCTGTTCCATCGGTTTATTTGTCCGTTTTAATGTCAGTACCATAGTATTTCAATGACTATGATTTATAGTATACCTGGTACTCAAGAAGTGTGATGCCTCCTGACTAAACACAATTTTTACAAGTGCTTACAAAGACAATTATCTCACTAAAACTGAAAGAAGACCAGATACCCTCAACATTTGACTTTTTCCTTTGCATGATTAAAAAAAATATCTTGAGTAAACACTACTTGACACTGTAAAACATCCACCTTGACCCTAAGGCCAGACCAATTTCTCCCTAGTCAAACCACTAAGAATCTGGCTCAAGGGAAAATATCAATTTTGGATCAATATCCTGCAAGGCTCAGCAGTCAAGCAGAACAAAATATAGCTCAGCATAAAAGCTGTTTTTTTTTTCTTCTCGTTCTTGTTCTTATTCTTTTTTTTTTTCGTTGAATATGGTTATATAACCTACAGTAAAATCCTGAATTTATGTTAAATGTGAAAGAGTGCTAATATACAAGGGGAATGGTGTCAAGTACTTATTTTATTGTTGTTAATTTTTGTCCTTTCCCTTGTGGTGGTGTTTCCAAACCAAGATTTTCTACTTTTTGAAAATAACATTTGTGCCTGACCCATCATTTATCTCATAAACTTCAAATAAATTACAGCTTAGCATTTTGTTTGTTATTTAGAGTGGAGTTTTTTTTTTTTTTTGTAAACTATAGTAACTATATCTTCTGGTTATAATATTTGATATTTGAAGCATAACTCTGTTATACTCCAAGCTCGGTAAGAGTATATATCACATTGTCATCTTTGATGCCCTCATTACACCTGAGTGAAAAGAGGAAATCCATCCACATATTTTCAAATCAGTACCACTGGCTCATATGCACTTCTTGTTTTCACAGAACTCTATGTAAGAAACAATTAGAAATAATTTTAAACTACTTGGAAATATAAAATTATTCTTTTCTAATAATGGCACAGATTCTTCCAGTATGCAAACTATTCTCTGGCAGAGAGTATAAGAGCTTTCATGCCACTTGAGAATCATTTTATAAGTGAAACAATAATTTGCTTAATGTTACCCCAGTGGCTCAGATTATTCACAGATATTCCAAAAGTGTTGGAGAATCTGATAGAATAAAAGCTACCATCAGTTTCTTAGAGTGTATCTTTAAAGATAAAAATAGTGATACTAGGACTGCTATCCAGAGTACTCCCACCCCAACTTCTTCTTTGTATTGCAAAATGTTACTGGGAAAAAAAAATGCCATTTGCTTGAAAAGAGATAAGAAAAATATTTCTCGATATGAGTTTGAATGGCCTTGGCCAAAAGGGAATAGAGGAGTTCTCCTAGAAAAGGGAATAAAGACTTGAGACAAGGTATTTGTACATATTCCAGACAAGTTTAGCTAAGTTAAAAGAGACCCCCTAAGTGCCTGGGAAGAACAAGAAAAAGTCAAAGAAGTGCACAGAAGAGACAAATATCATACAGCAGTGGTTGTAGTAGATAATGTTCGTTCTTAATTCATTTTTCTTTTTCCATGTTAGCTTGGTCCCAATTTCACTCCCATGTTGTTCTGTCTTTCACATGCCAATGGTTAAAAAAAAAAAAAAAAGGCTTTTGTTGTCCCATTCAGGTAGGCATCTACCCCATTTCTGAATAAGAAGACATACATGTATGTCTCCTTAGGAGCTCTTCTACACCCAAGGGAAATATAATGCTCCCCCCCTTTTTTTCCCCTTTTCTTTATTTTGAACTGAGTATCTTGTTTCTACACAGGATCCCTAGAACTTCAGTATAGCCATTTATGACAATAGAATTAGCTTGAAAAGCACACACCAAAGATAACATCACAAAGAGGTAAACGGACACACATTCTTAATGATATTGTTGAGCCACTAAAATAACCAATACAGGACTGTCTTATACCTAGATTTTTACGTGATATAATAAATTCCTTCATAATTTAAGTTACACATTGTTATTTTTTTTTCTATTACTTTATTTATTTGAGTGGACATCATTAATCAGAGTGAGAATTCAGAGAAGAAATCTCTTTTATAGGGAGTGGCTAGAAAGATGGGAAGATACTAAATATAATTACTAGAAATAGCACTGTGAACTCAGTAATTTAGAGATAAGCTTAACAAGCACCAAAAATTTAGAGAGTGAAAAAGAGAGAGAGAAGAGCAAAGAGAACAAATAGAGATGTAGAATGTTTTGCATTATTTTGAGTTATTTGTATTATTATGAATGATGTGAGCTAAGAACACACCGAGAGTTGAATCAATTTGGGGTAAGTTTCCAGTAAAGGCTGTAGTGAACACAAACCACTCCAAATTACTCTTTCATAATCCCAGGATAATCACAATATAATTTGTATCTGAAGGGGACAGTGATTAAAGGCAATACCATACATGAACCTCCACTTGAGAAGAGGCCTGGAGAGGAATTTGGAACATTTGACCCTAGACAAAATGAATTAATGAGAATAATTTGAGTCATATATAAAACAGCTAATATGGATTTATACCCTTGAGTGAGTCTTTGAACTACTAACTTCACTCAAAATAGTGCAGACCATGAAACACAAACTTGCATATCCATGTTGTCTTGCCTAATCACATTAGCAACTCCTGAAAGGAACTTCGGATTGAAAAGTGGCAGTGATAACCCTCCTGAAGTACTTAGTAAACTGGCCGATAGGTAGATGCCTATTGTTTAGATAATTCTCTATGAATTAAATGCCATCTAGGAGTGCTGAAGTCAACCAGAGAAGGTAGTAGTAGTGTAAATAGGAGATAAGCATAGAGATATTTAGATTGATTATGGACAGATAAAACAATGAAAATAGAGCTAACATTATAATGATACTCAGTTGAATTCGTTGTTACAGATAAGAAAACACATTGGTAAGACTTGGGGGATAATTAATACAAATTTATAAGACTAAGGATGTAGTCACTGCACTCCATTAATTACCCACTGAGTATAAGAAGTGAGCAAATAACTTCTTGGTACTCTTCACATAGGTGAATTTGGAGGTCCATTCACCTGAATCCTGCTCCTATGTGCAGGACCAAGACTGTTCCAAAGATATACTAACAACGCAAAATACACTTTCAGCAATTAGTTTTGTTCATCTATCTATCTATCTATCTATCTATCTATCTATCTATTTTTTAAGAAACTTCAAGTTCACTATCTCCAAGAAGAAAATTAGAGCAAGTCAACACATAAACTCAGTAGGATGATTACTGAAGTTATTAAAATGTCTACCTTTTCTGAGTTTTCTTCTAATAAAAAGAAATAAGCAAGAAGATTTTGAGGGAGGCTAAGTTTACAGAATTTTCAAGAAACTTTTTTTGTGGGTATGTGTAGAGGATAGTTCTTCCTCAAAAAGTTAGGACTCACAATTTGTAATCTATCAAAATGTGAATATGAATGCCTGAAGATTAAGGGTGCTCATAAATTACAGATGAGTATACAAGACTTCAAGACTGATGCTTCCATGAGGAAAACAAAAACATATAGTGGCATGTCTTTAGATACTTCCTAATGTTCAAACCCATAGCAACTTCAGAACCATCTGAGTCATCAAACTAATAGATAGCAGTTAGTTGTGGGGGTGTAGTCTATAGATTCAATTTACCCATCGTACAGTCTGAGAAGATTAACAGACAAAGGTCAGCAACAGCCCTACTATTACAGATGAATAGTGAGTGCAGGCTCTAATTTGGAGCCTAGGCTAGCTCTAGGAGCCACTTAATAGAATTGAAAACCTGATATCTACCCAGAGGATCTCCTTGGTATAAAACCCCTTTCAGGGGCATGGGCAAACCTGCCTCATTTCTGGTTTCCCACATTCACAGAGTATCTTAGATTAGAATTTCTTAAGTCCATTCTACTCCCTGATAGCTGTTTACTTTGATTCTATCTCTAATTTCTCATCTATGATCAGTTTTGCCAGCAGTAGGAATCCAGGTAGATGATGGGAAAAAGTTTATTAACTATTTAAATACTGTCAATCACTCCTGTGTGCATTCAACTTCAAGACTTGAACTTCACTCCTCTGCTTTCTGGTCGTTGGCCTGCTTTTATAGAGAACTAAGATGATGACACTTTACCCTGGTTCTCTACATGGGGTCATAGATTCACAAATAAATCCTACAAACACTCTGTCATTCATGCTCTTCAAGTCAAAAATCCAGCCCACATAGAAAAATGGTATACATTATACTTAGAAAATATCAATTCCTGCTGTTTTTTNTGAAAGGGGAGATTCCCCTCTCCCTCAGGTTAGCCAGCTGACATAACTCTACTGAGTTGGGGTTATATACATGCTACCACACATCTGCCAAGATGCATTTTTCCCAAATTGCCAAACCAACTCCATTATCATCATTAAAAGTAAAAGTTAAAAGTATAGCCAACTAAAAGATATTTTTTTCAGTGCAGCTTTTGAAGAAGTAAGGCAACTCTCCCTCATTTCTACTGCTACTAAGGTCAAGCTCTAAGAATCAGGTTTGACTTTAAATATATTCCAATGTTTTCTGAAGTTATAAGAGAACGAGCCAAATATATATCACTCACCCCATACAATTAAGAAAAGGTAGGAGAAATTTCACTGGTGGCACATGTCCCCTTTAATAAATCATGCAGAGTTGTTCTAGCCTTGACTATTCAATATACTCTGGACCAGGCCCAAAAGTAGAAGTTAAAGGAAAAGCCTACTGTTCCTATCCTAGATAGTACCGTACTAATCTTAGCCAAATTTCTGATAATAAGAGAAAGGTAGAATATATTTGAAAGAGTTGTATTACAAACCGGTTTATATTTATAAAAGAGCAGAGCTCTGCTGTCTCTGATATCTATGATTCATGATTGAAAAACTGTTAGAGACGTAGAGCAAACTCAAACAAAAAATTCCAAAGAACTTATTGTGATAAATGATACATGACAAAATTGCATTTAAACAGTTACTAGGCCCAAAGGCATCCTGCAGAGAATAAGTGCAAACAATATGGGGATTTTCTACTCCTAATTCCTTTGATAAAAATGACAAAATATGTTTCTTTCATGTAATGACAGAGAAACAGGAAGCTTGAGAACATAAAATACGTTGCTATTCAGAAAGGGAGATGGCGTTCACATATATTATATTTCAGATTGACAGTTTTATTTAGAAAGGGTCTCTGGATCTTTGTTTTTAAGAATGGGGAAGGATAAGATGGTAGAATGAGGGGAGAAACACAATAGCTTCACCTCTTAACATTTTTGGCAGATAAGACTGTCTAAAGGCTAATTCGAAATTCAGTTAGCACATCCAGGGAAAAACATGCAAGCAAATATATTTCTAAACAGAATTCCAAAAGAATGCTGTTAGCACATTTGTAAATTTCCAGTTCTTTCTTACTACCCTTATCCAACAACCCAAACAAATCAGTTTAAATACAACTTCTTTCACTAATGTCTTTTGAAGCATCACTGCAGTCAGATTGAGTCAAGTCACCATCTGCTGCAAATACAAATAGAGCTACATTCAAGAATTATATTACACAGCCTTCCTAGCAAAGTTCTTATGTGCAAGCTGTTCTTGTCAAAATCAGAACCATTGTGATGATGCATCTTAATATTCAATCAGACTTTAAGTAAAGAGTGACAAAAGTCCACATATGGATGACAGCTGTTTCTTCTGTAAATATTTTCCCATTTATTGAATGGAGGCTTATGGCAGTTCAGGATATACTCCATCAGACATTTCAGCCTGAACTGCTTGGGGACGATTAAAGCAGTAACAAGGATAAAATTTCCGTTTTCAAATCTTTGCTACAACTTACATCTGAAAACACAACAGCTCCTCCAATTAAAATTGTACATTATGTCATTAATTTGAGATTTTCCTTTGCCCAGTACTGACTGGAGAAACAAATGAATTTATAAGACTCTACATCTTTTTTGCCCCTTCCCCTCAATAATGCCATAGTTTTTATAAAATCGAAGCGTAATTCCTATATTGATTTTCTAATCATATAACAAACTTGATGGGAATTTAAACATTTATGACCATATTTTGACAAATTGTGAAATATTTTAAAAAGATTAATGAGCCTATTAGCTAAAAGAAGGTCAGATAAGACATCTTTTTAACCAACAAAGAGGCTTGCAAAATTAGAAAGTCAAAAAAAAAAAAAAAGAGAGAGAGAGAGAAAATGAATTCTGATGAATTTAGTAACTCCATAATTATATAGTATTTACATTATCAGCAGTTAGAGGGGGAAAAAACAACAACAACAACATTGGTTTCAACTAAAAGATGACCTTAATGTTTAAGTAGTACCCATGAACTTGTATTATGCCCCTTTTAGAAATCCCAAATGTGTTGGATGTAAGTTTGTTAATAGTACAACTTTCAAGTAGTATTTCTGAAGCTTGCTAACTACAAGGTCTACTGCTAAGGGAACTTAAAGTCTTCTCTCTTTAACCTAAAACTACCCTGAGGCTCTTGTCTGGTGACCCCAAAGCAATTCTTAAGAGGGTGACAGGTTGTTTGTATCTCAGGTTAGGCCAGCAATATTAATGTGTTAAGGAACTGATATTCCCCAGCTTCTGCATGGTAAATTGTAGCCCTTTTTTCCTCCTTGCAATGCAGTTGTTGAAATCGACATTTAAAAATACTTTAAGCCTACAGCCTTATATTCCACAAAGCCCACCAGACACTGATCTATTATATTTTTTGATCTATTACATCTTTAATTGGTAACTACTTAAGATCAAACAATAAAAAAGAATTTCTTACCCTGCTATTGGATCTACTGCTATTGCCTTAGGATTATGAAGCTCCAGGTCAATCAGGGTGACACATACAGACCCGTTGTAATTACAAACAAAGATCCGGTCACTGACATGGTCCACGAAATAGAGATTTCTGGTAAGCCAGTCAATCGCCATTTGTTGCACATCTGAAAAACACACATACACAAAATCATTGCGTTACAGGTGCAAATTTAGTATCATAATACAAAGAGTACATAAGTATGCCCAAACCATCACAGGAGACATTCCAAAAGTAAAGGTAATTTTATGATTAAAAAAAAAAAAAAACCTGCAAAGATAATTATTTGCTATGCCAAAATAAGTGATTTTATTATTCTGTAAAGTAATGACTACCTTTTAATACCTTTCTTCTCAAAGGACTGAAGATGATCTAGGCAAATCGGCAAATAATCTCTAAATCTTAAAATACAAGTATGTACAATAAAAATCTTTGTCCTAGTTCCCCCATTTATGCTAAATAGTTCATTCAACCCAATGGTTCAATGACATAGCCAAACTCTTCAGTTAATAAGAGTGAACTTTCTATAAGTCTAAGAGTAAACCCATATTTTCAGATCCTCTTCCATCAAAAAAAAAAAAAAGAAAGAAAGAAAGAAAGAAGAAAAGAAAAGAAAAGAAAAGAAAAGAAAAGAAAAGAAAAGAAAAGGAGGAGTGGAAAAGGTAGAAAAGGAGATCTGTAAGATCTCTTTGTTTACAAAAAATATTCAAAGCGAAAGGAGGGTGATATGTTTTTCAATGGCAAACATAGGCATTATAAAACAGGCCTGCTCAAAGATGAATTCTCTAGAATGTCTTCAATAGTACTTTCTATGATGAAGGAAATATTTTACATCTATGTTGTCTAATAAAGTAGCTATTAGCCAAATGTGTCTACTGAACACTTAAAATGTGACTAGTGTGACTGGGAAGCTAAATCTGTATTGTATTTCATTTTAATGATCTCAGATTTAAATTTAAAAGATGTAGCTAGTGGCTACAATGGATAGACCAGGTTTAGGAGAATGTATTTGTGTTTGACTTGAATATCTTCCATTTGATCAGACCTATACCACTGGGGAATTTCATGCTAATTTGTAGATATTTATCTGGTAGAAAAGATAACCCAAAAAGTTATGGTCATACTGCCCTGTGAGGCATTAACCATTTTGATGCTCTCCTACAAACTTTATTTATATATTCTTTTTCCTTAAAATGCCTGCAAATATTCAATTCCACTAATGCTCTTAGATCTGCTGGGATGGTTCTCTCAGTAATTCCATAAATAAATTTCTGGCTCATACTTATTCTTGAATTTTATGACAGTCATGTTTTTTATCTATTGGAAATTATACTTCGATACCTCCTTGTTTAAACTTACTATGGATCTGTGATTCATTCACTAAGAAGTTTCCTTCTATAATCTCAACCTAAACATTCTTCCTACTCTGTTCTTCAAAATACTTCCTTAGTAACATGCTGCTTCAGTGAATGATACCTTTTCAACCGAAAGACTGACATAGATGCATGTGTCATTATTAGCACTCTTAATGGTATATTGTCAAAACAAGGTACAGAAAGTAGCAACTTTGTGGGAATTTCTATCATGGCTTACAAGGACAAGCACGGAGTGGATATTGCAATTCACTGGACACAAATCTTCAAGCTATCGATTACAGTTTCATTCCCGAATTGTACAGTCTTTATGGAAACATAACCATTTAAATGTTCCACAAACTACATGCAGCTTTTTTCAACCAGTTCAGCAATCAGGATTTTTAAAAAGCTGAACTATTTCTCTGTCTCCAGAAATCTGCAAATGCATGCTTTGTTTGTTTTTTATTCATTTTACCTTATTATACCAACTAGAGCACAGGACCCACTGTTTCAAATGTCATTTTAAATACCTTGGGTTCAGATAAAGTATGTGTCAGAGCCCATTCAATGACCCATCCCTCCTGCTAGGCATGCAGTTTGTGTAGTCTATGCAATTGTAATTTCAGACAAAAGGGCTTTTTGACAGCACTCACACCTTTTTTCAACTCTTCATCATTACAGAAAGATTCTCTGCTACTGAAACAATAGGTATTGTTAACAACCATCCAAGTCTGAAGCAACAAGGTCTCACTAAAGAACCTAATAATTAGCCAAACACTTAGTAATTGTGGGTATTGGCTTTGTTTCCTTTTCTTCTGTTTGAAGATTCTGTCTAGTTTTAATGTAATCTTTTATTAAGATTGGAGAATTGAGGCAATTAGGCAAAAAAGTTCAAGTAAGCAAGCTGACAGATACATAGATAAGTAAGTAAATAAATTTGGCTGAAATTAATTTATATGTTTCAGGAGATAGGTGAATCTTCCAGACAATGGATTCAGTATTTCTTTTTAATTTTGCTGAAATAGAACCAAGATCATAGGAAACTGGTAAAGATAATTGTAATCATTTTATGACATTATGAAAAAAAATCCCAAATTTGTAGACCCTTATTACTTAATATATTAACAGGAATATATTTAAATTTTTGTTCTAATAACAATAATGTTATTATTGTTATTAGAACAAAAATTTAAATATATTCCTGTTAATATATTTCCTAGTTGCTTTTTATTCCTTTTCCAACTGAAGTCATCCTCTAGTAGACACCTCAAAAAATTAATTAATTTTCCTGAGTAATGTATCTTTGCTTAACTTACAATTTAATAGTGATCAGATCCCAGTCTCTATGAATTTAGATATTAATTTGTACACTGATAAATTGCAAATAATTTATGTCCAATAGAGATGCAAATGATTTCCATCAGGTAGTAAAGATAACCCTAATTTTATTGTCCAGTATGACATTGACTAGTTCTATATCTAATTTTAAAATCTTAAATTAATATATTTTTATTTCATTGATTGTAAATACTTCAGTCTCTTCTGTACTCTTTTGAACCAGATTTACCATCCTTCTGGTTCTCATTAGTGAGCTAAGTGACTCCTTAACACATATTCACTATATATTTGTACAAGTCGTGTTTTTAACTTTTTAGAAAGTTACACATTGACAACATATACTTCTTGATTTCTTTTCAATTTATTTGCTATATAATCTTCCACTTGCCAGAGATGGAAAATGCAAATGTCCACAAGAAGGAGAAAGATAAGATAACTAAGCAAAACTTGTTTGAAGGAACTATGACAATGCTAGAAGATAACCTGGAGTACACATCCACTTAAAAAGGTAGGCTCAATTCCAGCTGATTGTTTTGACTTCATAGAAATGCTTCATTATTTCAAAGGAACCCAAAATACAGTCTGTTGCTGCCTACAAGAGACTCACTTCAAATCTAAAGACACACACTGACTGAAAGTTAAGGAATGGGAAAAGATATCCATGTAAATGAAAAGGAAGAATGCTGAGGTAGAATGCTTACATCAGGCCAAACAGACTTTAACAAAAAACAAACATACAAACAAAAAGTTGCAACAAGAAACAAAGAAGGGCATTACATAATGATAAAGGGTAAATCCAACAAGAAGATATAACGTTTGTAAATATTTATGCACCCAACATAGGAACATCTAAATGTATAAAACAAATATTAACAGATACAAAGGGAGAAATTTATAGAAAAACTATAATAGTAGGAGACTTTAATACTCCACTTGCATCAGTGGATGTCCAGACAGAAAATTAATAAGAAAACAATGTCCTTGAACAACATATTAGAACAGATAGACTTAACAGAATACTTCAACTAAAAACAGCAGAGTACACATTCTTCTCAAGTGTTCATGGAATATTCTACAGGATAGATCACATAGCAGGGTATACAACAAATCTCAATAAATTTAAGAACACTGAAATCATATGAAGTATCTTTGCTGACCATAACACTATAAAATTAGAAATCAATTATAAGAAGAAAATTAAAAGAAAAGGAAACACAAACAGCATGCGATTAAACAATCCATATGTCAATGAAGAAATTAAAAAAGAAAAAATAATACCTGAAACAAATGAAAATGGAAACACAATTGTCCAAAATCTATGGGACACAGCAAAAGCAGCTCTAAGAGGGAAATTTACAGAGATACAGGTCCAGTTCAAGAAATAGAAAAATATCAAAAAAAGCCCTTCTAGCCTTACACCTAAAGGAACTAAAAAATAAAACAACAAACAAAACCCAAAACCAGTAAAAGGAAGGAAATAATAAAGATTAGAGCAGAAGTAAATACAACAGAAACCAAAAAAGAACGGCCCCCAAAAGCCCCAAAACAAACCAAACAAAAACCAATAGGACAGATCAATAAAACCAGGAGCTGCTGGTTTGTTGAAAAGATCAATGAAATTGATAAACCTTTAGACATATGACTCATCCAAAAAAAAAAAAAAAAGACTCAAACAATCAGAAATGAAAGAGACATAATAACTGACACCACATAAATACAAAGGATTATAAGAGATTATTATGAAAAATTATAAGCCAACAAATTGGACAACCTAACAGATAAATTCCTAGAAACACACAACCTCCCAAAACTGAATCAGGAAGAAATAGAAAATCTGACAGACCAACTACCAGCAATGAATTTAAATCAGCAATCAAAAAATTCCCAACAAACAGAAGTCCAGGACCAGAAGTCTTCACAGGTGAATTCTATCAAACTTTTAAAGACAAGTTAATACCTATTGTTTTCAAACTATTCCAAAAAATAGAACAGGGAAGACACCTTCCAAAGTCATTCTTTGAGGCCAGCATTACCCTGATATCAAAACCAGATAAAGATATCACTAAATAAGAGAACTACAGGCCAATATCTCTGACGATCATACAGGCAAAAGTCCTCAACAAAATACTGGCAAACCCAATCCAACAATTCATAAAAAAGCATACACTGCAATTGAGTGGGATTTATTCCTGGGATGTGAGGGTGTTTCAGTATTTGCAAATCAATCAAACTGACACATCACATCAACAAGAGAAAGGATAAAAACTATATGGTCTTTTCAATTAATGGAGAAAAAACACTTAACAAAGCACAATACCCATTCATGATAAAACCATCGACAAAGTAAGTTTTGAAGGAACATGCCTCAACATAATAAACGCAATATAAGAAAAACCCACAGCTAATATCATACATAATGAGGTAAAAACAGAACTTGTCTCCTAAGATCAGGAACAAAACAAGGGCATTCACTTTCACCCCTTTGTTTCAACATAGTAGTGGAAGCCCTAGCCACAGCAATCAGACAACAAAAAGAAATAAAAGCCATCCAAATTGGTGGGGAAAAAATAAAACTTTCAATATTTGCAGATGAGAAGATACTATATATATAAATGAATTCAGTAACGTTGTGGGATATAAAATCAATATACAGAAATCTGTTGCATTTCTGTACATAAATAATGAAGCAGCAGAAAGAGAAATTAAGAAACCAATACCATTTTAATTGCATCAAAATAATAAAATGCCTAATAAATTTAACCAAAGAGTTGAAAGACCTGTACTCTGAAAACTATAGAACACTGATGAAAGAAATTGAAGACAAAACAAAGAAATAGGAAGAATTTCCATGCTCATGGATTGAAAGAACAAATATTGTGCAAATGTCTATACTACTCAAAGTAATTTACAGATTTAATTCATTCCTTATCAAAATACTATCAGCATTTTTTTGCAGAACCAGAACAAGCAATACTAAAATTTGTATGGGACCATAAAAGACCCCCCAAAACACCCAAAGCAATCTTGAAAATGAAGAACAAAACTGGAGGTATCACAATCCCAGATTTCAACATATACTATAAATCTGTAATAATCAAAACAATATGGTATGGGCACAAATATAGACACATAGATCAATAGAACAGAATAGAGGGCCCAGAAATAAACCTATGATTATATGCTCAACTAATCTTCCACAAAGGAGGCAAAAATAGGCAATGGGAAAAAGATAATCTCTTCAACAAGAAACAAAACAAATAAACAAAAACAAAGTTATCTTCCTCCTTTGTTAGGAAAAATGGACAGCTACATGCCAAAGAACGAAGCTGGACCACTTTCTTACATCATATATAAAAAGAAACTCAAAATAGATTAAGGACCTAATATGAGACCTGAAAGCATAAAAATCCTACTACAGAGCACAGGCAGCAATTTTTTGACTTGGCCATAGCAGCATTTTTCTAGGTATGTATCCTGAAGTGAGTAAAACAGGAAAAATAAACCACTGGGACTACATCAAAATAAAAAGCTTCTGCACAGAAAAGAAAACAGTAAAACGAAAAGACAGCCTACTAGAGGGGAGAAGATCTTTACAAATGACATAAATGATAAAGAATTAGTATGCAAAATATATAAAGAACTTATGCAACTCAGTGCCAAAAAAAACCCAGACATAATCCAATTAAAAATGGGCATAAGACAGCAACAGACATTTCTCCAAAGAAGGCATACATATGAACAACAGCCACATAAAACAGATGCTCAATACCACTAATCCTCAGGGAAATGTAAGTCAGAATGGCTAAAATCAAGAACACAAGAAACAGCAAGTGCTGGTAAGGATGTGGGGAAAACAAAAATCCAAAAACCTGTGCACTGCTGATGGGAATACAAACTGGTGAAGCCACTGTGGAAAACAGTATGGATATTCTCCAGAAAGTAAAAAATAAAATTACTATATAATACAGTAATTCTACTACTGGGTATTTACCCAAAGAATATGAAAACACTAATTCAAAAAGATACATGAACCCATATGTTTACTGCAGCATTAATTATAATAGCCAAATTATGAAAGCAGCCCAAGTATCCATCAAGTGATGAATGCATAAAGAAGATGCAGTGTGTGTGTGTGTGTGTGTGTGTGTGTGTGTGTACACATACATAGGAGCATATGTACAATGGAATACTACTCAGCAATAAAAAAGAATGAAATCCTTCCATTTGCAACAATGTGGATGGATCTAGAGATTACAGTGCTAAGTGAAAAAAGCCATCAGAGAAAGACAAATACCATAGGATTTCACTCATCCATGGAACTTAAGAAAAAAATAAATAAATAAACAAAAACAAAGAATAAAGAGACAAACCAAAAAAGAACTCTTAACTATAAAGAGCAAACTGTAAGGTGGGGGGGAGGGGGGATGAGTGAAATAGGTGAAAGGGAGTAAGAGTATACTTATCATGAAGAGCTCTGAGTATTGTATAAAATGGTTGAATCAATACATTGTACACCTGAACCTAATATAACACTGTATGTTGACTACACCGGAATCAAAATTTTATAAATAATAAAGTGGGTTCCTTGTAATTAAAAAAAAAAAGAAAAAAGAAATAAAAGTCATTCAAATGGTTAAGGTAAAGTAAAAAATTGTTAAGGAAAAAGTAAAACCGTTACTATTTTTAAATGACATAATACTATACATCAAAAAATTAAAAAAAAAAATCTAAAGCCTCTATCCCAAAACTATTAGAATAAATGAATTCAGTAAAGTTGCATAATACAAAATCAATAGACATATATCTACTGCATTTCTATATACTAATAATGAACGATAGGAAAAGAAATTTAGGAAATTATCCCATTTATAATGACATAATAAAGAATAAAATATGGAGGAATAAACTGAATCAACAAAGTGAAAGACTTATACTCTAAAAACTCTAAGACACTTATGACATAAATTGATGACACAAATAATGGAAAGATAAATTATGCTCACAGATCAGAAGAATTAATATTATTAAAATGTCTTTACTAAGGGGGAGGGAAAAAGATGGCAGAGGAGTAGGAGACCCTGTTTCAGCTGGTCCCCTGAATCGAGCTGGATATCTACCAGACCATCCGGAACACCCACGAAATCAGCCTGAGACGTAAGATACATCTGGATCTCTGGATCTCTACAAATGAACATCTCCTGTGCTGGGTTTTGAGGTACAAAGCAGGGAGCTGGGAGTCTGTGCACGGATATCGGAAAATAAATGGAAGCGGGAGGGAGCCGCTGCGCTCAGGCGCCAGGAAACGGAAGCCTCCTGTGCTGGGGAGTGGGCGGGACTCCCCGACCTGTAGCCAGAGCAAAACCAGACTGAAATCGGGAGCTCAGGAGCGTGTGCGCAGGAACTGGGGGTGGCTGGTGGTTTTAGAAGCACAAAAGGCAGAGACATGCCAGCCCTGGGAGCAAGGACTGGGAGAGTGGCTGTGGGGAGCACAACCGGGACGCTGCGGGTTTTCAGCAGCACCAACAGAAACAGAGTTAGAGTGGCCAGGAGAGCTCAGTGAAGAACAGACTTCGATCTCTCTGTTCTGAGACAGAGGCTAAGATACGGCTGCTGCTACTGTGACTCTCAGAAGAGTCACAGAAAGCCGCCAGGGAAAGCTGCCAGAGAACAAAAGCCCGGAAAAACTGGTTCTCACTGTGCCCACGCCCCCCCCCCTCCCATACACACACAGGGGAGAGGGCAACTCTACCCAAACAGGGTTGCCTGAGTATCAGTGCAGCAGGCCCCTCCCCCAGAAGGCAGGCTGAAAAAACAAGAAGGCCACATCCCTAAGGTCCCTATAAAACAAGTACATCTTGCTTGGGTCCTGGTCAATAATTTGGCTCTGTCCATCCCCGCAACCACACCTCATCAGAATGACAGGAGGAGGAACCCCCAACAAAGGAAAGAAACAGAGACTGCGGCCTCTGCCACAGAACTAATAGATACGGATATAACCAAATTGTCAGAAATGGATTTCAGAGTAACAATTGTCAAGATGATGTGTAGGCTTGAAAAAAATAATATTAGCAAAAATATAGAATCTCTAAGGGCTAAAATGAGAACAAATCTGGTGGAAATTAAGAATTCTATGAATGAAATTCAGTTTAAACGGATGCTCTGATGGCCAGGGTAAATGGGGCAGAAGAACGAATTAGTGAGTTAGAGGATGAGATGATAGAAAAGAAGGAAAGAGAAGAAACATGGCTTAAAAAACTCCACTTTCAAGAAAAAAGACTACGGGAGATTACGGACTCAATGAAACATTCCAATGTCAGAATCATCAGCAACCCCGAGGGGGTGGAGAAAGACAGAGGTCTAGAAGAGATACTAAAAATTGTAGCTGAGAACTTCCTTAATCTGGCAAAGGAAACAAGCATTTGTGTCCAAGAGGCAGAGTGGACCCTACCAAGATCAATGAGAACAGACTGACACCACGTCATATAATAGTGCAATTCTCAAATCTTAGATCCAAGGAAACAATCTAGAAAGTGGCGAGGGGGAAGAGATTCCTCATGTACAGAGGGAGGAACATCAGAATAACGTCATACTTGTCTACAGAGACCTGGCAAGCCGGAAAAAGCTGGCAAGACATATTCAGAGCACTAAGTGAGAAGAACATGCAGCCAAAGATTCTTTATTCAGCAAGGCTGTGATTCAGAATGGATGGAGAGATAAGGAACTTCCAAGACCGGCAAAAACTGAAAGAATATGTGACCTCCAAGCCAGCCCTACAGGAAATATTAAGGGGGGGTTCTATAAAAGTGAAAAGACCCCAAGAGTGATACAGAACAGAAATTTACAGAGACAATCTATAGAAACAAGGACCTCAGAGGCAACATGACAACATTAAAATCATATCTCTCAATAATCACTCTCAATGTGAATGGCCTAAATGCTCCCATAAAACATCACAGGGTTGCAGATTGGATAAAAAGACATGACCCATCCATATGCTGTCTACAAGAGATTAATTTTGAACCTAAAGATGCATCCAGACTGAAAGTGAAGGGATAGAAAACCATTTTTCATGCCAACGGACCTCAACAGAAAGCTGGGATAGCAATTCTCATATCAGACAGATTAGATTTTAAGCTAAAGACTGTGGTTAGAGATACAGAAGGACACTATGTTATTCTTAAAGGGTGTATCCAACAAGAGAATCTAACAATTATAAATATCTATGCCCCCAACAGGGGAGCAGCCAGATACATAAGCCAACTCTTAACCAGAATAAAGAGACATATAGATAATAATATGTAGGAGACCTCAATACTCCACTCTCAGTAATAGATCATCTAAACAGAAAATCAACAAAGAAACAAGAGCTTTGAATGACATACTGGACCAGATGGAACTCATAGATATATACAGAACACTACATCCTAGAACAACAAAATACTTATTCTTTTCGAATGCACATGGAACTTTCTCCAGAACAGACCATATACTGGGTCACAAAACAGGTCTCAACTGATACCAAAGACTGAGATTATTCCCTGCGTATTTTCAGACCACAATGCTTTGAAACTGGAACTCAGTCACAAGGAAAAATTTGAAAAAAACTCAAACACTTGGAAACTAAGACCCATACTGCTTAAGAATGATTGGGTAAACCAGGAAATTAAAGAAGAACTTAAGCAATTTATGGAAACCAATGAGAAGGAAAGCAAATTGGTCCAAAACCTATGGGACACTGCAAAGGCGGTCCTAAGGGGAAAATACATAGCCATCCAAGCCTCACACAAAAGAATAGAACAATCTAAAATGCAGTCCTTATATTCTCACCTTAAGAAGCTGGAGATTGAATAGAAGAATAGGCCTAACCCCTGCACGAGAAGACAATTAATTAAGATTAGAACAGAGATCAATGAATTAGAAACCAGGAGCATAGTAGAGCAGATCAACAGAACTAGAAGCTGGTTCTTTGAAAGAATAAATAAGATCGATAAGCCACTGGCCAGACTTATTCAAATGAATAAAGACCCAAATTAATAAAAGTATGAATTAAAGGGGGGAGATCACGACCAACACCAAGGAAATAGAAACAATGATTAGAAACTATTATCAACAACTATATGCCAATAAATTAAACAACCTGGAAGAAATGGATGCCTTTCTGGAAACCATTAAACTACCAAGACTGAAACAGGAAGAGATTGATCATCTAAACAGACCGATTAATTGCGAAGAGATTGAGGCAGTGATCAAAAACCTCCCAAAACACAAGAGTCCAGGGCCTGATGGATTCCCCAGGGAATTCTACCAAACATTCAAAGAAGAAATAATACCTATTCTCCTGAAGCTGTTTCAAAAAGTAGAAATAGTGGGGCGCCTGGGTGGCACAGCAGTTAAGCGTCTGCCTTCAGCTCAGGGCGTGATCCCAGCGTTATGGGATCGAGCCCCACATCAGGCTCCTCCGCTAGGAGCCTGCTTCTTCCTCTCCCACTCCCCCTGCTTGTGTTCCCTCTCTCGCTGGCTGTCTCTCTCTCTCTGTCGAATAAATAGATAAAATCTTTAAAAAAAAAAAAAACAAAAAGTAGAAATAGAAGGAAAATTGCCAAACTCATTCTATGAGGCCAGCATTACTTTGATCCCAAACGAGGCAAAGACCCCATCAAAAAGGAGAATTACCGACCGATATCCCTGATGAATACGGATGCCAAAATTCTCAGCCAGATCCTCACTAATAGGATCCAACAGTACATTAAAAGGATTATCCATCACGACCAAGTGGGATTCATCCCTGGGATGCAAGGGTGGTTCAACATTCGCAAACTTATCAGTGTGGTAGATCACATTAATACGAGAAGAGACAAGAACCATATGATGCTCTCAATTGATGCAGAAAAAGCATTTGACAAAATACAGCATCCTTTCCTGAATAAACCCCTTCAGAGTGTAGGGATAAAGGGTACATTCCTCAATTTCATAAAAACCATCTATGAAAAGCCTACAGTGAATATCATTCTCAGTGCGGAAAAGCTGAGAGCCTTTCCCTTAAGATCAGGAACAAAAGGATGTCCACTCTCACCATTATTATTCAACATAGTTCTAGAAGTCCTAGCAACAGCAATCAGATAACAAAAAAGAATAAAAGGTATTCAAATTGGCAAAGAATAAGTCAAATTCTCTCTCTTCGCAGATAACATGATACTTTATATGGAAAACCCAAAAGACTCCACCCCCAAATTACTAGAACTCATACAACAATTCAATAATGTGGCAGGATACCAAATCAATGCTCATAAATTGGTTGCATTTCTATATACGAATAATGAGACTGAAGAAAAATTAGGGAATCAATTCCATTTACAATAGCACCAAAAACCATAAGATATCTCAGAATAAACTTACCCAGAGAGGTAAAGGATCTATACTCTAGAAACTACAGAACACTGATGAAAGACATTGAAGAAGACACAAAAAGATGGAAAAACATTCCATGCTCATGGATTGGAAGAATAAACATCGTTAAAATGTCTATGCTACCCAGAGCAATCTACACTTTCAACGCCATCCCGATCAAAATACCAATGACATTTTTCAAAGAACTGGAACAAACAATCCTAAAATTTGTGTGGAACCAGAAAAGACCCTGAATCGCCAAGGAAATGTTGAAAAAGAAAAACAAAGCTGGGCGCATCACGTTGCCTGATTTTAAGCTATACTACAAAGATGTGATCACTAAGACGGCATGGTACTGGCACAAAAACGGACACATGGACCAATGGAACAGAATACGGACTCCAGAAATGGACTCTCGGCTCTATGGTCAACTAATCTTTGACAACGCAGGAAAAAACATCCAGTGGAAAAAAGACAGTCTCTTCAATAAATGGTGCTGGGAAAATTGGAGAGCTATACACAGAAGAATGAAACTTGACCACTCTCTCACACCATACACAAAGAAAAACTCCAAATGGATGAAAGACCTCGATTTGAGACAGGAATCCATTAAAATCATAGAGGAGAACATAGGCTGTAACCTCTTTAACATCGGCCACAACAACATCTTTCATGACACGCCTCCAAAGGCAAGGGAAACAAAAGAAAAAATGAATTGTGGGACTTCATCAAGATAAAAAGCTTCTGCACAGCCAAGGAAACAGTCAACAAAACAAAGAGGCAACCCAGGGAATGGGTGAAGATATTTGCAAATGACACTACAGAGAAAAGGCTGGTTGGTATCCAAGATCTATAAAGAACTTCTCAAACTCAATACCCAAGAAACAAATAATCACATCAAAAAATGGGCAGAAGATATGAACAGACACTTTCCCAATGAAGACATACAAATGGCTAACAGACACATGAAAAAGTGTTCAAAATCATTAGCCATCAAGGAAATTCAAATCAAAACCACATTGAGATAGCACCGTATGCCAGTAAGAATGGCAAAAATTGACAAGACAAGAAACAGCAAATGTTGGAGAGGATGTGGAGAAAGCGGAACCCTCTTCCACTGTTGGTGGGAATGCAAGTTGGTACAGCCACTTTGGAAAACAGTGTGGAAGTCCCTCAGAAAGTTAAAAATAGAGCTACCCTATGACCTAGCAATTGCACTACTGGGTATTTACCTCAAAGATACAGACGTAGTGAAGAGAAGGGACATATGCACCCCAATGTTCATAGCAGCATTGGCCACAAAAGCTACACTGTGGAAGGAGCCAAGATGCTCTTCAACAGATGAATGGATAAAGAAGATGTGATCCATATATACAATGGAATATTTCTCAGCCATCAGAAAGAACAATTACCCAACATTTGCAGCAACATGGACAGGCCTGGAGGAGATTAT